>NW_004524675.1:11106577-11108813 GCF_000260255.1 Octodon degus | reverse complement strand
CTACTTTCTCTTAATTCAATGAGAAGAAAGTTTTGTACTAATAGTATTTGGACAGGCTATCATGTCTGCATCTTGTACTATGACTAACCACTAAGAAGGTAACAATATGTAATGTACTAATTATTGAAATTGTCCTATTAATTGGTTTTGAAACTGTCTCACTGCTTTTTCTCAATAAAATAAAAAAAAATGAGAAACATGGGCCAGTTAAAAAAAAAAAAGAAAGGACCAAGGGAAATTTAAGCACTTGACATGCTGTGAATATTCACTTTGAGATGTAGTAACATCAAAGCCTTCAGTGACTGTTCCTTGCACTTAAGATATGACCTGAAAATATCTAATTGCTACTTATTTCTCGATAAATTTACAAAAAAGATATGACCTGTACTCTTTAATAAGGCCTATAGATCTCTGTGCACTTAGTGACTCTAGACTGTACACCATCCTTTCTTTTTTCTACTACTTTCAACATCCTGGGTATCTCAGTTCTTGATGTGTTGAAATTTGTACCTCAGAGTTTAAGCTATGCCTTCTGCTTAGAATAGGCCTTCCTCTTTTTCCTACTGTAAAAAAACAAAACACATCTCTTCCTTGGAGTGTTCTGCCAGGTTCCCTTACGGGTCCACTCACAAAAGTTCCCCTTGTCACAATCAAACTTGGCAAGTCTCATTGTTTTCTTAGGCTGTAAGCTCCCTACTTGGTTCCTGGGAAATAGTAAATGGGAGTGGGAATAAGTGACAGAAAAATGTAACTCATGACACCAAGAGTTAGGTAAAGATTTTCTGCATTTCTTATATAGCAGATAGAGACTTTGTGCCCTAGTAATGATGTAAAGGATTATATAATTTAAAATAATTATAAGCACTACAAATCTCTTGGAACAAGTTAAACTTAAGAAAACAACAGCATGAAGACCAATCATTTTGGCTTGAAATCAGGGCTGTTTTTAGTTTGTGATTTTTATTACCATTTTGTGTGTTTTCCCTTCTCCCCTCCTTCTCCACTCTCTACTCCCCGCCACCTCTTTCTCCACATTCCACCAGTGGACTCAAAACAACTTTCTCTTCTTCTTTTTTTTTTTTTTTTTTTTGGCAAACCTGGGGATTGAACTTAGACCCTTGTGCTTGCCAGGGAAGTGCTTATTCTACTGAGCCATCTCCCTCCCGGCCCCCTCAAAACAACTTTCCATGACAAGTCTCCAGAGTTCAGTACATAGAACTTTTATTCAAGTTTTGTGAATAAAAATGGTTTGCAAGTGGAAAGGTAGGTGAGAAAAGATAAAGAGAGATCATTCTGGGTCATATAAATTCCATGAATACTATTCTTGAATTCTTTCAATAGTTGGGTAATCAATTTGGAATCCACAGGGCAAGTCACTCACGTCTCTGCAAAGCTAAGTGATCAGATAGCATATATTTTCAAAGTATGCAACCCATTAACGTGTTTCCCAGAAAATACACCACTTTCCAGTTTCTCACACACACTTGATGATTCTCTTCATTGTACATCATTCTGGGCTTCGAAGAGTTTTAATTCCACATTTAGCAAATTATTTTTGGTGATAATTTTTAATTTGTACATCTCATGGTGTGAAGCAGGCACTGTGAGGTTAACTTTTTTCACTGATATTTTGTGATATAAACTGAGACTTTAAAACTTTTCTAGACTGTGTAAGAATGGGCTTCTGGTTTTGATGCCTACTGGCAGATTATGTATCTGCTCTCTTAACATAACCTGCCAGTTTGGTAATTATGATAATCTTATCTCCAAGAAGGGCACATACCTACTCAGATACTTGTGCTGATTAAACAACTTATGAAAGAAGCTGCTTGTCATTTCCCAATTGAGCTTTGCTTCTAGAGACACAAGACATAATAATTCCCATACATCTGGGAAATACTATTAATCCTGAACAGCAGCTAAATATATGAACTTTTATTAGAACTCATGGGCAAAGTACATTAATATTCATATAAAACTCATACAATCCTCCTCATATAAGACTAAATCCTCATGTAAAACTAAATCTTCATATAAAACTGAAAGTTTCTTTACTCAAGAATATAATTATTAAACTGAAACATCTTTTGGAAAAATAGTACACAGCAAGCAATACCATGTAAAGGTTTTTCCTGCAACTTCACGGAGTCTTGCTTACCTGAACTTCTAACTAGTGTTTCCAAGGTCTGAGCAAGTTTCGTCATACTCACTTGTTACAACTTTCTTTTTTCTCATA
>NW_004524675.1:11084829-11106477 GCF_000260255.1 Octodon degus | reverse complement strand
TCTCCCCAACCCCTCAACTTTCTTAATATTTTATTTAATTAATGTTCAAAGAATCAAAACAAAATTTACTTTTAATACAAAAACCTAATTTATACTTTTTGACATTAAGTACACAAATGTGGGAATAAAAACATCACCTAAGTTTCATGAGAACTGAAGAGTACTTTGATTTTATTGTGGTTTTGAGCATGTGTTGACAGAATAAGAAACCTCCTGAAGCGGACGCTTCCAACCTGCCCGCTTGTTAGCATATATGTCTAGAATCTACAGGCTGAAAGATGCCCCTACATCAAGTCTCCTATTGTTTAAGTACTACAAATACAATGGTAGGCAATTTAATTCCACAAATGGAAACATGACAGCCAGGCTTAGAGGAAAATATTTTTTATTAAAATTTCAAAAACAAATTTTTGTAGAGGTAAAATAAGCTTGAAAAGGATTTATAAACAATTCTATCGGTGGAATTTTTTACAACTTTTAAAAGCAGTTTCATGCACCTTATCCAACTTGAATTTCATAATACGCTAATCAGAAAGCAATTCCGTGAGTCACAGAATCATTATCTTTATATATCTAGGCTTTTAAACAGTAAAGAGGCAGGACTTTCCCTCAAGATAAAGTGAACTGAAACACCATGCTTAGTTTTTCTTTTTTTATAGAGTTAAAAAATAAGTGATTCAGGCTCAAAGAGAACTAACATTATTTACCTCCTAACTAGAACTATTTTTTTCATTTCAAATTAGACAAAGCACTGAAAAAATGTTAAATAGTTACTACTAAAATCCTAAATTGTTCCATTTTTGAAGATTATTTTCCAATTCGTACTTGCTTAGTTTTCAAAGCTGTCATTTTTCTTTTCACTCTTCTCTAATTTATCATAAAACCTATTCTACTTTTCCCCTAATCTATAACAACAACAAAACAATAAAATGACTTGTCCAATGTCCTACACAGTGCTAGAAAATGGCAACACTGGGACTGGACCCCAAATATTTTTCCATTTCATTGTTTAACTCGACTATCCAATACTGCCTCACATAGTAAAGGATCTATGAATTTAAAAGAAAAAAATCCACAAAAATCTAAACTAAAGCAAATCAATTAAGATATGATTCTTTAGTTTACAGAAAGATTTACCACTATAAAGAGTCCTATAAATCTTGAAAATTCTCCTGCATAATTAAACCTAGCTGATAGCCTCAAGGAGCTCACGTATCATTTGCAATGTGATAGACTTTCTGGAGTGGAATGAATATTTAGAAAGGTAAAAGATTTGGGTCACTATCACATAGCTCGCTCAAGAAAATAAAATATCTTAGAAATTATAATGTGACCCAGTGGAGAAAACACAATTTAGGTTAAAAACAGCTCTCCGGCAGCACCTCAGCAGCAGTGCCCCGTGTGCAGCTATATGGGCCATTTACGTAAGAAGCCTCACACAACGAGGCACGACTACAAAACACTGCTCCAGTTTTCTATAAGCACAAACTCAGTGGGAAAACAGACTCCTTTCAACATCACAGTCGAGTTCCATAGTGAGAACTGCAGATGATTTTTAAAAACCTGCCCTCTGACTGAGAACTTAAGACAAGTGTTCTTAATGTATAGTACATTCTCCAATTGAATGAAAATCAATAGAGTGCTTATTAAATATGAAAAATCTAAAATCTCAGTCAGGATGGATTAAATTGGAATGCCTAGGGGCTGTTTTAGGAGTCTGTATATTTAAACAAGTTGTCTGCAGCACTGAAAAGGTAATACTAAAGTCTAAAATCCACTGATGTGGAGAAATTACTGGATCATTTAGAATACTAATTTCTCATCTCACTTTAATGTTCTTATATTTTAACTCCTACTCTCATTCTATGATTATTTGCTTGGAAAAAAAAAGGTTCAAGGATTTAGCAATTTTAGTAAAATACACTCAGATGCAGAAGGCTGATCTAAGTGAGCGGTGAGCGCAATTTCATTTCCATGCTTAGAATCCAGCTCACCAGCCACTGGAGACCAAGGCTGGCACTGGATATCCCTAAGAAAAGGCAAAAGCAGCTCAAACTCATCAAGTGAATTTTAAAAACTAAGTTTTAGGTAAGATTAAATAAACACGTATTCTTATAATTAACTCTATGTCTACTGGTTCCTCAACTCTATCTAGTCTATTGATACCTTAACAAGTTAACCTTTACTATCAAGATAAACAATGAATGAAGCAGTAGAGCTGTCATTTTCAGCTGCAGCTGTGAAGGGGGTTCTTCAAAGTCTTCAGGGTAATACCGTGCACAACAGCCTTAAAGGCTTAGTGGCCATTGTTCACATAATACATACTTATTTATTCCTGTCTGATAACTGCAAGAACTGAAAGAACAAGCATGAAAATATATACATACCATAAAGAAAAGCAATAAACAAGTACATAATTTAGATTAGAAAAGTATCTAACATTGCATGAGGTACTTAATTGACACACTGAATTTTAAATGTTCAAATGATTATCTCTGTATAAACAAAACAGAAATGTGGCAGAGTAAAATTGCTACAATTTTGTGCTACACAGTTTTGTTAAATTTAACAGCTCAGATAATCTCAGAGGTATGAACTAAAGTACAATATAATGAGCACTTACTTTCTGGATATGGTATTTTTACTACCCTGAGGAACAATAAAACTGCACAATTAAGAAGAGCGATCTGTTCAACTTATTCCTTGGGAAGAAAATCAAAATAGTTTATTAAAAGCAAAGCTTTTTACTACAACTTTAATATTTAAAACATGAGTATCAAATAGTATTTACCAAGCATTCTTACTCTGTGCAAAAGTGAATCTGTAAAAACCAAAGGTCTAAGGCAATGAGTAACCCCAGAAGAAACAGGTGAGGAGTGTGGACTAACCAGATGATTCTTGCAATTAACTACTTAGGTCTCTCAAGACTTCTGTGTGTCAATGTAGAATTTTACATGTATGGTAGATCTGAATAGAATTTCCATTTAAGAATATTTACTTCTAATGAAGGAAAACTTTTTCAAAATTTTTTGTAGTAAGATAAAAATTTATCGTCTACCTATTAATATACATGTCAGGAATTTTTTTGCCATAATTTTATTGAGAAACAAATAGCAATGAGACAGTTTCAAATCAAATTGGTAGGACAGTTTCAATAATTAACACACTGCATACATTCTTCCTAGTGGTTAATTGCTGTACAAGATGCAGACTTGAGATCCTATTTACAAACACCATTAGAACAAATCCCTCTATTCATTAAGAGAATGTAACTATATATCTGTCCTAACTACTTTGAATACACAGATACAAAATGGACATTCATCTGTATACCCTTTTTTGTTAAGTTCTGTTATTTGAATATTATAGGTGTGTAAACTCGGCAAAATATTCTAAAAGAGTCCAGTAGCCCATAATAGTATTGGGTCTTCCACTTCACTGGCAATGTCAGAAATTGTTGACCTGAGTCCCCCACAGCTCAACATAACAGCATGGCTTTACTTCTCATATTTTGTTTTTATACTTTTCTGCTGGATGGTCAAGACCAAGGTAAAGCAGGACCTATGCAACAAGAGTTCAGGAATTTTATAGATACAAATTTTCTAGATAAAAATCTGACTAAAATCCCTTCTGTACCTCAAGTATCCAATGGGATCAGTATTTTTATTCTTCTTTTATAATACAGAAAACTGTTGAGTTTAATGAACTTACCTAAGCACACACAGGTAACACCAATGGTGAGATCACTACAGAATTTTTATTCTGAAGCCAATGTCTTTTGTTCTACAACATCCTCATTCCCAAGTGTCTGTGGATACAAGAATACATTTATTGTGCATCCTGTAAGGTGTTAGGTTTGCAGACCTAAAATCCAATTTTACGTTTTTTACTTTACTATTACTTGTGAGCCAGGATTTCATTGAGGTCACTCATAATGTGAAAAATATGATATAAAATCTCTTGCAAAAAAGCTGGATGGCATTTCAAAACTAAGTACAGAGAGCTTACTAGGTATGTTTCAGGCTCTTGGGATACAGTTACCAGGACAAAATCCTTAACCCTTAAGAAGCTTATATTCAAGTCATGGAATGACAGTAAACAAGTAGGCAGCGACCAATGTGTTTGGAAAGATACAGCAGGGCAACGGGATGATAGGTGACTGAGGATATGACAGCTATTGTGACAGCATGGTTGTGGAAGGCTTCTCAGAGGAACTGATGCCCTCAATGGAATCCACACAGTAAGAAAAAGACAGGCAAAAGAAGGTACAGGAACATCTTTGGTGGGTCCAGCAACAGCCAGAAAGGTCAGTGTGGCTACAACAGAGTGAGGGACTCAGTGTACTGCAGGAGGACATCAGAGTTGAGCAAGGTCATGTCATGGAAATCCACATCCAAGGACGCACATGCATGCTGCAGCAAGACATACAAGAACAGCGCTCAGGTGGCCGTAGCTGTTGTCAGACAGGAAAGATGGCAATATGTTGGCATAGCAGGTTCTCACATCAACAGCTATGCCAGCATCTTGCCTCCTCTCCAGTTCCAAGTCACGGGAACAGCACCACGCCTCTTCAGGTTTTACTTTCCCAAAATCTTCCCCTCCCTTGACGGAAGGAAAGCATATCCATTAGCTGGAAACACAGCTTGCTTCCAAACAGCACAGGCTCCTCAGACAGTCCAAATCTGAAGACATACATAAGCACAGGAAGGTTGTGGTTAGTTCATTTTCAATTGCTTTTCATCTAAAATGAACCCCAAGAATATCTGTTAAGCGTCTGTGAAATGAGAGGGGAATGAAAGGGAAATTCTGACAAAAATTTAAGTCATAAAGTTTAAAGTTGATGATACAGCTCAGCAATGCTGCATTTATAAAAATACCCCATCTTTTTATTCATTCCTTGGTTGATGGGCATTTGGGTTGTTTCCAAGTTTTAGCGATGACAGATTGCGCTGCTATAAACATGGGTACCCATATATCACTATGGTGTGATGTTTTCAATCCTTCTGGAAAAATACCCTAAGGGGAATAAGTGGATCAAATGGGACCTCCAATCCTAGATTTTGCAGCATCTCCATACTGTATGGCCATAGTAGATATACCAGTCTACACTCCCACCAACAATGAAGCATCTTTCTTTCCCCACAGCGGTACAGGTTCTCACTACACAGCTTGCACTACTAGTGAGCCTCCTGTTTTCAGCCTCCCCAGTGCCAGGGTTATAGGTGTGCACCACCACACCTAGTCTCAGCATCCAGTTCGGCACATCTGGGGGCCTGGCTGGTGCTGCATGTGGTGCTGGGGATTGAACCCTGGTACCTGACCTTGCCTAAGCAGGCA
This sequence comes from Octodon degus, assembly GCF_000260255.1. Classification (NCBI taxonomy): domain Eukaryota; kingdom Metazoa; phylum Chordata; class Mammalia; order Rodentia; family Octodontidae; genus Octodon; species Octodon degus. The sequence continues at coordinate 11,101,140 of NW_004524675.1, read as the reverse complement.
CTAAGTCTGCTGGGCTATCTCAACAACCTTGTTGATTTCTTGATGATAGCTATTTTTTTTGGGGGGGTGAGATGGAATCTCAGTGTTGTTTCAATTTGAATTTTTTAAATAGGATAAACTGAGGGCTTTTATAGGTAAATGGGTCCAACTAGAGACTATATTCATAAGTGAAATCAGATGCACATGTGCAAACATCATACTGCCTTTCTGGTGAGAGAAACTGAGAGGAAACAAAATCCAAAATGTACAACAGAGATTGTGAAAGGGAAAGAAACAGTTCAAAAGTAAAGAACTGGGATGAGGGAAAAGAGAAAAGAAAGAAGCAAGGGAAAAAAAAAAAAAAATATATATATATATATATATATATATATCATATTTTTTTTAACAATTATCCTAGCTATCATTATATATATGTACTATTATATATATGTACTAATGTATAATTGTACTAATGTTTATTGGTTTATGGAAAGGAAGTTAATGCTTAATTTTCAAATATTTTGACCAAGTTAGCATGCTTATATCTAGTAATATGATAACTGCTTTGAATTTAGCAACGTGCAATGTAACAACCATTGTTGATTTCCTATTGTTTTAAAATTCTGTATAATTTTTAATGTCTTTAAATTTTTATTCTCCTTAAAATAAAAAAATGATCAAAATAAAGTTGATAATAGTTAACCTATTACAATCACATTCACAGTCCACAACATATCCCAGTGGTTCTCAGTACAATTTTATTTCTAATAATCTTACTTGGTCAATTTCTACTACTTGGATATACTTAAACAATATTAAACTGTTACACTGCAACGTATTATTAGTTATTATTCTGTGTATTCTTAAAAACAGTGCTCTTTTGGGGCAACAATTTCCACTGCAGATTACATATTTGAAAAAGTACCATTAAATTATATGTTCAGGGGTATCTCAGTCCTGTTCTTAATAGTAAAAGGCTAGAAACATACTGAACGTCTACCAGCATGAAAATGGCTAAATTACAGTCACATAATCTTTGACCATCCTTATATATGATTGACACTACAATAACATTCATGTAAGAAAAATGTATGTATACATACATGTAACTGACTGGCATATACATATGTTTTCTTGAAGGATATAAGAATATTTTAAATAATGATTTTATTATTTTCAAAATAATTTTTATAGTTTTCTGTTTATGTATGCTCTTAAGCTAATATGTACTTTATATTAAAAAATGAGGACAAGATGTATCTAGACAGATAAAGCAACTCTATAGTGCCATCATAGTGCTATAAGGAAGAAGTTTTCTCACTGGAATACGACTTTAATATGAATTACATTTTCCAGAAAAGTTCAGTACTTCCTAAACTCAGTACATGGTATACACATGTAGCCACTCGCCTACCTTTGTTATGGTTTGTGTCTAGTTGTCCTCACAAAGCCTCATGCGGTCATGGGGCAGACTTCTACAGTTTGTGATTAACTCATGATTCATTGGGATTATGGGTGTGAGTGCTGCTGGGATTATGGTGTATTACACCCAGCCTGGGGCAGATAGCCTGAATGCAACATTCAGGGAGACAGACTTGCTCTCTGTTGCCATTGTTGCTGCTACTCCTCCCATTTGCTCTTGTTCTTTGCTGCTGCCCTCTGCCATGTGCTGCTCTGCCTTGGAGCCAGCTGATGGACTGACCCCTCCAGTAACTCTGAGCTAAATAAACCTTTTTTCCCTTCATTTTGGGTGTTGTGTGTTTGTCCCAGCAATGAGAAGATTAACTGAAACACACGTGTTTAAAGCATGGTGTGTTTTTCACATTTCAGTGCAGGAGGTTATCAAGGTTGTATTGGGCAAGAAACCTTACAAATCTCTTCCATGAGCCAGGTAACTGGTGAAAGAGGTACTAAATAATGTAAGGTGTTTAGTCTCTGGTTCATAAAGTACAAAGTATTGGAGTAACTTAGTGCCAAACACAATACAGATTAGGTAACAAAAATCAGACACACAAATTTCCATACTGCATTGTTTCTTTTATATGAGAAACTCAAAGTATAAATAAGGAGAATAAAAAAGATATTAGGAAGTAGAAAGATTTTTTCAAATTAGGAGGGGAGAAAAAGGGGAAGAGATGTTTTCGAAAAGTTGAAAATGGAAATGCGGCTTTTGCACATGGGGTGGGGAGAAGAGCTGGAGGAGTAGGGAGGGCAAAGCCAGCAGCTTGCCTATCATATATATATATATATATATCCCCCAATACATGTCATAGTTGTGTGCTGCAAGCAAATGTATACTAGTAAAAAATGGCTAGAAGAATCAAGATTTAATAAGGCATCATTTCCCCCAAAAGTCAATTCTTTCTTATAATCCCAATAACCAATATTCATAATTGGTAGATTGATGTAGGTTGCATTATTTTAGATACTTGAAAATGATTATTCTTTCATACTTACATACTTGAAAACAATTATTCTTTCTTGCGTCTTATCAGATTCATTTGCATGTGTAAATTTCAGATTCATTTTGCAAAAAAAAATAAGTGTTAGTCATTGTCAGATATCTGAGGAGTACGTGGGCTACTTTGTATGACATTGCCTATTGAGGAAAGGTACTACAACTCATAGCCTATCTTCATCTTCTTATACCGTTCCATATTTAAAAAGGAAAAGACATCTTATTTTTAAATTTTTAAATAACTTCTAATTTTGTAATTTAGAAGCCTAAAGGAAGATTATACTCTATCCCTACTTAGGAAGCTGTCACTATTAAAGCATAGGTTCTTTCTTTAATTTTTCTGATGTATCTACTGAACAACTGATAAAATGCAACTCTTCACCACAAATTCTTCGAACAAATGTCTGGAAAAAAATCTAGCCAATCATGAATTATATTATCACTAAAAAACAGAAAATGGATTATGGGCACCTGATTAATATATAGCTCTTAGCATTTAAGATTAATTAGTTTAAAATACTGTCAGTAAAATGCCCTGGAGAAAATGCAAGGCCCATTTATAATGTTCTTGTCTTAAAAGAAGAATTTTTTCTTTCATATTTCTAACCTTTGGTGGTATAATTAGCGAAATACTATAAAATTCAAAGTCTAGAATTTCTTAAGTTATTTAACTTTAAATACATTTGAAATGAACAATCTGATTTCACTTGTAAATAATTAATTCAAAACTACCCTAGTAGCAAAACTAGCTAGTACCAGACATGTGCGGGAGAACAGAGTTATGTTAGTATCAGATATAAAGAATGAGAACAGCTCAATCATACCAACTAAAATAATAGTAAAAACTATATTCAATGTGTATTTCCAGAGCTGGAACATAATCAGCTCAATGTTTCATTTTTTAAAAGTCTTCTAAAAATGTTGGGGGGGATGATTATGAATAAAAGAGGTAGAATGTCCTATTTTTCAAATATGGTATTATGGAAAAATCTGTGGTCCAATCAAGAACATAACTATGGGGAAAAAATAACTTTCCTGAATGTGTTGGGATTGCTTTGGGGAACAATTTAACAGGATATACTAAAAGCTACTCCCTAAATGATAGAAGCCAGATGTGTGCACTACCTCTACTGGGTTATAAGAGGAAAAGGAAAAAAATTTACTTCGTGTGTGTGTGTGTACACTTTAATGAAAAACTACCAACACTTACAAAAAAAGTAACGATAGCATGAAGACTATCAGAGGAGCTCAAAAATCTATGGATGGCCTTATGTATTAATATCCAGCACTGCACACTTAGTCATTTTTCATGCACATACAGAAGTGTCTCAACAAGGGTAAGAACAAGTAGTATATGATCTTACATTTACTTGCGCTAAAACACTCACCCATGGGGTTATGGAGGAGAATACTGCAAAAGTCACGGATAGTTTTTAGAGTAAAAAGACAACTTATAGAGTAACTAAGGATCAGAAAAGAAATCATAGCATAGAGGCTTTTCAAACTGCACATGAATATATACACAAGACTGATAAGTGAATTGTATTGTTTTAAGAATATTAGTAAGACACAACTGAATCAGGTTGCAATTGCTAAGATATAGAGCAACCGGCAAGAGTTAGCTTTTTATCTCTTCTGTTCCTCTGTATCTTTTCTCCATTCGAATGAGAAAAAGGAAATCTATCCCAGCATTAAAAGAATTGAAGACAAATTGTAAGTGGTTAATAGCTTAAATTTTCAAAGTAGCTAATTTTTTTAGATGACTATTACACAAAACTAGATTTTAATTACAAAAATGTGGAATACATTTAATAGGGACATTTCTGCTTTATAACCTTTGTCTAAAGTAGGCCAAAATTAAAATATTTCCTATCTTCCCAAATTCATACAATCCCAGTGAAAAATGGGGCTAGAAGCAATTATCTCTTTAAACTTGATGAATATTTTCCTTTTAATACTAATGGCAGTGGTAGGTATTATCATCCAGTAATAAATTATTTAACTGGGGCTTACAAGGTTTACTTATCTCAAGGAAACTTCCAAAGGTCAACCATCTAGTAGCAATAATATTGGTTTGGCACTCGTTGGCATTCATTATATGCCACACTATGCTGAAGACAGGTCTCTGCTCTTAGTGTGCTCTGAAGTGGGAGTCAGGCTAGGGTAAGTCCTTAACAAAACATATAATTTATGTAGTTTAGAAAATCCTACAATCAAGATTTTCATCATATATACTAAGAGCAAACATAACACAGTAACAGATGACAACAATGGCGTCCGTCCTCCCGGCACACACATCGCCATGTGACTTCACAGTGCACATTAGGACTCCCGGCTAGCTGTATTAGCCTTAGTCAGGGCGTGCTGTTAGCAAGCGAGGGTGCAAGCCGCACTGCAGCTCTGTGCTACCGCACTCTACAGCACAGCTGCTTGGCAGACGTCTACATTCCCTTATGCAAACTTGCACAGTGTATAAGCAGCAAATTATTTATCCAAGCCTTGGTGTTTTTTAATTTACCAAATGGAGGAAATAATACTGACTTCGTAAAGAAGTTGTGCGACTCAAATTATATACTGTATATGAGAATTAAGCAAAATGAGGCACATAAGATTTCCATAGCAGTTGGCATGTAACAGACATCCAATACAACCTAGCATACAACCTTTCATTTTCTAGTCTTTTAATGTCACTAAATGATAATAACGGTGATTACTGTGGACTGAACAGTTGTATACCCCAAATTCATACTCAAATTCACCCCTAACCCCCAGTCTTACTATATGTCAAGAAGTCACTCAGGAAGTAATTCTGAAAACTGATGACAGGATCCATTAGAACTTGTGACTTAATAAGAAGATTTACTGGAGAATTAGCCTCCTATTCTGCCCCATTTTACTCTTTTCTCTCCTCTCCCCAAAGGCACATTCTGAAGAGAAGTCATGCAAAACACAGCAAGAAAGCAACCATGCATAAGCAGGGGACAAAGCCCTGACTAGAAACCAAATCAGCTGGAACCTTGATCATGGATTTCTATTCTCCAAAACTGTGAAGAAACTGTTGTCTAAGTCATCTAAGCTATGCCATTTTACTATAGAAATTGAAACATCAATGAAATCAATTCATTGATGATGATGATAAATGCTTCCTATAAAAAAAAAAAAAAACAACAGACTAAAGAATGCTGAATTACATTCCCTACAAGTTTTTGCTTTTTGTCTCTTCAAATTTTCCTCTGCAGGTCATCTTGATAGTGCTGATAAATCAATCCTGGCAAACGGTCCAATTACTGCTTGCTTTCACAAAGTCTTACTCCTGTTAAAATCTAATGCCTTTGGCCCCTAATGATGAAAAAGCAGTTTTCATATGCAAAGACCAAGATCACCAAAGAGCCAAGAAAAGCTAGATTCCAGAGAAGCCTTCCAGGAAGCAACACGGCCTGACTATGTCACCTGACTGAAAAGAAGAACACAGGAATGGGCTACAAGTAACCTAGGGCTGGCAGCGAAGGGATGGGGCGACTTCAAGAGAGAATGGAGGTGCCGACGGCGAGGCCCATTATTTGTTTCTGCACTACTTAGGAACTATGGCAAGCATTTATATGTGTATTACAATTTCCAAACCCACAAAAATCATGGAAGGTAGGTGTCATCATACTCCTTTTATTCTTTCATAAAGAATATACAGAATTGAAGCTTCATAATCAAAATCTGACTCATAAAATTATATTTTGTTTAATAACAAAATTCACATTTTTCCTTTATATCTTCTCCGCTGATGCTACCCTTTCACTGGATCTATCTCCAAGGTCCTATGTAAGGTTAAGGGTACCTGCCCTGAGCTCAGCTCTTTAAGTGATTGCTTAAAACAAAGCAGTCTGTCTGTGGTTCCATCCCCAGATCCTCAAGCCTTGCCAGATCTGCCCTGAAGGCATCCTGAGCCAGCCTCCCCCCCAAAAAATCCTTCTATGTAGGGTTAAATCTTCTAAATTTTAATACCAACCACAGGAAGACAAATATTAATAAATCTAAAATAAGTATGAGAGTAAATGTGAGAGTAAATGAGAGTAAAATTTTTAGATGTTACCTCCAAACAATTCAAGGTACACAGAAAATATTTAATGAAATGTACAAACTACTAACTCTAAATATTCATATGTATGTCAAATTCAAGAACTGGAAAGTCAGAGACAAGGAGACTGAAAGAAAACCTGGAGAACCAAAGACAAGCCCAAGTTCAGTGAAGAGAAGGCAAGTTCAACAGAAATGGGACTAGGCAGCGGCTTGAGGGGACTTCGTCTGGGCCAAGAGGCAATACCCTACTCAAACCTCAGCCCTACCCTTTATGCAAATCCTTGCTTAAAGTGCTTGCTCCCATGGATGGTGAGCAAGCTTCTGCTTGGGGCTTCTTGTTATGCATGGAACTGGGTATATTACTACAAATCTGCTTATTTTTATATTATGTGAAATTCATTCACGTATTTTTAATTAAGTAGATTTTTCTACTTGTGCTGAGAGGAACTGTATTTTTAAAAAAGATACGTCTTGATTTTGATGTTAGCCTGAGAATATCTTCCCTGAAATGCAAGAGGCACAAAATCAAAACGTTTTAATTTACTGACAACAGTCATTAATGGATTTAACATATGGCATTCAAAGACAAACATGTTACACTTTTAAGTCACAAAAAGAGCTTTTCCTAATAACTTATGGTTTTTTCTTCTAGAGCAACTTGAATTAGACTTTTAACAAGAAACATGAAAGGAAACAATGTTTTAGCTATAGAATTCAACTTTGGGAATAATGTGTTTGATATCCAAAACAAAATGCTATTTCCATTTATACATTTAAAAATGTTTACTGTGTCAAGGACACTGATTGTTCGAAGACCTACAGCAAAGAATTAGAGCAAAAGAAGAAAAAGGGGGAAGATGTGCTCTGTGCGTGTGTGCGCGCGTGTGTGTGTATTTGGTAGAGTCTGACTACAAGGGTCGGACTCATAGTGATCCTCCTGCTTCAGCCTCCCCAGTGCTGGGATTACAGGCATGCACCACCATGCCCGGTCTCAGTGGCGGCTCAGCATGTCCAGGGCAGGGACAGGGCTGGCACACCATGTGGAACTGGTGATGGAACCCAGGTCCCTACATTTGCCAGGCAGGCACTTAGACTGCTGAGCTATCTCCCTCACTCAGATAATGTACTTTTTAAACAAAATGAGATCATCAGCCCAGACACAAGAACATATAGGTCTCATAATGTTATTAAAAAGAAAATGTAAACTAAAATAAACACAACTTACTGCTCATTTAAACACTGGATAACAAATTATAGAAATGTCTTAATGTAATAAATTGTAGAGTTTTACACTTAAAACTTAACAGTATTTACTATATGGCAGAAATATTCATGAATACTATTCTTTGTAAATTATGCTCAGATAAGCGCTGCCCAGCAAGTGCAAGGTCCCGAGTTCGATCTCCAGTACTGTAAGAAAAAAAGAAATGTAATTGTGTTGACAGAAAAAGCAAAAGTGCTATTTAAACTATGCCAAGAAGTCCTACTAAAACTCACCCTGTCACTTAAGATAATTCTACTGCAGTATTTCAGGAACATTAAAAATATGACCTTCCTTATTGAAAATGTGTATTTTCCCGAAAAAATAATATTAAGAATACTGAATTTTGGACAAATGTAGCCTTGTGCCTCTAAGTACCAATGTAGGCACAGCCACTTGCCCCTCACTAGGATTTTACCACTCAGTTTATTGCTGATTTATAAAGCATCAAGTAAACATAATTATAAGCAACTTAATCCCAATTTCCATGTCACAAAATAAAAGTCCAATCTTCTTCTAGATGAACAACTTACCTTTCATTTCCCCCAAACTGCAATCAGTTATGGAACAGCTGAAGTTCATCAGCTGCTGCCTGCGGATGAAGCTCAAGCAACTCTTCACTCTGGGAATCTGAGCACTTGCTGAGCCTCCATGGAACACACTTTCTCCACCCTTGCCGTTGACCAAAATCTCCTGAGCTTCAAAGGATTACTGAAGTCCATACACTGATGGGCACAGTGAACAATTCTGGCTAGGGCACCACTGAATTTATAAAGGTTCCCTGCATGTAATGTACAACCAGGGTAGAGGCCATGGTTATAAAAGCTCCTAGGTGTATGGTTACAGTATGATCGGCTCAGCAGTATTAGCAAGCTGTCAAACCAACTAAAGCTGGGGAACGTGATGAAATAATAACTGTGATAAAATGATAACTACTAGAGAAGGGCTCACACTACAAATACAGAGGACAGTAAAAAGTCAAGAGTATGTATGGACCCAGGTTCGATCCTTGGTACTACACGCACTGCTGGTCCCAGAACCCAAGGCATGCCAAGCCAGCCACTGAAACCGGACGTGGTGGTACATGTCTGTACTCCCAGCACTCAGAAGGCTGAGACAGGAGGACCACTACATGTCACAATTGTGTAGTGAGAACCTGTACCAAATAAAGAAACAAAAAAGATTAAAAGGGTCTGTGAGTTTGGGCTTAAATTTTTCATCAGAAAGCTGTGTGACTTTAGGCTAACCGCTCCGGCCCCAGCATACAAAACTGGAAGGTAGAAGGCTCAATACATTCCCACCTACCGTAGCAGCTGCAATTGTGTTTTATATGATGCTCTTCTGTGTGATATTTCACTTCAGAAAAGGACTCTGTGGCTAAAAGCAGTTTGAATATAGCTGAAATTTTCTTTCTTTTTAAATCCCTTCTGGGGTAATTTTACAATATTCTTAAGTGAGATGTTGGTCCATCAGTGCTATGTAATAAACCCTGCAGATAATCACGGTAACGACTGTTCTCTGTGGTTACACATCTTTGTGCCCACTGCTGGACTCTAGTGCTCCCACCCCCAGTGGCAGTGGCATATTTGAGCCCGCTCTCTCCCCCCCATTTCTCTCTTTTTCCTCTCTCTCTCTCCCCCTATCTTTCTCTCGCTATATAACACACATACACACACACACACACACACACACACACACACACAATTTATCAGGTAGTCTGTGATTTTTTTCCTTCCATCACTGCACCAGAGTACACTCACTCCCTTCTGAATTCAGACTGTCTCTAAAGTAAATATAATCAACTCATATCCTGATTATAGCCTACATTTGAGGCTCTAAAACAACTTCCCAAAGACAAATTTTTATTATGGAATAAAGAGGTTAAACATGTGCCAGGTCTTTCTGGGCTCACTCCTCTAAAAGCAACTCCACCATCGGAAGCTGACCAAAAAGGAACTATGAAAACAGATTCCCTAGTCAGTCCTCTGACGTCTGGGTGGTGCAGTGAGGAGGATCCCTGAGAGGCCAGAGGAAAAGTGAGGCAACCTGGGACGTCCATTCCTCAGGCTTCTTCACCACATGGTTGAAACTGGTTGACCACAACCTTGAACTTGAAGTCAAAACTCTTCTCAAAGGGGCTTTCATTTTGCAGGTTCCTAAAATCACTCACCTTTATGACCTTTACGTCTAAGACTAAAAAATGTCTCTGCTCTTGTCAGTCCATGTGTTTCTCACACTCTGCCCCTCCTTTTAAAATAGTTTTTAGAGAACCATCCACGAATTATCCTACATCCAATAAGTTCTTTTTCAATAGGGTCCTGATACATGTTGGCTGTCAAAATTTTTCACTATCAGGTCTTTACAGAAATAACAAGAGCTATATGCAAAGTTTCATGGGTGTCAACTACTTTGAGCAGAAGTCTCACCATGAGGATTAATCAGAACAGGTCCACCTGTGTCACCTGCTCCTGTGCCAGGCACTGACCCCTTAGCTGCTGCCTCACCAGACCTGTGGGATGGAGGAGCAGGGAATGTTGAGAGGCCACGTGGTGACTATTAAAATCAGTTTGAAAATACTTCAATATTTTAACAATCAGTGTAACTAAAGTTTTATGTTAAATCCTGCATGAAATGATATTTATGCAGAGTGATTTATAACACCAAACAAAGCTGAAAAAAATTGTATTTTCAATAAGCTGCAGTAGGTACATGTAATGAAAGTTAAAAAAAATTAAAATGTTTTAGGAAAAAGATTACTAATATATCAAGATGATACTACTTTCAAAAAGCACAGGAGTTAGAAAGTAGCACACACTATAAAACTTCAACTTTGTTTAAACAAACATGCATACATATACTTACATATGTAAATAAAAGGATGGAGGAAAGAAATATTAATAATGTTTATCTCTGAGCAACAGATAAGTGAAAATAATTTTCAGCAGATAAGTGAAATTAATTTTCTTCTTTATAGATTTATAGTAGTTTCCCCTTAACTATGGTTGACATGTTCCAATATCCCCAGGAGGGGTCCTATATATACATTCTGTATCAGACATCTATGATAAAGTTTTATTTTTTTTTTCAACCAGGTGAATTTATATATTTATCATGAAATACATAGCAGGGAATACCAGTACATTTAGTAACTAGTTCAAATGCAACATATACAAGAACAAAACAGTCATAGAATGTCCCATTAAAGTTTTAATTTATAAATTAAGCACAGTAACAAGAGATTTGCAACAATAAAATAGAATAATGATATGCCACACTGAAAACTGTCTACATCTTATTAACTGCTTATTTCTAGAATTTTCCATTTAATATTTTTAGAGTAAAGTTGCCCACAATAACTGAAACTACGGAAAACAAAACCAGGAATAAGAGGACTATACATGTATTCTGCAAAATTTTTGTCATTAAAATGATTTACTTTCTATAGCAAAAAATAAGATAACATTACTTTCAAAAAGTGGAACATAATCATTAAAAAAAAAGAAAACACTGCATTTTTAAACTGAATCTTAAAGACCTTCTAGTGAGCATGGTGGACTTTTTCAGCTCATCGCACATCAGTGAGGATGTGTCTTTATCTCAGGGAATAAAACACTGGTAAATACACACAGAGGCCAGATTTAAAGCAAGAGCTCAACATCATGGTCCAAATATGCACATCTGAAGATATGAGAAGGCAAAGAAACCTGGATTTTATCTAGCAGGTGGCTGCAGAAAGCTTCAGAGAAGAAGCAATGGCTGAGCAGAAGTTGGATAACTAACTGCGACAGAGATTACTAGAGTTAGGAGGAGGACAAGGATAAATGATACAGGACTGCACGCTGGGTGTGGTGGCAAAGCTCTGTATGCCCCACAACACAAGAAGCTGAGATAGGAGGATCACAAGGTCGAGGCCTATCTGGGCAACTTAGTGAGAACCTGTCTCAAAATGAAAAATAAAAAGGCCGGGCGGGTAGCTCATGGCTAGGACGCCCTTGAGTTCTACCCTCAGTAAAGGATCAGGGGCAGGGATGGTAGGGTAGTCCACTGGATTGGATCCTTTCGTGCCAAACACATAAAATATAATACTGAACCCTATTAAGAGATATAATTAATGGATTCAATGAGCAACAACAAGACTAGGCAAGGCAGGTTGTAGCTTTTCTAACTACAGCAACATTTTATTAAAGGGATAGAAACAGCCTCTGCAGAGCAAGTCTGGGTCAAGTAAAAGTAGAAAAAGCAGCACACACTACAGCGTGAGTATGGGCCACCATGCACGACGAGACAGTGGTCAGTGGGTTGTAGCTTTTCTAGGAAGAGAATCATGCTATACTGACATGCTCAGGAATAAGCCAACCAGTAACTAAACAGAACTAGCTCGGCTGCCTTTCTCTAAAATACGAAGCTGCAGGGATCTTGACTTTGAATAAGCATTTACTAAAAACATACTATATGACAGTGACAGGGATGAAGCTAGTTTTTATTAGTTTTCAAAACCAAAACTATATTACAAATGAAAAACACTGAGGCTCACATAGAGAGATATCCTTTGAATTATGTCCTAGTGAGTGGTTGTCTGTCTACATATTCTATGTAAAAATACAGTATTTTTCTTTTTACTGTATTTTATCAGTTGGTCTCACTATATAGCAAAGATTAAGATGTATTAAGGCTGCCCATAGTTTTGGATTTACTCACTAAAATACTTCCTCATTGCCACAGGAGTTGAACATTAACTCACTGCTGATACCTGTCCATGGTGTGCATGTGTGTTTGTGTGCGGGTGGGGGTGGGGATGTGGTATAAATATGAGCAATTGGTGAGTAATTAATCAAGAAATAATATGTGCTGTATTGAAAAAAATCACCTTAAAAGTGAAAACTTCAATGAAAACAAATCTTTCAGGAATTCAGTAAGGAAATTATTTTAAATCACGACATGGTAAACTTTTAACATACACTTGTGTTGTCGCTTTATAAATATTCTTCCGTGTTACTTTAGGTCACATTTATATTAGAGTGAGTTAATTCTGGGCTATTACTTTTTCTTCTTCTTCTCCTTTTTTTTTTTTTTTTTTTTTTGTGAGAACAGGGGATTGAACTCAGGCCCTTGCACTTGCCATGGAAGCGCTTATTCTACTGAGCCATCTCCCCGGCCCCTTACTTTTTCTATTTCTTAAGTAAGCATGGAAACATGGGTCAAAATCTGCAAGTGTTTAATGTAGACAGCAGGTCAAGAGATGCTCTATAGCCGCATGGATAGTGCGGGAGTCAAATTAAATGCAACCTACTCCCCTCATTACTAAGGAATTTTATTTGGTCATAGACAAAATAATAAATTCAAGTTTTTTCAGCATGAACTAAATTACTTTCTTAGATGCACATTACTTTACTCCATTTAGCTCTTTGCTTTTTGAAGCCCAGGCATCCCATTAAGAATATTTTAGTAATTCTACTATAGCTTAGTCTTTACACCATCTGAGCTACATAGGACAATCTGTGAAAGAGTAAGCTGACTTGAGTTACTCTGAGGTCTTAAAAACTTAGTATTCATCTAACACACTCAAAATAAAGTGTCAGACTAATAATATTTTAAAAGTAAAATAAAATCAGAAGGAGCTGCCATTGTATAATTTTTGTTTGGGGAAGGTGTTATGGGGTGTGGCATAAATGCTCACAGACGGGTGAGCGATTAATGCTTTTGTCTTTTAATCCGTATTTCAATATCTCCCACAGTCAAGAGCAGTGTAGGAGTCAGAATGCAGCCTATATTTTCTTACAAGTAAATGCAAAGCAAAGCTAAAAAAGAAATAAAAACTAAACACACTTTTAACACATTTCACCTTCCACAATTTTAGGCCCTAAGTACATAAAAAAGCACTAGTATGAACATGAAAGAAGTGCTACATGAACAAGCAGTGAGATGGACATGCCCAGACATGATGTGATGTCTCAGCTCCTCTCAAGTGAGGACTGCGACAGTCCTCACAGCTCTACGCTGGGAGGGATGCATGACATCCTCCCCGCAGACTCCCTCCAGTCAGTCAGCACTGTGCTGTCTAAGACAACCTTGCATCTAATCAACTCACTTATTATGTGCAAATCATTAAGCATCGTGATCAGATGAACAATGGAAATTGATTAATTTTATTGATTTTAAAATTTTTTAAAAACTTAAAATAATTGCTTCAAAGAAAAATTTCTAGGGGTAAGTGAGATTGCCTAGTGGACTAAAGTGCCTCCATAGGCAAACTTAGGCAAGCACAGGGACCGGAGTTCAATCCCTGGCACCATGTCCCATGCCAGCCCCACCCTCAGGGCCACCCATACTAGGCATGGTGGTGCACGCCTATAATCCCAGAACTGGAGAGACTGAAAACAGAAGGATCACTAAGAGTCTGAGCTCCTAGTGAGCTTATAGTGAGACCCTGTAACAACCAAATACATTTTTAAAAAAAGAATTCCTAGCAGATCTAGTAATAAGAACCAAGTCTAAGATGTACGAGAATCTAGTGATATGCTTCAAGAAATTATAATCTCTTGTATGGCTTTTACATGCCTCTATCCCCCACTCCCAGCACCTCTGCACTTTACACTGTGTGTGTTTCCACCAGGCTGCACTCTTTTTTAACATTTATCAGGTAAGTACACAGTGTTTGTAATATGGGATCAAGACACTTATGGCTTAGAGAAGTGCTGTTGAGATTCAGATTGAGATAAGAGGACAGCCTGCCTCCAGAAAACCACTTAGGGGGCTTGGCTTTTGGAGAAAATGGCATGTGGTACTTCAAACCCTTGACAGCCTTCCAGAGTAGTAATCTGATTAGCATAAGGTGCCTACTGGTTAGAGAAAATTCTGAATTGTTTAAATTTTCCCTGTTTGTTGATGAGTGCCAACATTAAAAAAAAGTTAAAGGATAACCAGTAGGTTTAAAATAAAACATTTCTAATTCATAAGTAGATATATTTAAAAATAATTTGAATTTTTTAAATGTTAGTATCTATTCTTTAAAATTTATAGAGATTTCTTAGAAGTATAAACAAGTATGGATAAATTCAGTAAAAAGCAAATTAGCTAACACGTTCCTGGAGAAATAATACTAATACTACCAAAACAGAATCTAGTCAGATAAAGAAATACAATTTTAAAATGAATTTATTCCTTTAGGAGTCATAATGGTAGCATTTGGCCAGTAAATATGCAAAACTTACGCATATGCATTAAAAATCAAGTTGCTAAATTAGGCACTCTTAAAAGGTAAAATCATAAATTTCAGTAATTTAAAATAGACTTGAAAGTAGTTAATAAAAATAGTTCCATGTTCATGAAAACGATAAAATATGTCTTCTCTGCTATTGGAATAACATTTGTCTTCTTGCTCAATTACTGGCTGCTACAATTTTATCTATGGTTATAAATATTCAACAATAGGCAGGGTAAGAACTTAAAAGACCTTCCTATTAAGCCAGTATTCCCATGCCTTTGAGACTCTTAACTGATCAAGCAAAGAGTTTTCATATGAAGAGTCCAACAGAACTATGAACCATTAGACACACTAATGCTAATGTACAGAGAAACTGAGCAGAAACCACCAAGCCGATGGATATAGGGCACAAAACCGGTGAGAGAAATCATGGAGTAGTATATTTCACTTGGGCAAGCAAGGTGAGCTGTGGTTTGGTTCCTTCTGTGAAGCTAAAGGCAGGCGTACTTTTACAAAGTGACATTCACTGAGGTGCATTTTTTTTCTGGAAGTTTTTATAAGGTACGCGCCCTAACAGGTACCTGCTTGGACAAAAATAATATCTCTGTGTTCCCATGTAAGTGTGGCCTGCCGCTTGGCACTCTGTAGATTACTTCTTGAAAAGGAAGTCCTGCTTTCAGCAATTTTTGAGGAAACAGATGAGCGCTGTCTTCCTATAGCCTCTGATTTTAGGAGATGGAGTCAGGGACAGAACAACTATTTTTGTTAATGTTCTCATTGTAGGTATAGCAACCACCACGGCCAACGGGAAGCTGGAACGTTTTCAAGACAATAAATTAGAAGAAAAGCTAGCAAGGACACCATAGACCACAATTCAACTGAAAGAAGGATCACAGAATCTTAGGATGTGAAGTAAAAACAAGTCTTCTATGAGACTCCCTAACCTATAAGTAATACTGAATTTACACTACACATACTGCTGATCTGGAGTGTGGTCAGAAATGCAGTGGACGCCAGGCTTGGAAGGGAAGGGCTTGGTGAATTATTTTTCCCTCTGTTCCATGCCCTAAGACAAAGCAGGCCATCTCATACATACAGATTGAACTGCTCTGCCGCTCATTTTAGTAAGTTTTTAGTTTCTCCAACTTTTATGAAATTTTTTTTAATTTGGTACATGGTCTCACTACGCAGCTTGGACTCAGTGATCTTCCTATTTCAGCCTCCCCAGTACCAGGATTACAGGCATGCACCACGACACCCAGTTTCAGTGGCTGGCTCAGCACAGAGACAGCATGGAATGCAGTACCAGGGATCAAACCCAGGTACTTGTACTTGCCA
>NW_004524675.1:11072667-11084438 GCF_000260255.1 Octodon degus | reverse complement strand
GTGTGTGTGTGTGTGTGTGTGTGTGTGCTTGAAACCAATTCTGGATCAAACTAAATTATGGCCTTTGCTTGTGAACCTGATTTTTTTTTTTTCTTTTTCTTGATCTTCTTTCCTTACGGTTTCCAAATATATTCCTGTTCTTTTATCCTTATTTCAGGGTTTTCTCACCTTATACTACTGTAATAAAAGAGAACAGCTACCAGGTCAAGTTGCAAAATGGTGTATGTAATTCCCAATATATGACCTACAGTAGCATTTTTGTTACTGGCCACTTCAGTTCTTATGCTCAGGTTCTTTTGCTTGTTGCTGACCAACTCAAGGGAGTCATTTATTTTGGTAAAAAGAATATTTATTCAAAGATAGCTTGGAGGAGATGGAGGGGCCCATCTGCCTCAAATCACCATCTCACCATTGCTGGGGTCCTGGGGTCTTTTGTAGCAAGCAACAGTGGGGGAGGAAATACAAGGAGACAACAGACTGTTCAGGCGCCCATGTCTCCTTGCTCCAGACAGCACCCTCCTTTGCCCATGGCAATGAAACGGGGCTTGCCTTTCTCATGCCTGAATCTTCAAATGCTATCCATTCATCTAGGTTGAGGAAAGACAACTGGGCTTTTTATGCTTTAGAGGCCAGGAGGTTTGAAGTCACTTGTTGCAAAGTGCCATTTGAAGTGCTTGTTCCAGTTCTACTCTACACCAGTATGGTGTTAATTCTGATGTTATTTCTACAAATTCTTGCTATGAGATGACAATCTGGCCTCGCAGCTCTGAAGTGGCAGGGCTAGTATTGGAAAGCATCGCTCTAGGGTCTAGGTTTCTAAACACTTGCATGCTTTGGTGCCCACTGAACTTATTATAAATATAACTACTGACCATCCTACATAAACTACAAAAACTAATGAAAATAGACTCAAAGGATAAATATATCACATATCAGAGAATGATTACTACAATGAATGAACTGTCCTGTTTTTTACTAGTAAGATTCAAACTATCAAATGTATAATGTAATTTCAGAGAAAGGAAAAGCATAAAATAGAGTAGAGAGAAATGAGTAGGAATGAAACTCAGTTTTTATGGGATGTATTTTAGGTACTACGTTTAACATTATAACCTGGTATACAATGAAT
This sequence comes from Octodon degus, assembly GCF_000260255.1. Classification (NCBI taxonomy): domain Eukaryota; kingdom Metazoa; phylum Chordata; class Mammalia; order Rodentia; family Octodontidae; genus Octodon; species Octodon degus. The sequence continues at coordinate 11,083,309 of NW_004524675.1, read as the reverse complement.
ACATATCTAAAACAAAGTTTCACAAAGCAATACTAATTACTATTATGTGCAATATCCTCTGACATTTCTTTTTCTCTTTCATTTCTTGAATAATGCTCATGGTGACCTGGAAAAATGGATTTAACAATATACTAATGGGCCAGACTCACACTTTGAAACACATCATACCTGAAAACATTAATATTGTCAAGGAAGACAATATTAATGCATCTCAGCATTCTTTCTCTTTTTTTTCAGCATTCTTTCTAAATGCAGCATTCTAAGCAGCAACTATCAACTGGAGGTGGAATGAAGATACGACATAATAAGTAAGTACTAGGAGCCACAGGGCAGAGCTAGACGAGGCAATTTTGATTATCCTGAATAGCATCCAGCACATAGCAGGCACTCAAATGTCCATTAAAAGTTCAAAAAGTAAAATGACCACTAACATCAGAGGATAAGCTTTGGTTCTGTAAGGCCCTCTGTGGCTTCTTGCTCTTCCTCCCTCCACTACACTGCTATCTTTCAATATAAATCTTTCAAAATTTTATGGATTTGAGTACTGTATGTACCTTCCCTCCCTCCTAACCCAGCCTTGCAGTAAGTTATCTAAACCATGCTACTTGATAGTATCTCTGTTCTCTTCAAAAATAATTGGTTTACATTTTTTAAGTTATAAAAAAAAGGATCATGAATTTGAAAATCCTAAGAGTCCCCTAATAAATCAGTCCTAGGAGGAAAACTGGCATGTTAGGATCTAGGCTGGATCTGGATGCATATTATTCTGTCATTTCAACCCTTAACAGTATGATCAACTTCGCATCATTACTTTATTGTAAAATAATGACTGGGAACCTAACTCTTACAGAAAAGACACGAGGTCATACAGTTAGTCAATGTGTAGCAGGGCCAGACTTCAAACTTAGTGATTTTCATTGTTCTTTTTTAAAGACCTCAGCTGCTCCTGAAAATGGCATATTAAATTACAAAGAAACAATGGCCAGAAGTTTCTACCACATTTAAAGTATGTGAATTTAACAGGTCATCACATTGGAAAAATAAAACTAACACTTCAGTAATAGATTTTGTCATGTAACTTTACTTTTCCTTACCAAATCTTTGTGAGTTATTCATTGCCAGGTATGTTTTTCTTGGCTGCTGTTAATCTTGGCTTAGACATAACTTCTTACTGTGACATAATTCAGAAGTGTTAAGTCCTCTATTACAGAGAGGAAAAAAATAAGACCATGTATGCATATGTGATTTTTATGGGTCAAGTACAAAGGTAAGTACAAACTGGAAACAATATATGAATTAGGTGTGTATGCATAGCACAGACAGAATCAACAACTGTGGCTTTCGGCTCTCACCAGAAGCACTGTAAGGAAATGATGCAGGAGCGAATCATAGGCACCAAGTTTAACTCATATCTGCCCCACACACAAGTGTACAATGCTTGACATAGTCAAAGAACTTGGAACATGGAAGAGTCTAATCATGACCATGAATCACTATAAAGGTTGCCAAGATCATCCAAAACTGAGTATTTCTGTTACAAGTTTGTAGCAGCAGTTCTTAACCAACTTAGGGGACATTTGGCAATGTCTACACGTAGGTTTGGTTGACACAACTGGGTGATAAGCAAAAATGCTGTTACACATAATAGAAAATTATATGGTTAAAGCATCAACAGTGCCATGGTTGAGAGCCCTAGTGAAGCAACAGTCTATGGCTAGATAAATTCAGAATATGGTGGGCTGAAATAGGCAAGTTTCTTTATTGCATCCATTCTTGAAATATTTAATAAGAAAAATACACAGCATTCAGAATTTTAACAACTGATCTAAGCAAAAATGCCTATGCAGCATCTTGCAGGATAAACTACACAATAAAGGCTGGCAGATATGGTAGAAGGAAATGGATTGAGAAAGTACAGACTGACTTCAGCTCTTGTTTCTGCCAGTGAGCTATTACAAAGCCTGGTTAAGTCCCATCACCTTCCTAGCCTCACTAATCAGCAACCCCCAGGAGAACGTGGGCCCTTCGTATCTGAAAGTCATACTCCTGGGTGATGCATATTCTCTATGGACTTCAGACACACAGTATCAGAAGGCAGGATGCCATAGTCAAGCAAGATGAACAACAGGGATAACTTCCAGGACAATCATACCTCTTAACTTCCTGATACTGAGGAAGCTCAAACATCCAATATGGGCAATAGAGAAGACTGAGAATACGTAGAAAATAAATACTAGCTTATTTGTTGTGTTTTTGCAAACACAGCCTGATTTTTTAAGCAGAAAGCACCATTAGCAGAGAATACTATGAAGGCAAATTAAAAAAAAAAAAGCTCCTGCTAAATACTACTTCAGTTTGTTACCTCAATTGAAAGAAATGCTAAATTTCCATTAGAGTTTAGTGAAACTAAAATGAATGTGTCAAAATCCAAGTTCACAGTCTCCTGAATTCTATCTCCAGGCCTCCTTGTGATGCAGTTTCTTTTGGTTAGGAAGCCCTGAGTTTAGAAGATGTGTAAAGGCTTAGGAACTTTGATGAGTAAAACAAAACACTGGCTCATCACCTTCTTTAATTCCTTTTTGCCACTGTCAATAATTCCAGAATGATTTCTATTAGAGTAAAACTATCCACTCACATACTTCTTGCATGTACGAGCTCATCTGAGTCTCACAATAACCCTGTGAGAGGAGTGTCAGCTTAGCAAAACCCCAACCAGTGAGAAAGGTGAGGCAGGGAGCTTCAGTCCTGTCCAAGTCACACATCCAGAAGTCATGTCCTAACCCGGAACTCAAGACACATGCATGCTGACTGGAAAGTCCAGGGCAACCCAAGATGCTACTGCTGTCTTTTAACGTGAGAATGGAAAAGGGAGACCCATATACGCGGACTCCTCATCCACAGCAAACTACTTCACCAAGCTCCTGCTTAGGCTGACAGGCCCTGGTGCCTGATAAGCAGCCATCGCTCCTGCTCACTGTTCACCCTCCCACTTCTGATGGTGCTTAAACTGGCATCATCTTCTAGAATGCAGGTTCTAGTAGCTCCGCTTCTGATAGTAAACTTGTGTGTTTTCTTTTAATGCTTTATGTTTCATCTGACTTTTCATACTGTGTAGTCCTTGATTTCCATTTCTAGACAAAATAAAGGACAATATCACCCTACTTTCAGACTACTTTAGAAAATTCTTTTGTAAAGAAGAAAAACTCTTTCAAAATGCTTGGATTTAGTTGTGCTGAACAGTGTTCCAGAATGATGTTTTATATCATTCTTCTCTCAACCTCTCTCTCCCATGCATAAAGGCCATCCTTTCCTGGAATATACCAGCCCCAAAGAGGAATTTTGAAAAGAGAGAGAGTTGGGAGAGGGAAAGAGAAAGAGAAAGCTAGCTAGGTTTTAATTGCTTTTACTGTTTAAAAGTAATTTTTCATTGTTAAATTTGTTACATTTTTACCTTTTTCTCATGTAAATTTAGTCAAAATTTTGTTAACATTTTTGTTTTGATCACTGAATATATATATATATATATATATATATACGCTGCTCATATTTCTCTGTACTTTAATCACTGTTTTGTTCAGCCTACAAACTAAGTCCAATCTTCAGCCCCCCTCCTTTTTTTTCTGCTTTATTGTGTCTTTAGGCTAAATTTCAGACACTACAAAACACTGGCCCTGAAAGAGACTTTTCCTTTGCAGTTATCTTGTTTTAGAATGCAAGATCTCTAACCTTTACAGAATAAAAACTAAGTAGTCCAAGATCCTTTCTGTCAGTGACAAAGGTTAGGGGAGCGACAAGTCCTAAGAAGCTTAGGTTTATGTATTGTTTTACCAGGATATAAAAGTGTAAGTGTGTGTATGTGTGTGTGTATTTATGTGGAAAAGTAGTGAACTCCCAAGGGGAGGTGTTTTTTTTTTTTTTATTTTTATGCTGCAGAAACTAATAAAACTAGAAAAGGTACAATGACAGCAGGCACTATGAAAATTAGCAAGCAGAGTTTAAGAGGGAACATATTTGAAAAACTCTTAGGTGGCCATAAAGTATGTCCTCAGTTTACACATGCTAAGCCTAAATGATTTAACCAAGTCATAAGCCAGTTAATACTAGGCATTCTTCACTGGGATCTAGACCCCTTCTCTACTCTCTGTCAGGGTCATAGCCCACTTAAGAACCAGCAAGGCACCAATGGTACCTTATTCCTTGGCATCTATTCTTTCTCTTGTGGAAGCAGTTATGCGAGTCCTATTCCAACTTTTCCCTTAATTTTATCTAGCATTGGCAGTTGACTCTCCAGCACCACAACTCCAAGAGGTTCAACATCACATAAAAGGTCAGATGTGATAATAAAGAAAATTATAATTTAGTTCACCCTTACAACTAAGGAGGATCATATAACGATTACAATTTCAGAAAAAAACAAAACAAAACACGAACTTCAGAAAGAGCCAGTAACTTGCCCAAAGCTGCACAGTTAATGCTGAGCTACCCATCTTTGCCACAACATTCTAATCCACGAAAAACCATGAGAACTTTCACAGGCAAAAAAGTTATGTCCTTTTTTTAAAATTATTTTTACATTTCCCCCTTCATTGTTCTAAAAACTATTTCTCAAATACCCCAAACACTATAACTGTATCTAATACCATGGTGTAAAAAAATGTACGTATGCTTCTTTAAGAATGACCTTTACAGAAAATAATTCATCTAAAATACCAAACTTAGTACTTTAAAGACATTATACACATCTTTTGGTCATAAAAAATCATGCCTATATCATCTGTATCTTTTACCAGCCTTGGACATGAACCGTTTTAAACTAGACCTAAAGATCAAAGAAATGCGTTATAGTTGAGAACATTCAATGATTCTCAAATGTTTTTAAGTTTCACAAATATTCTACTTACTTATGGTGAAATACAGAACAGCAGTCTCGAATAGAAACAGGAACAAAAAAACATATTAAGACTGAATCCTAGGACCACACCAATTATCTGACCCCTTTAATCTTAGTAGGCCTGTTTACTTGTCCATAAAGGGACAGTCACAGTGCCTAGATCACAGGGTTGCTGTGAAGACTACGTGTAATAAGCTAGAGAAAGCATATGGAATGAAGGACAGCACACAGGAAATGATCAATAGAGGCAGCACTGTTATTACTGTTGTGCAGGCCATTAGAGGCGCTGGACACAGATTATTTCAACATTTGATTTTAAAAAAAGTTTTTGATGAAGTTGGGTCCCTGGCAGGTTCAGAAACAATTTTTTGTTAGTTCTAGCTAATAATTTGGACATGTGTTTTGAAATAAGAGTGGGTGGTAATGAATAAAAATAGCTGAGGATTGAACTCAGGGCCTTCACACTGAGCTATTTTTTATTTTGAGACAGAGTCTGTTCAGTCTTTGTTTCCCAGGCTAGGCTCAAACTTATGATCTCCCTCTCTCAGCCTTGCAAGAGTACTGGGATGCCAGAGGCATGCCACCATGCTTGGCCTGTCCTATCAATATTTTAACATTTCCAGTATAAACAGTGTATTTAGCTTAGTTAATTAAAGGTAACACCTACTAACTTTAAATATGTAATAGTCTTAATATTTCTACTTTAGCAAATTTTGCAAAACCTATCAACAATTGTGACAGATGAATAAACTCTCTTTAACAGGAAGATTTAATGACCTTTGTGATGAAGAGTTAATTTAAAGAAGAAAATACAGAGCATTAGTTCTATCAAATAAATTTAGTTAAAAAGGGTCCTAAACCTTGCATTTTTTTATACTCTTCGTCATGACCTCAGATGTTCAGCCATTTCTCCAGAATTTGAAAACATTTAGGTACCTAACACATAAAACTTCCTAAAATATTCTCAACTTTGTTAGTTTTTATATTTTTCATTACTTTTTCATACATTTCTTTTTCTATCAATATATTTTCAGTTAATTTTGGCTAAAAAATCATAAATCATTGAAAGAAAATACTGTTAACTAATTTGATGATATTTAATAAGATTAAGATGTCTTACTATATTTTCTCCATATAAAACAAGAAATTCATTTCCAAAAGTTAAAATGTTTTGATATAATTCTAATTGTTTAATTATTAAAAGCTATGAAAATGCTACTCATCACTCTAAATACCATTGTGTCATTTTTAATTTTGGATTACAATTCAAACTACTGGTTTTCATGATTATTACTTCATTTGTGATACAACTCATATAATTAGGGGAATGTTACTTTTATAGTTCTATTAAATCATTCTAACTCAAACCCCTATGACAAAAATTTTAATAAAGAAACCTAGAATTTTATAGTTATTAGAATCCTGGCAGACATATAGCATTGTTATACAACTATTAAAATCAAGGTGTTAACTTGTTTTTAAATTTAATCCTGTTCCACTCTCATCGATTAAAAATGAAATTAGTGCCGAGTTACGACACAGAACATCCAACAGCAATGCTGAGACTCAGTTGTGTTACCAGTTAACTACGGAAAATTCACCTTTGTATAAAGCTAGTTAAATCTCATGGTAAAAGGCTTCATTCACTACAGGTGAATTTCACCAAAGAACTCATACTTTCATTGCTTTAGTCCACTGCTTCTTATTTAAGACTTTCACAAAATTCAGTTAGTGCAATTGAGATAACAGTAAAAGGTCAATGTTAAAGAAGGGAAAAATTACTCAAAACCCACAGGGCTACTCAATAATGACTGTACAACTGGAATTTCTACTTAAGCATGCACTGTAATTCAAAAATCTCAGATTATTTTAGTTACTAAGATCTTATCAGTTTGAGTTTTTTAAAGTATTAATCAGTTTGACTTTTACAGGAGCAATTGTTCGCTTGCATTTAAAACTTGGACGCTAAAATATTTTTCCCTCAAAAGTATAACAATATTGGTCTTGGCTGATCATATGCCAAATTTAAATCAGAAAAATAACAAATAATACAAGTTTCTTTAGCAGGTATTTCTGAGTTTATTTCTTTGTGTTATTCTATACATATTCAGTGTATTAATGTGGCTAAAGTCCACTTGAAATTTGACATACACAATTTTAAATGCTATTTGTCGGATGGCATTAGCTTGTAGATGCAGGTTTTTGTCCTTTTGCGCTCTCCTTCTCAGTATCAGAATTACTTCTAAGCAAAGAACTTACAACTTTTACAACAAAGAGGAGAATTACCAGTAAAGAATTCCTCAGCAGATATACCATCTTGGTCACTTTTAAAAATTGACCATTTTGTTATACTTTTCCCGTTTTCCAAATTGCAGAGACTGAAGTAAATCATGTGCATAAAAATCAACAACAGAAAACTATAATGCAAACTATAAATAATTCAGAAGTGAAAAACCTGAGTGCATTTCTGAGCTACAGTCTCCTACACGCTGCACACCCCGGAGGACTTATAATCAAATCATACTCTTGTCTTTTTTTTTCTAATTAGGTTGAAAGCAGTTTAAATAAGGCTACTGCTTATCCACAAATGGCACTAATTTTCCCATTTGGGTATAAGTCTTTTAACTTCAGTTATGCCCCTGGCAAGGAAGTGAAGCTCAGTTGGACAAGACTAAAGGATTCTGTGGGTTTAATTTGCTGTAGATCATGAAGCTAGCCTTGCAAATGGGAGAGATTACTCCCTTTTCTGCTACTGCTATCTAGAATCAGCGTAGGGTTAGGGTTGTGGGAAAACAGAGTCTTAGGACTTCTCCTCTGCTTCTCAATTCACGTGGGCAAGGCTTATCAGGCAGAACTCTGATCAGCCCATAAAGCTTGTTTTTCCTCTACAATCTTTCATCTCTTAGTACTGACGGATCCTTTGTCAGAAGAAGCACTGACACAGAAACGAAAACTGGGCCAAACAACTGCTCAAAAATGCCCCCAAAGTCAATATAAATTGCATTTTCTCCTATTAACAGTACAAAATTAATATAACTATTATTTTACTCAGGTTATTGTTGCTATTCATATTGTTCAAACAGTCTTTCAAAAGGGATGCTTCTCTTAAAGGAAAAACTATCTTTATAATGCATTCAATTTATAAATTGGACTCAAATGTTGACTACAAAGAAACTCATATTTAGATGATATAGACTGTGTATTTGATAAAGCTATAAACAAGTATTTTCAAGTGAGATTTCTATTTTCTGGTATCTAGTAGAGTGCATTCAATAGCTACATAGTAGCTGAAAATTCAAATATACAATAAAGTAGAAAGTGCTATGGAATCTAAATTTGGACCCCAAACTCTTTAACGCCATAGTACTGTAAACCAATACACATTTTACCATAGTTATCTGTGGATGTTCCTTCCCTTCATCTCAACCCTCCACTATATTCTCTGATAGCTTTCTGGACAAGCCCCTCAAATACAACAGGAAGCAAACACCCTCAATCTCAACAAATTAAATACATCGAGGCATTCACATTGTATTAATAAAGCAACTAATTTAAAATCTACTCATTTATTTGTATTTCAAAGACAAAGCTAAGTCCTCGATGAAAATACATTTCATAATGCAAAGACTGAATTTCACTGTTTCTTACTTGAGACTGACCTACCATAAATTCAATAAAAGGGATTTTTTCATTTTATTTTATAGAAATATGTTTTAAGAGAATATAAAGTTTTGCATGCAACAAAATTTTTTGAAAGACTTGGGAGGTTACTTTTAAGGAAATACATTAAATATATCAAGAAACAGTTAAAGAATAATTATCAGTTCTTTTGTCATTTATGATTAAAAGAACTACCAACACCACTATTCACTGGGAATCAAATCTATATATGTACTAAAATATCTTCAAAAATCCACTTTATCTTAAGGCTAGATTAGTATTTCTCTGAAATACTAATAACCAGAGACTGAGCTACAGCTTTTTTAAATACACAGTTAATTTAAGGAACTCGAAAATGTTCATGTGCTAAAGCTACCTCGATACATATAATTTTTAAAACTGTGGTAATTATGAAAAATTCAATAGCCTTTATTATTAAATGTCAATGTCCCAAGTAAAATATATTTTACAAAAACCTATTACTGAGAAAATGATGGTAAACCAACTTAATCAAAGTATTGTACATTACCCCCAAATAGGTACCAACCAAATTTATAGCTTCAACTGTAAGGTAAACCAAGATAGCTATTTTTTAATCTAAGGGAAAATATGATATATTACAGAAATCTTCTATTTTATTCAGCTCAACACTGTTCACTTGAGAATTCTGATTAAAATAAAAATACAATATATTTTTTCTACCTTTTAATTTCACTTTCTCAAGCATTTTATAGCTCCTAAAATAATTATCCAGTTATTGCACTATAAAAAAGTTGCACTTTCCACTTCCAATTTTTAAAAGATGCTCAAATAGAAACATTGTATGTCTCCCTTGTTAGTCTATTTCAAATTTCAAAATAAATCCGCAGTTCAAGTAATCATTCAATTCCTTTGTCTCTGATACAGACGTTTGGAAACTTACAGAACTATATTCAGCTATGAAATTTCATGCAGAGAATAACTCTGTACTAATAGGTTCCTGAGTCTGTACATTATCAAGTGCACGGTAGGTACAGGTAAAAAAAAAAAAAAAGTCCTAGTATAAGTAAAAATAAATATATCAAGCTAATAATTGGGGGGCATATTCAACTTTTAAAAACTGCCTAATTTCATGAGGCTCTCAAGAAGAAAGGAGAGGCAGGGCGATAGTTCTTACGGGTGAACTGCTCAACCTCTTCTTTTTGTTATTTTGCTTTTAAAATCAAGAAGGCCTCACTGAAAAAGTAACCTCTGGAGACCACAAAAAGCAATCACAACTAGAACTTACAAGCAGAAGTTAGCTTTTCCTAGCAACAAAATACAAAACTCCATAACAAATAAATGTAAAGTTAGCTGTCAGTTTTAAATCAAAATGTAAACAAGTCTAGCAAAATGTCCTCAAAACAAAATTATTAAATTTCTGCACATGAAAAAAAGCATTTAATACACAGGTATAAACTCCACAAGAAAAAAAGTAGGATCATTTTTCTCATTTCATTTCAGAGCGGGCCACTACTGTGTTTCAGTAAGGAAGTAGAAAGGCCCGATTCCAGAAACCAGAGGTCCCAGGCGAGGACTCCGGCCAGGGCCGCAGCTCCAAGCCCTGCTGCAGGTCCTGAGCTGTCATTCTTGGTCCTGTTAACAGCGCAGGGACAAAATATGTCCAGAAAGAGGCTCATTCAAGGGCACTTTTGCCTAAGTTTCTCTTGGCTTTTTCCCTGTGGCAGCGCTCTAAGTGAATATCTCCGCTCTTTGCAAGACTGCCATTGTCTCACTGGCATCAGGACCGCCCTAGGTAAAGTACTGTTGGAAAAATCACGACCCTACAGCTCTCTCTCCCACCATACACGATGAAAACAGACTGATCCTACGAGGTATGGATTTTAACCACACACTTAATTTTCTCTTCACTCTAAAGAGAAGTAGTTGCAAAGTGACAGTGAATCGCAAGGGGCTGAACTCAGACGTCGCAGGTTGCAAGCGCCCGCCCCGACCGCGCTCAAGGACAGACCCGGGTCCCTCTTCGCGGCCGAGGGACGCACGGAGAGCGGACTGTGCCTCCGGGGAGCCTGCCAGGGCAGCGGCCGGCCCGGCCCGGGCGGCGGGAGGCGA
>NW_004524675.1:11029634-11071932 GCF_000260255.1 Octodon degus | reverse complement strand
CGGGGCCAGGTGGGGCGGGGGGCCGCGCTCGGCCCCGCAGTGGCCCCCGGGCGCGCGGCGCGGCTTGCGGTTCCCGGCCTATCTAATGCGGTCTCCGCCTCCGAAAAGTTTTTCCAGGTGCCCACCCTCTCCTAGATTTCTGTTCATCCTCCTTTGTGCAGCTTGGGAGCTCTGAGTCGCTCTAGTTGTGAAATACAATGGGCCGACTCTACGCACGTTTTTATTTTACCGTGTGGATTCATAGTCAGTGCTATGGTTATGCAAGCAGAGAGGTTTACGTTTTCCTAATCCTTCCCACGTAGATTTAAATTCCTTGAAGGCGAAGGCTATGATGCCGCCCGTATCTGGCAGTTTTAAAGTAAATTGTGAAAGCAGAGGTTATAATGTTGCCCATCTGTGGAAGGTTTAACATAAATTCTTAGTGTACCCTTGGCAGGGTGATCCGATTATAGGAGCGAGCCTGAGGTCTTGACTGTCTTCTCATCCAAATTCTCTGCAAATCAGCATGAGATTTTTCACCTGTAGGAAAAGGAAATTCTCTTTCTGCTTCTGAATCCAATTAAATTTATGGAAAATGTCAATCTAATGCTCACGAAGGGAAATTCTACAGATGAAGTGGAGGAGGGAGCAAAGCAGGATTCAGAGCGGTCCTTTATGGAAGGTTGAATAGATCTCCACATTAACAAGCCAAAATGAAAAACGTCCTTCCGTGTGCACTAATAAGTTGGTACTCAATCCTTAGCCAACTACAGAAAAGTCAAACGCAGTTGGTTTCTTAACCAAGTTGCGTGAATGGGCACCTGAGCTCAAGGTTTATATGAGACTCAAGTTTAAAATTTTCTTCATGAGATCTACTTGAATAAAATGTTTGTATATGGTTTCCTACACTTAAGCGTAAATTTTGATTTGAAAGGTCAGTAGTTTTTAAATGGCTAATGGTGTTAAGAAAAGGATAGCTGCGAATCATTACAGGCTGGCTTAGAACAGGTTGAATTAATGGACTCCACTTTAAAGACCAGAGAAATCTCAAGGTTGGCTTTCTTGATTACGATATACGGGACAAAAATTCATCAGGTTCTTGCTGGTACAATATTACTGAAAATTTCGAAAAATGCATTCCTCACGGGATAAGGAGAAAACAAATGTTTTGGGTATCCTGAAAAGTATACTTTATGACGTTGAACATTAACCTTAGGAAATGTTAAGTGACTTAAACCAGTTAGTGAAACCTATTTATGGAAAACTCAAAAGCATTCCCTGAACTGAAAAAATTACTGTAAAATTATCTTGGAAAGCATAGTATCCTTAAACCCAGACAGCAGCTTTAAACATCACAATTTTTGTGGGTAAATTAAAATTAAATATTTTCATTATGTATAAGCTCTGCTAGGTAAGGTTTTATCCAAGTCCAAATAAAACATAAGCGTTTTATTTGTGGGGTAAGAGTTTAAGCTTTTATAGCTTAAAAAGCTTTAAAAAGTGCAAAATAATGTTATAGAAGAGATTATATGATTACTTGCCCAAAATTATATGTGACTAAAAAGTTGCCAAAAAAAGGGATAATCCACCTCATATAGTAAATACCAAACCAAACAAAGACTATTTTAAGCCCATAGAAAATTATCTTTTAGACTTCAACTGAGGCAAACAAGTTGTTTTCTTGAAAACAAAAACACATAATAATATCACAGGAAATCTAGATTTAACAATACTGCAAACCATGCAGGTATCTTCAGCCTAAACTGTCAAAGGGGCAAAAGCCATCAGAGGGCTTCACACACAGCACCTAGTTTCATTTTATTTCGGAATAAGGACAACATTGTCTGAACAAGTAAGTACAGGACAAATGAGAATGGAAAACAAAGATTATGTTTTTTGGAAAAATTTTTAAAGAAGAGAAAGATACACAATAGCTAGGATAATTGTACTACTAATTTCTATTGTATTATTGAAAGAAACAGTTAATACTTAACTTTTTGATAAATTTTGCATGCCTGAATCTGACAATCTGAACAACCACTTTGAAGAAAACAACCAATGTTGAATTCCTATCATGTTTTTTAAAGTTCTATATCGTTTCTAGGGTTTTTTTTTTTTTTTGGTTGTTGTTGTTTTTTTGTTTGTTTGTTTTGTTTTTAGTACTGGGGATTGAACTCTGGACTCTGAGCTTGCCAGGCAGGCACTTATTCTACTGAGCTATTTTCCCAGCCCTGTATTGTTTCTAATGTTTTTATTTTTTATTCTTTTCAAAATGAAAAAAATTATGAACAGAAATAAAAATTATGCCTATTTTGTTTTTACTTTATTTCACAGCTGTTTTCCCATAAGCAAAATCAAATCCTGGAGTTTTTAAAAATTATTTTTGAACATTAAAGTCATGCAGGAAATGCGTGAGTTTCTTAGAAGGCCATGTGTTCTCTTTTAGAGTTTGAAAGCATCTCTCTGGAAGTTAGAAGGCAACTTGAGTATAAGTGAGTCACTTACTTCATTGATGATATTGATGATTTTTAAAATTTTTACGTATGTCTTTAAGCTCAGCAGCATAAGCACTTGCCTGGCAAGCGCAAGGTCCCAAGTTCGATTCCCAATCCCGCAAATATTAAACAAAAAATAAATGTCTTTAAAATTTTAATACATTCTTTCTAATGAAACAAATCTTGCTAAAATAACACAGTAGATACATATGCAAAATGGTGATACCTGTTAAAATTAGGTGCTGGGTACATGAATATCTGACATTGCTTTCAAATGTTTTAAAATTAAGGATAAAATTGAAATAAGAAAATATAACCCTGGTAAATAAAACATTGAAATCATTCAAAAATGATTTGTGATTCTCCATTTGTCCTTACGTGACCTTTAACATTCTCAAAGATTTCAGTGAATTATATTACCTTTGTAGACTTTCTAGCTGCAATTTTATGCCTGCTACACTTGAATGATAGAGTTCTATCTATAAAGACAGCAGTAGGAAGATGCATTTTGAGTACAAGCAGAAAGGGCAAAGTGAGTATTTCTGAAAGAGACATTGTCATACTTTTCAAACTAAACATAAGTTTAAAAAAAGGAATGTTATTTGACATCATATCCGTTATTCCATGCGGAGGTTAGGATGTTATTTTTATGGCAGTGTTATTTTCTTCAAACGTTTGGTCAAAAACACACTATGTTATCTAACTGCCGTAAAGTAGAAATAATAAAGGAGGTACTTAAACTATTGAAATAAGTTGAACCGTATACAATTTTTTGTACATTTGGGGTGAGTCATATAAAAAGATACAAGTTTCATTCTCTCAAAAATGGCATACTTAAATTTTAAGTATGTTTGTATTTATTAAATATTCTATCAGTTTTCAGAATTTTTCAGTTTTTCTCTTTCAACCCCCCATTTTACTAATTCATGAACTCTCTCAATTGAAAATATAATGAATAACATCATTTGCTACAAACACATTGCTAACACATAGAAATCTCTGGCTCAGAAATAAGTCCTCTTTTTTGAAAAGAAAAAAAAAGGGTCCAGGGTTTTGCTCAACTTTGAGTCATCCATATTTTCAATAGCTGCGTGACAAAAGGATAGTGATTTTTCAACTCTGGCATGCATGGACAGGTTACTGGACATTGATTATTAATTGGTTCATTAGGTTGCAATAGTGTAATTTTTACTTCTAGTTTTATCTCTTACACTTTTGATTTCAACTATTTGCATTGCCTTTGGAGGCCATATTTTTAGTAAGCTTAAATTTGCTATAATTTAAAGACACAAATCATACATATTACTTTTAATCCATCTCCCAATAAAAAGTGTTAAGTACCACAGAAATATATACAGAAATATTTACTACCAAAGTTCAATAACTGTTAGCCTTATTCTAAAGAAAAAAAAAGTTCACTTCCTCTTACCCCAAACTCAGGTGATGGTCTCATCTTTGTGTAGATTCAGAGTTTAGCTGAGTGGTAAGATGGGGTACTACAAGGACACGTGGCAGATGGGATGGGCTGCTCGAAAGTGCCTTGCAGTAGAGGTAAAGAATTAAGTCCATACTGGAGTCTTACTACTCACTAAATATGGTTCACTGTAGCAACATCAGCATCATTTCTGACAAGTGAACTTGTTAGAAATGCAGAACTCTAGGTATCATCACAAACTTATTGAAATCAGAATCCGCATATTAAGATCCATAGTTGACACATATGCACGTTAACATTTAGAAAGTGCTAGGCTGAGAAAAGTCCAGAGCTTATCCTATAGTTGTGGTTGCTTAGTATTTCAACTATGCATCTGGGGGGAGGCAGGTATAAAAAAATTTCTGGTCATTTATAGTCTTGGAGTTTTTATGAATGCCTCAAATATGAAACAGTATTTTTAGGGTAAGGATTTTAGCACAACACTTAAAAATTGAGCTACTAAAGAGATAGATTCATAGAAATATGAGTTGACCTGGAGAATCCAATTGGTCTTTGTACTTCCTTTTGAACAGTTTTCTCTTTATTTTAGAGGTCTTCAGGCCTATATCAGTGCTTCTTGGTGAGATCTGTGGATAGGTTTCAAAGGCTGACATACCTGGAAATACAATGTGATCATACTGTCTGTGTCATTTATCTGACAAAAGGGAATTTGAGAATTCATCAAATTCTCAAAAGGTCTCCTGTTTAAGAACCACTATCTTTCTTCACAATAATGTTGCATTGTGTCAGTTCTATGATGGAAAATTTTACTTACTTTACATCCAGTTGATGGATTCTACTTTGAACCATATTGAATAATGTAAGTAATGGTCAACTACTTCCATGAGGAAAGTAAAATATTGTACATTTTGCCTAAAGAACTCTTATCATTAGCTTAGCATAGTAATGTTAGTCTGCAATAGTATGATTTTAGAATGGTACAAAATATATCTGCCATACTCTTGTTTTGCATTGTGGGTAGTACAATGAATACTACATTTAGGGTTCCGCATGGAGCGTATCTCTTTTTTGTTTCCTACTCTGTCACTGCCTTGGATTAAATCCTCAAAATCTTTTTATTTTTTCCTTTTCTCTCCTAAAACTGAGGCAAATACCAAAATGCCTACTTTATGTGGCTTTGCATAAATTAAATAAAATAATGTGCATAAATAGGATATTAGTCTTTAAGGTGAACTATTTATGTATAAAGGGAGTAGGTAGGGCTGGAGAGAAGAGAGAGACCATTTCCTTTCTTTTAGAATGGTGCTGCTGCACACAGTGAGTTCAGTACAGTAGAGAACACATCAAAGAGCTTCACATGTCTTTGGGCTGTTGGTTTTAGGGCTAAAAATGCCAGCAGTGTTTGGAACCACATCAAGGATTCCATTCCATTCCCACTCCTCATCTAGTGAATGACTAGTTAAAAGGCCATGCCAAGATGCATGTTGGATACAAGAATAAACAAGTTTATAAGCCAGGAGAAACTGGCACATGCCTTGAATCCCTGTCCAGCTACAGAAAGAAAGCGAGGGTCTAAGCAGATGCCCAACCAAGACTCAGTTCTTCCCCCACCCATGTGTGCAAGGTGTGTGTGTGTGGGGTGCAGAACAAAGTGCTGGTTGCCTTTATGGCCATTAGTCCTCCTTCATGAAGCTATCTGAAATGAGAGCTCGCTGTTGTCAGGGACAGTGCTGACATAGGAAGCATTTTTGTGCTATGATGGCTTCCTTTCCCCTTTGCTATCTATTTTGTGAATCTATCCTATCTGTCACTTGCAGGAGTACATTTTCAAGTCCAGACTGTACCACCAGAGAAGCTATCCCAGACATTGTCCTTGGCTCCTGCTCCTTGTCCCCTGTTCAGTTGCTTTGTTTCCTGTCTCCTATGTTAAAAACCAACCAAAAATCCACAACCTAACACTTTTGTTTCATCTCCTCTAGTAGGTTTTCAGCAATGAGGTTTGTTCTTCTTCATTTATAAATGCAGAAATAAATCCCTGATTCAATATTTGCATTCTTAAACTGGGTAGCCAACTTGTAGGTGTTCCATGGAAAAAGTTGAAAGAGACAAAGGTTCAAGAAACTTCAGGTTTAAATTTATTTTTTCAAATTATTTCACTCTTCACAAGACTTAGTATTCCCATGTGCTTGTTATTCCCAACTTTTTATGTTTTTACTATCAAAATCACTTCTTTTTTTTTAAATTTGTGCGTGTGTGTGTGTGTGTGTGTGTGTGTGTGTGTGTGGCCAGCTCAGCCCATCAGGGGGCGGGGCTGGCTGGGATGTGGTGCTGGGGGATTGAACCGTGATCCCTGTGCTTTGCTAAGCCTGCTCTAAGTAGGTGCTCCAGACCACCGAGCCATCCCACCAGCCCCAAAATCACTTCTTTTTTAAAAATTTTATTTGGAGTTCAGCAAAGGACAGTTTGCAAAACTCAATCCTGAACAAAAGCAACTCACACATCAGCAGTGGTTCTTCAGTGCTTTCTGCATTACAGAAGGTAATGACCTTTCAACAAAATAGAAAACCTTGCATAAGGAGAAGACCTAAAGGTACCAGATAGTCAACAATATTTGAGTCAATGAAATCCCAGCACAGTGGAAACAATTTAGACACTTTTTGGTATGCACTGTAGTAGAGTTTCACCTGGGCTGGATATGAATCTGACTGATATTATTTAACCCACAGAAAGGCAGCTCAAAGAGCAAAAGAAGAAATATTTGGCAAACAATAGTGACAGTGTAGCAAACAGTAATTACTACTGCTCTCTCTAGCCATCCCAGGAAGATAATTTGAGGATAGATAGCACATAAGAAAGGTGATTATACGAGCCAAATGCTTGCAGGCGGTGACCTTTTGATACCAGGTTTTGCTGCCCCTGCTTCTTTTCTGACTTCCTTGCCTGTCCCATCTTCTTTCTGTTTCACCTCTCCTCTTACTGTCTACAGAACAGTTTTTATTCCTCCCTTTTGTTGCATCAAGGCCAGGAGAAGATGCTTTATCAACTCACAGAGTGATGGTTTGTACAAAGATCATATTTAAAATATATCACAACCAGTATGGTATGAATAATGACCAGCTAGGTCTAAGGTTTAGAAAGCTCAGTACGCAGTTAATGCATTTAATTTTGACTCAGGGAAACAGGAGATGTACTTTAAGGAACAAGCCAGGGAGAGAAGAGGAATGTTTCGGGATTGCCACCAGTATACTGTAGTAGGACTAGTAGAGAACTATGTCAATAGTCTGCAAACCTAGTTATCCAGTGTGTGTGAGGAAGATGCACATTAGCCTTGCATTTGGCAACTTTTCATACATGTCAAGCATTTTGCTAGACCTTGAAGACAGGACTAGCACATATATTATACAGTAAAATAAGTTCCTAGGGGCCATGGAGAAAGCTCAGTGGTCTAAGCACCTACCTAGGAAAGCATAAGGACCCAGGTTTGATTCCTGGTACCCCATACCATGCCAACCCCGCCTCAGGCCGCTGGCCACCAAGACCAGGCATGGTGGTGCACACCTGTAACCCCAGAACAGGGGAGGCTAAAACAGGAGGATCACTATGAGTCCAAGCTGCATAGTGACATCCTGTATCAAATACATAAAATTAAAAAATAAACAAATTTCCTAATATTTTTGAGCACCAAACAATCAAGAAGTAAATTAAGATGAAGCCATGATTACTTGTATTTATTTAACTTAAATATCGAGCACAGTCTATCATTCAAGTTTAGGCAATGGCTAAAAAGGAAAAATGGGGGAAACGAGGTTAAGTTTGGGTATGGGAGGAAAACAAAACTCCATTTAAAAGGACATGCAGAAATAGTATGATGTCCCGTAGTACTTTAATTTCTCATTGTGATTTGAAGGCACTTTCTAGGTTAGGGAAACATCTTTGCTAAAAACACTTTCTTAGCAATTCTTTACTGACTGTCCCATTAATATAAACAGGTGAATCGTGGGAAAACTGTTTGAAATACACCTTTAATTTTAAAAATAGTAGTTATAATGCAGGAAAATGTCTTTCATAAGGAGAGTAATAAAAGGAATGAATTTGTACCCTATTTTCTCTCAAGTAATGAAAACATAATATTGCTTGCACAGAACACAGGTACTTGAAAATCTGCTTCTATCATATCATCTGAAATGTGCTTTTAAACTTCAACCTACTATCTGTCAGGTTTGAAGAGAAACTTGTTCCTGAGTTTCTTTTTCCAGGGAGGATTGAGGATCCATTCATGTATAACCCTCAGGAAAATGTTCTTACACTGAGATCTCATACACTGAGATCATAATGCTGTTTCAAATGAAAAACAATCAAAGTTTTAGTAGGTTAGGTAGTTGACAAAGATGATACACAGGAAGTTACAAAATCATTGTTTGAATCTGGCTTATATAACCCCAAGTTCAAGGAACTAATTGACAAGTTGCTCTTTGCTAACAAATTAATCAAATTTCCTTCAAGTCTCTTATTAAATACATACTGAGTTTCATCTTACCTCACTACTACTCAAGCGATCCAAAGGAGTGAATTGAAACGTACGTAATGTACACACAATTTACTACATAGCTATTACATTTCAAGCTACTGGTTTACTCAAGACAGCTTTGAAATTGAAATTGTCCTAATAAACTTATTAGAAGTCAAATCTATTTTAAATGGCTAATACTATTTGTTATCTGTTGTATTTTCAACACAGAATAAGATCATTATTTTTGTAAATGTGAGGCATTCTAAGCCTTTTCATACAAAAAGACCCACAACATTCCATCTCGTTGTCATGCTCTGACTGTTTCTTATAGGGCAGGGTAGGTTCCTGTGGATGTGACGGCCGTCTACAGAGCAGGATTATCCTCCTTTTTCTGTGACAGATTGTTTTTCTTTTTTAAAAAATGTATTTAGTACAGGTCTACAGGGTCTTACTACACAGATTGGACTTGTAGTGATCCTCCTGTTTTCAGTCTCCCAAGTGCTGGGATTACATGTGTGTGTCACCACGCCCAGTCTCAGATACCATCTCAGCATGCCCTGGGGGTAGGGTGGGCACAACATCCTGGTCCCTCCCTCTGCCTAAGCAGGCACTTTAATCCACTGAGCTATCTGGCCGGCTCCTGTGACAGATTGGTTTCTGCCCCTTTTCCCATATAGGCCACTTCAGATCATTTCCTTAAATGGAATGAGTTTTCAGACTTGTGGAAATAAAACTGTGATTTAAAGGGAAAGAGAAAATGACAAATTTTTCTGAGGATGGACAACTAAATAGATAAAACTACTTCTACGTGAATGTACAAGCAGTTTGTGCTCCAGTCATACAGTTTGTATGCCACTCATACAGTCTGCACTCAGGTATACAAAGATGGAAGAAGATAGGGAGTTATTTTCTTAATGGGTTATTGACTGATATTTATAAAATAAATGATACAAACTTACGCTCTGAATCTGCAAATCAATACAACTTGAGAAGGAACAGCAACAAAAAAGCCATTTGTAGATAAAGTCAGGGGTGAAAATACAAATGTGATCATAATTATACGTAAAGCTGGTGTTTACAGAACGATTAGTGATAGCCATAGCTGATTATCATCACTCACACACTGAATAGCCCAGAGGTGTCGTTTTGATGACTGTCTACTACCGTACAAGGGGGTAAGTACTTATTAATGAGTTTTGGTTCACAGAAGGCCCTGAAAGTGTACTTTTCTGGAATGTTAAATGAACAACTATTATTGTACTTTTAAAAAACAGATGATAAAATGTTTTTCTTCATATGCAAGGTTATAAACTTTCGAAAACTTGACAATGTCTGTGGGTGTTATATGGAATAAAAGGAGTTAGCTCCAAAAGTGATTTACTTAGCTTGATAATTTCAACTTAAACTGAGTGTAACATGACCTAGAAGTGCTTGGAGGAGACAGCACTGGGAAAACAGCAAGATGGCAGAGCGGCGGGCTGGTGGCCTCTGCTAATTCGTAATACTCTCACTTTTTGTGGGACTGTGCTTTTGTGTAAATGCATCATTTTCTGTAAAGAATTTAGGGAAGAAATTGAATATTAGTTATTAAATTATATATTTTTTCTAAAGGGAAAATTTTATTCCTTGACTCATGTTAGAATTTTTTTTTTCTTTTTGCGGAACCAGGGATTGAACTCAGACCCTTGCGCTTGCCAGCGCTTATTCTACTGAGCCATCTCCCTAGACCCTTTTAAGATTTTTTCAATGTCTTGAAGTTAGTATTCTGCAGAAGCAGTGAGAAGATTAGAATTCTCAATCAGCCTACCCTGTTTCATGTATTCTTGATGTCTTCTAAGAAAAGTACAGCTTGATAAATTACTATGACACCATTCTTTTTCTCCACTGGCATACAGTTTCTGCTTTTCTAAGTACCTTCTCAAAAACATGTTCTTCTCACCCTGCCTTGTCAGTTTATTTTACACAGTCTCTCAAGATCCATTTACAATACAAGTTCGATGGTACGGAGCTCTCATCCAGAGATCCCAGAAAATTGAAGATGGCGCAGGATCAGACAGCTTTCTACAAACAACAATGAAAGAGCTTTCCAAATTAGAGTTTCCTCTGTATATGTAAGTCTTTTAGAAATTGTTCTGGTATGATAGGCAGCTAAGTTAGAAATTAATATGCATCCAGAGAGGTACTTGGTTGTCAAGGAAGTCAGTGAAAAATAGACATCAGAATTATAGCTGTACAAGCCCAGACCTCAAGACAGAAATGCAATAGCCAGGACTACATGGCTTCCTAAGTGATAAACAGTAACTTGAAATTACACTGTAATTCATACCACCTGGTTCACTAAGACCAGCTAGGAATCAGTTGCCCAGGTGAGTGACCACAGCATCCATCCCTTCCCTAAAATGCCTTCATTCTTTCCATGTATTCGTGCTATGTGACTCTCTTTCTCTGCTAGAGCAGTATTCCTAAGCAACTATACTTGTAATCCCATAGGTTGATAGTGTCTCACCCACTTTGTACCCATATTGTGACAAATGGCATTGGGGGCAACCTACTTTGGGGACACCTTCTGTCTCTGAGGAGATATATCTCAAAAAACCATTTTTTTTCCAAAAAACCTTTTCTACTCTTAATTTCCACTGTCTTTTGCAATTCATTCTTTGATTTCATGGGGCACAAACTCAACAGATTTAACATCTAACGGGCTGGAAATTGTGCTTCTCCTGTGTCCCTGGGTCCTAATAAACCTCACAATTGGGTTACTTTTTCATTTTCATTTTCTTTTCTGCTTTTCTTAAGCATAATCAAAATCCCCCTTTCAATTTGTACTGTATATATAGAATCTTCCTTGTCATAAGTTTTGGAGAAATAAATCATTTCCTGGTATGAAATGAGGGAATTAGATTATTGTTGAACCTTTCAACGACAAGTTAAAAGGGAAGAAAATCTATACAGTAAACTGGGAAATGGAACATAAAAGCAAATCTATTTAAATATTGCGTTTTATTCTCTGTTATTCAGTGTTTATCTTTTTATTTCCACTAAACCCAAAACCACCCTTCTCCTGAAAGTCCGAGCTGGGTATGGTGTACGCCTGTTATTCCAGCACTTGAGAGGCTGTGGCAGAAGGATCACCATGAGTTCAAGGTCATCCTATGCTACAGAGTGTGTTCAAGGCCACTCTGAATTTCATAGCAAGATACTGTCTTTAAAAAAAAAGATAAAGAAAAAGAAAAAGGAAGAAAGAAAAAATTTGGAACATAAAATATTTTCCTTTAGAAACTCAAAATTTAAAAAAAAAACAAAAAACAAGCATGGTATTACCTTTAAAAATGAATGAGGGGGCCAGGAGATGGTTCAGTGGAATAAGTGCTTCCCTGGCAAGCACAAGGACCTGAGTTCAATCCCCGGTTCTGCAAAAAAAAAAAAAAAAAAAAAAAAAGAATGAGATTATTCCTTAGGAATGTGAGAGGAACATGCCAGGGAGGTCAGGATTAAAGAAGTGAATTTTTCTTATTTCTATACCTAAGGCAAAGGCAAAGGTGAAAACAGCATAATGAGATATCAATGGGAGGAGAACGGGGACCAGGAAGCCAGCGTCCAATGGAGAGGCCACATGGAGCCCCACAGAAGTATGTGTTCTGCCTGGCACTGTACACTAAGAATGCAGAAATATAAGCTAGGACCCCTCAGTAACATTGCTTCTAACTTGGGAAACAGCATTGATTATGTTCCTTGCATGTTAAAGGTCTTAGTGAAGAGTTAGAGAAGTGTGGTGGTGTATGAAATAAGGGAGATTGGTGGCCTTTGGCACCAGGCTGTTTCTTATCTCTGTCCCAATCACTGGTCTTTTGCCATTTGGATCCTGATCACGCTGGAATGTTTTTAACACAATATGCAGAGTATTTTCTATAGAAAAAATTAGATTTTACTTGGTGATTTTAGGAAAAACTTCATGGTGCTCACAGTATAATTATGTTACTTATAAAAATTTCTCTATTTTTTATAATGTTTATCTTTTTTCATAAAGAAATAAGTAAAGAAAAATGCTTTGCCTACAAATTATATTATTGTTCATCTTATAGTTCTCACGTGAATCTACTATATTAATTTGGTTTACTTCTGTGGAAAAGAATCATGAAAATTGAACTGAGAGAAATAATAGAAACAAGCTTACTCATAATTCTGATTCTGTGGATGAGGAAAGCCTAATGAGGTGCAGTGCCTTACTCATAGTCACACAGCGAACAACCCTTACAATCCTATGTCTCCAGGCACCATGTGCTCATCACTACACCGCATTCTCTTTTTATGCATTCGGTACAGGGTCTCGCTATGTAGCTTGTAATCATAGTGATCCTCCTGTCTCAGCCTCTCCAGCACTGAGATTACAGGTGTGTGCCACCATGCCCATCCTCGATGGTGGGCTCAGTGGACCTGGGGTGGGGCCAGCATGGCCTGTGGTGCCAGGAATTGAACCCCAGTCCCTGCACTTGCCTAAGCAGGTACTTGGTCTGCTGAGCTATCTCACTGCCCCCCACATTCTTTCTAGTTGTGGTGTTTTCCTACTTAAATGATATGCTTTACATATTAATAAACTACAAATTTGGAAATTCCAGTTTAGATTATATTAGAAAGTGCTTGACTGTAAATATATAAAACATATATATATATATATATATATATATTACATATATATGCGGTACATACATATGTATTTGTAAATATGTATTTGTAAATATATGTATTTGTAATATATATATATTTGTAAAGTGGTTGTGGGGCATTTGTAACTCAGCTACTTTTTAAGTGCTACATACAAGTAGTAAACAAAGGCTTACATTCTTGTTAAGTGTGATTGACGTTAAACAACTAAATAGATGTTTACTATGTCAAGAATGTTGCATCTAGAAAAATCTGAATGTAAAGTCAGGAAGGCAGAAAGTTTTATAAAGGATGCTAAGAGAAGCCATTGGTAATAATAGCTAAAGTGCACAGAGTTCTCAGTATGTGCTAAATATTTTACTTTTAATCACCCTTAATAATTCACTTAGTTATGTGGTTCATTCTTTTAATAGCTCCCCTTTATATATGAAGAAATGAAAGCCCACAGCGGTTAAGTAACTTTCCTAGGTTATTCTGCTAGTAAATGATACAGCAAGGGTTTTAATTCATAGGTCAGTCTCCAGAGTGTCTTCTAGCCATTATCTTATGTTACTTTTCTAATTCATGACCCTGGGGTAAAGAACTCTTTGAGTTGCAGCCTCACAGACCCATTTGAGAACTGTATGATAAGGTATAGTGAGAAAGTTAATCTTATCAACTAGGGACACCTAGAGGTGATTGGATTGTGAGGATGCTAAGCACATCACTGAACTTACCTATTGATGAGTTCATGTGTAAATGAGCTATTGGAGGTGGAGTCCAGCTGGAGGATGTAAGGGACTGCTCTGAAGAATATTTACCTCTAGGGATCTTCTCTGGTTCTTCCCCCATTCTCCACTGTGTATTTCTGCCATGTTGTTTTGTCTAACTTTTGGCCCACAGAAAGGGAATCAGCCAACTATGGACTAAAACCCTGAATGTATGAGCCAAAATAAATCATTCTTCCTTTGTTTACGTCAGATACTTTTCCCAGTGGTGGCAAACTGATTAGAAGGTACACTGAAAATTTAGCACTCTTTCTGTCACAAAATAGGTTTTGTAATTCAGAATCTTGGGCTGCACTCAACAATAGGTTTCTTAATAAAAACAACTGACTGAAAATTTCTTAATAAAAATGAAGATCATGTTGTTTCATATGTGTGAATACATGGACAGGGCTAGAGCTGATCTGAAGAATAACAGAGACCAAGAATTCCAACATCCAAATAAAGATTTCCTCCCTCCTTTCCCTTTTCTTCATTTTTTTTTTCTATCATAGGACTGCTTTCTCTTCAAGCTAGAGGCCACAAGGTTAACATCCTTTCCAATTTTAATAGCTACTGAATGAGATCTTGTTATAGTTAAGAGCTTTTCTTATACTTACAACAAGTAAGCATCACTGAAGCTTTGTGAAATTGGTCCAACTGTTTCATGCAATTTCAGATGAAGAAACTGAGGCACAGGTAGCTGCCTATCCAAAGCCACCAGCTACAAACAGACATAAATTTAGAGAGTATGTTCTAGGGCCAGCGCCTTTATACCAACATATTGTTCTGCTTGGGAAAATTTCAAAATTGATTAATTTACATTAATCTAAGAAAAAAAATGTAGCTGAAATGGACTATGAACTGCCAGCTCCAGCTAAATTATGCTTGGGGGACTAAAACCTTTGGCACTGTGTAGGCTGTCCCAGCCTATCTTCTCCTCCCTGTACATCCTGTCTACTGTACTCTAGGACTCATTCATCTGTACACTCATGTTTTTCTTTTCATTTTTGGAAATTTTAATGGGCTTCTGCTTAGTCATTCTGAAACATCCTTTCTACCTTTGAGGCTATTCCCTGAATCATCTTTTTGCCTTTTAGATTAGTACCTAAATCAGGAATGAGGCTTTTTATGTATAATATTGGCCATTCTGTTTCATATTGCACTTTCAAATACAAAAGAATGCTTAGTAGAAGTAAATAGAGCCCATTTCCTAAAAATGGGAGGAAGTGTGATAGACTGTGGCAGTCATCAACCTCTAGTGATGGCTTCTGGGGATGGAAAGAACCAGTCACATCCGAAGAGCTGGGTTATTTCCAAGCAGTCTTATGTAAGGCTTGTACCACAGATTGTTTCTTTGTTGTTTCTTTTTTCCACTCTTTCAGAGCTTCATCTTTGAATTGCTTTCAATAATGCATTTGCAGAAATGTGGATAGCAGTTCACTTGGCAAAGCACTCTTTCAAGAGCACAGTAAACAACAAATCAGAAATGGGTATTGGGAAAACTAAAAAACTAATTGATTCTCACAGAAATTCTGCGGAATTGGAGGTCGTATCTATAATTGGAAAGCTCTCCTTACTTTGTGACTGCTGGAGTCTTAAAGTCTTGGCCAAACAGGCACCCATCCCACTTTTCTCTGCGTTCAAATCCTTTCCACATTTGCTTTACCTGTAGAGACAATTTTCTTAAACCTCATTCACCCGTATCAGGATGAATTTATTCTAACAAGTGTGAAAAGTCAATGGTAAAATTGGGACCCAAGGGGAAATCAGAATATAGGGTAGTATGAGATGCTAAGATACTTGTTCATTATCTTACTGCTGGAGATGCAGAGTTCTACTGTAGAATTTCTATTACTTTTCTTGTCCACTCTATTAGTATGCCAGACTGATTGGTTTCTTCATAAAATAAACTGCTCAAAATAAATATAAATGCACTAAATGGAAATTTTTTAAGTTTATGACTGAATATAAGATTCTGTACAATGTAATTCTTCCAGTGATTATCAGAAGTACAGACTTTCACACCTCGTTGTCTGAGCCGTGTCTATAAAGCAAAACCATACCAGGACTTGTCCATTCATGAGCTAATGCAAAACGGCATCTTATGGGAAACTGGCACATCAGAGGACTTCCCTGAGATATTTTAGATTCTGAGCTTTTTGGGGTAGCACTGTTGTACTATTTATTTTTACATCCTCAGTACTGGTCATAGTGCCAACGATATAGTAGATATTTCTATATAGGTTATTAGTTTACTGATTTGTCCTCTTTGAGCTTCAGTAAGAAAGTAAAACAGTAAGAAGTGGTGGTTCAAGTTCAAAGTAAGAAACCTACATTGACAGATTGGTGGGAAGACAAGGCTAGAGAGTGTGCCAGAGATATTGGGAGAGCTGAGACAGCCTAGTGGCAGCAATGGAATGCACAAGGACCTTGACTAAGATGTGACCAAAGGATTCTTCCTCTGTAGACCCTGGTGGAGGTTGCTGGGTTAGAAGTACATGCTAAGGAACTTGACATTTTCTCACGACAGTAGATTATTTGTTTGTGTGCTTGTCTTCACAACCTGCAGGCATATCTAAAATAATTCCTCAGTATAAGAATTATATGACAGCATGAAAGAGAATTTTGGAAAATAATTGTACGAAATTGCTGATATACAATGTGATTCCTCTGAAGCTTTTTATTCTTGTGCCCTGGTCAACCACAAGATCACTGTATGACTTGGAGACAGTCCCCATAAGGATAATCATCATCACGATGTTGGAGATGATGGTGGTGATGGTGATCATGACAACTACTAACATTTATTGAGCATTTATTATCTGCCAAGCAATGTCCAGTGTCATTTAATTCTTAGATTATTTCACTTAATTGTTTCAATGACTCTGTATGATTGATATTAATTAATATTTTTATTTTATGTAAGGATATAAAGACACAGAGATTAACTTTCCCAAAGTTGCACCTTGGAAGAAAATGAAGAATTTAGGTTGTCTGTTTACAGGGTAGATACCTTATGCTCTGATGTCTCATATAAACTCAGTCCCTGTGACAACAGAGAGTAGTGCTACTTGGGATGAATTTCCAGAATTCCTATGGCAAGTCCTGCCGTGAACTATATGGTTCTCAATGGTCCAAGGGAAGAATGCCAAGGGTATTTAGAAACATAGACAAGATACAAAATCTGAGGTCAGGTGAAGGGCTCTTTCCAGATGGGAGAAGAGGAACTGAAAAACCACAGTACGTGTATCTATGTATTAATACTTTTGACAAAGTTAGTATCATAAGACACAGTGTTGCCTAGCAACTAATGACTGGAATTATCTCAAGCATAATATTTTTCTTAGAACCAAAGTATTTCCAGCTTTAGCCACTCTCTACAAAGTCCTGGCCAACCAGGTACCCATCCCACTTTTCTCTGCTTTCAAATCCCTTCCTCATTTGCTTTGCCTGCAGAGGCAATTTTCTTAAACCCCATTCACCCGTATCAGGATGAATTTATTCTAACAAGTGTGAAAAGTCAATGGTAAAATTGGGACCTGGTGGGAAATCAGAATATGGGCTCATATGAGATGATAAATACTTGTTCATTATCTTAGAAATGATAAATATATTTAAAAAGTTAGTGTTTACAGATTCCTACTAAATTATGTAGGGGCTAACAGTCATGATATATATGTAATTGCTTTAAACAAATGAAAATAGCTCAAGGAACTATGGTAAAATGATAATAATTACTAAGGCTAGATAATTAGTATACGGGGCTTTATTATAGTATTTTATTTATTTTAGAGTATATTTGGAAATTTTACAATAAAGGTAAAATGTAGGATAATATTGTTCCTTAATTTTGATATCCTCATTTTTTCAAGTGTTACAGTAATAGATAATACACAATGTCCAATATGAATCATTTTGAGCAGCATTTTCTTTGCTGGACACACTTCTGTCCACAATGAACAAAAAGTATGAAAAATATTTCTCTGTTCATAGTAGCAGATCACAAATTTTTTTATGCAGAACTGTACTCAATTGGTGATTTGCAAATAGAACTTTCCCTGACTCTGACACTTCCAAGCTTGCAGATTTGAGGTAAAGATTCTACCCGCTCTCGCCCTTTCTGGGAAAGAGACTATAATGTCATCTATTCACACACCATTATTAGGATTCAGGAGATATGCATTCCAGTCTCTCAGCTCATTGTCTGAAACTCAGTGCACACCCAGGACTCAGTGAGTATTTTTATCAGTGGTCACAATAAGAAAAATGTGCTTCACTTTACAGGGAATCCCCACATTTAAAATCACTACTAAGCAAGACAGAATTACACAGTAGAGTTCAGTTTTCAAATTTCTCATCTTAAGCAGAAACATGGCATGTATGGATCTTTCTCTCACACCAAATGCAAGTTGTTTTTCTTTCCACTACAATCTTAATTCCCTTGATTAGAGAGTAGGAAGACCATTGGACAATTTCTGTACTGAGAATAAGCAAGTACAAAAGGATTGAAAAGCTAGGTTTACTGAGCAGGCATGACCCATTCCAGACTGATGACACAACTTTGGGTTAAAATAGTGAAGACAGAGAAAGCACTGCACTGAAATTTCAGCACATAGTTGGCCCAGCTCATTACCACCAAGACTTCTAGATTTGGGCAACTGCCCTCTACTGAGGACATTCATTTTAGATGTTACCTTGAAATCAATTGAAACGGATCCTGAACAGAAAGCTCACCTTTCATACCCCACCCCCCAGACCTCAGTGAATCTGGATACAAAACTTTCATCTTCTCATCTCCCGGCCTAGGTCCCCTTTTGGTCTGTAATGTCCTGTTAGGTTGCTTTGTTTGTGTTTCCCTGGGAGGCCTGCCAACTCCTGCCCCAAACAGGGCCTGACATGATGAGACTGAAAGTCCTGAGACAGTGTTGCATTCCCTTTTCTTCTCCAACCTTCTCTTTGTTTAGATCCAGGTCCTGTGCTGACTTACATCTTCTCTCCCTTATTTCTTCCAGAAATTTTCAGGTCATAGAATCCTATGCTTTGAGGTTATGCAAAGAGCACACAAGCCCAGTTACCCATGAGAGGACTCTCTTTGTAACAACCATGCCCGTGCTTATAGTCAAACGTGACCTGTACACACTTCAAAAAAAGGAGCTCAACAAACTGGGTGCTAATTTTATGTTTTTCAGATAAAATATATTAGGTTTATTTAAAACTTATTTCTCACCTTGAGTATGCAAAATACATATTCCACAAAATGTTCATATTTTTAACTCTAGAGTTTACAGATTTACAAAATAGAAGTTGGCTTAAATTTATATTACTTATTTATTAAGGTAAGGAACTATATAGGGAAAAACACATTTATCTTGTTTAAGGCATACTTGGGAATAATCCACTGTGCAAATTATTCACATCTGAAAACACAGTTTATTTTTAAAATTTAGAAAGTCCTTTCTTATGATTCTAGAATGATTACTAACCTTAGTTTTAAGGAGAGAAGTGGCAGAACATGTACATGCAATAGGTGGCTATGACAATCCCTCCTCTCTCATTCACCTTCTTTTCAGATTTTTTTCTTTCCCATTTGTGAACATGTGGAGAAACTAAGTGGCAGAACTGTAGGTGGTCCTAAACACATACATAGGCTTTTCAGAATTTGTTAAGAAAATAATTACAGTATAGGCCATGCTCTGAGGGGATGTAACACACACAGATGCTGTCCTCATAGAATTTACAATCTAGCAAGAAATACTTAAGAAAGATAATTATGTGAAGGTAACAAGGGCACTCTTTCTAGGTGGGTGGTCACAGAATTATTTCTGAGGAAAGAAATACTTGTTCTACAATGTGAAAAATTAAGAATTGGCCTGCAAGAAAGTATTTATGAAGTAGGTATGTATGGGAGGAGAGGTGGGGCCAGCAGATGCGTCCAAGACCGACGAAGCAGCGTGTGTAGCAGTGCTGCCGTGGAGAGGACCTGAATACGCTAAAGGCACTGCGATGACACCAGCGTGATTAGATTTTGATCAAGGGGAGCATGGGGGAGAAGCAGGGGCCTGCAGGGCTCTAGACTTGATTCTGACACAAATTGGAAGGGAGAACTGTAATCTGAAGAGTCCCAAGTTTCCAGACATTTTACCATTTTGGTCAATGTCTTCTACGTAGACTTCTGTTGCCCACAAGTCTACCTCAGAGGTGGCGCAGAGCATTAGCCGCACCATTCACACAGGACCAGGGTGTTCAGAGTAGGCTGGCCCATCCCTGTCTCTGTTCTGGTTATTGGGTAGTTGCACGCTAATAACGTTTTTGCTTAGATGGCCAGTTTGTCGTGCTTCATTGTACCATACAGACCTGGCCAACTAAACCAGCATTTACTTTGTGCTGGAGTGTTGATCTTAGATAGACTAAAATAGGCTACAAAGAAGTTTCAGGTCAAACTGAGATGGCCACAATTACATTTGCTCTTTTCTTACTTCATCTTACTCTAATATGATTAGAGTTTTGCTTTCATTCTAGCTTTTCTTTTCTTTTTCTTCTATAATGTTTTTCTAACGATTATAGTTGGAAAAATATTACATAGCCAGCAAAACTAATAACTCAAACAAGTAGAGATAACTACTGCAGTCATTGTCATTTACAACTAGGAAGTAACCCAGGCCTTAACATTGAGGTTCACCCCCTACGCTGCACTTTTTTCAAGTTTTTATTTTGACGCAGGGTCTTACTAAGTTGTCCACACTGGAGCTGAACTTGCAATGCTCCTATCTCAGCCTCCCAGAGTGCTGGGGTTACGGGAGTGTACCACCATACCTGGTTTGAAGTACCCTTTTCTATGGTTAAGATCATAGTGTAATGTACTTACACAGATATTAGTACTGTATCACAAGAATATATTTTCAAATGCCATAAAATAATCTTATGTGTTTCCTATTTCATGACATTAAGCATCTTGGTTTTCATTTTATCAAGAAAAATTTTGAATAACACCTTAATTTTAAATATTTCCTTGCATTTAAAACTATTTCTTCAGACAAAAATCTGAAAACACATTAAATCTTGTTTGACACATATTTATAGACTTCTTTATAAAACTGAGTGACTAATTTAGATTTATACTTTACCTACATTATATGCTCCTTTAAAAAGTAAAGATTAACCATACTGCTTAAGTAAAGTAAATATAACTATATTATTGCCTTAATTTTCGGTTTTAATTACTGCAATGTTAGAGATTTGAAAAAAGTTTATTAAGTCACTTCTATTTCTTTTTGTATTCTTATCTCTTCCTTTAAGGATTTAAAGGAAACATTTCTAAATGCATGTAATTCCTTTATATATTAGGAAGTTTAAACTTGATTTGTCATACATATTATAAGCATTCACCTAATTCTATTTAAAAATTTTAATTTTGTTATGTTTTAAAAATAGAGGTAAATCTTAAAAGTTCAGCCTTAACAATACACATACTGTTTGACTGCTACGGTAGTGAAAAATGCAGGCTTTCTGGCTTGACTTACTGTCACTTTCAGTTTGACCCAAGTTTTAAAAAACAGAAAAGAAAAAAAAAAAGAAGCTCTTGTGGGCTTCCTATAAATAAATCTTATGTAAGTCTTTTGAGAGGCAGTTAGAAGTAAGTCAAGAAGTCTTATTTCTCTAATAAAATGAAGAACCTAAAATGTAAGTGGACGTATAAGTTGGGGCCCACAAAGACCAAATTCCAAGACTTGCCTTCCTATTTTACTGCGTGCGTGCGTGCGTGCGTGCGTGTGTGTGTGTGTTTCACTAATGAGAGTTCTGCAGGGGAAATTAATAAGACTGGCAAACTTCTTTTCTGTTGCATGATAACTTCTCAACCACCTTCCAATGGTACCAACTTATTATCTGTTACAACTTCTATTTAAATTCTAGTGCTAAGCCAATTCTCCTTAGCAAAGACTTTGGGACAAACCAGGGTTAAACCTATTTTGTTACTGTAAAATGGGGATTATGATGTTCTTCTGGAAGTACTCTTGTCAGATAGTTGTGATAATGAATGTAGAGGCTGTGCTAGGACCAGCGTACGAGGGATCCTCTATAATTGCAGACTGTACTCCTCCTCACTGCCTGGGCTCAGGCCACAAAATTCTGTAGTTCCTAAGAAAGAGCAGGTATGCTTCTTAGTGCAGGCATCGTATGGTGACATTAATGTCAATAGCGTGCCAGGCTGATGTCTGAGTGGAAAAAGTACATGTTAGTTAAAATTTACATTTTATGCATATATTCAATAAATCTTCTTGAAAATCAGATATGTAGCTTATATTTTGAAAGGTATTGGTCGTAAACAGAAGAATAAAACCTCTTGCATTGGTAACCTTAGCAAGTAAACATTCTGAGAGATATGTAATTGTATTGCTAAGTCTAGCTCTGTGTGTTGTGCTGCTTGAACCTCACTTTTCCTGGAAATAAGGAATAATCACTGAACATAGCACTGAGGTACAGGTAAGATCAATTATAAATGCACTATGTGATCATCCAGAAGAAGCACAGAAAGTCACGAATGAATTCATTCATCCAAATTACATGAAGACAAAGGTCCTGAGAACACACCAAGTACCTTTTGATGACAAGAGGGATGAGGTCTGTGTGATGATGATGAAAGAGGACAAAAAAGGAAATTCCAACAAACATAAGCCATTCGTCCCTGAAGAACTGCGGAGGCATCTTTCTCAAATGGGGAAGCCTGCAGACCCCTCGGCTGCCTGTGGAATTTTCAAGTCTCGAGATTTAGCATTACTTTTCTGGGTAAGTAAAATGAACTTTCGTGGATTTGTTTTAATAGTCGGATGATTCAGTCTTATAATAAAAGAGAAACAACAAAGGAAAAAATGAAAAGGGCAGAGACAAGAAAAAGACAGAGAAAGAACCCTGGGGTAATATAGGTGTGTTTTAATTAATTTGCTTGTTTTCTGGATCTTTTGCTAAGTCCCTCATCAGCACACCAGCAGTTTGCTTCTTATCTCAAAGCAGGCCTGTGGAAAGTTTTTGAAAGGAACCCAGAAGTCACAGAAATCTGTCTTGGCATCTTCCAAGCACTGGCAACATGAAGCATTTTATTGCTGGATGAGCATCACTTTATAAGTAAAAACCAAAGTAAACTCTTGCAAAAATGTCACTAGCAATACTAATTACAACCTTAAGGTAATGACCATTCCTGATTTGGGGCATCGAGACAGAAGTCATCACTTTCTATCCCCACCCTGTCTGGGTGTCTTTTAATAAATGTGATTTAACATATTAATATGTAAATGCACTGGCTTGGTACAGTACGAATTGAGCTCTGTGGTTATGCCTTGAGGAAAAAGCATATTAAATGATGAAGAGAGTGTGTTATGAAATTCAAACCTAATTTTAACACATCTAAAGTGTAGCTGGAATTTGATTCCTATGGACATTTTGTTTGTTACAGTGCATTAAGTAACTTTTGTTTTGACTTTTCCTCCTCTGTTTCTTTAGTTTTCAGTTTATTCTGAAAAGTGTAAAAAGGCATGCCAACTATTCTGCCCTGTAATTCACATTGCTTCTCCCAGACAATTTAAATTATACTGACAGATGTTTTTAAGGGTAAAGAATAAAAATAAAGTGAAGAAAAGGAAAGATAAAACTTTGAAGAAACTAAATTACAAGCAGTCTATATTATTGGTCTAATGGTGCTTCGATAACAGTTCTCATAATGCTTAGAGGATTTTTGTTGTTGTTGTTTGCTTTTGGCTTTTGCTATACTTTATACTCCAGAAGGCTGTAGGATGCAAATCTAAATGCATCTTTGCACTAATGAATAATTTTGGCTCTTTCTTACAATATTATTAAGTTCCCTGTAGTTCTCCAAATGATCCCAGAATGTATTTTATTAATGTACTTGGAGTAAGTACACGTGTGTGTGTGTGTGTGTGTGTGTCTGTGTGTGTGTGTCTGTGTGTGTGTGGAAGAGAGGCAGGGAGGGACAGAGGGCAAGACCACCAAAAAAGCCACCTTCACAGCATTGGGATTAGGAGAGAGGAAGAACTTCATTTGAACACAGCTTTGCTACTGACCTACTGAAAGAGCTTTTTGCATTAGTAACAACTTACCTGAGAGTAGAAAAATAGAAAGTAAAACAGAAGTGAAGTCTCCCTGTGAAATAATTTTTTAGAATACAGTTTTATAAATTCATCTTTGTTGTCATTATTTTAGTTTATACTAAATTTCACATTTATTAACTCTATTGTATTTGCCACCCTTTGGGGCTACATTTCCACATTTCTTATACATAGTGAGAACTTCTAACCCATTCAGATGAGTGTAAAATCAAAATGGCCACCTAAACTGAAAAGCACTCTGAATTGGACTTTAGTCTCTGCATTGTGGATTTTCATATTTGTTCTCCACTAATTTGGATATACCTGTCTCTATTTGTGTTTGTTGTACCTGATGAGATAGTTTTTGTGATGTGTGTGTGTGTGTGTGTGCGTGTGTGTGTGATGTTAGTATTTATTCTCCCCAAGGGGGTTTCACTTTTCATGCAGAATTAGGGGATAGCTCTTAGCTATAAAGAACTATAGACCAGTGACCACCTGTAAATTGTCATCCTATTTTACATACTAAATTAGACTTATGCAAGGACATCCTTAAATGCTGGACTTTAAAAAGAAAGACAAATTATAAATGTGAATGTCACAACAGCAAGAAAGAACCGTTAAGAAATGTTTTTCTGTCTCACTAATTTTTCATTCTTTTTGAAAGTAACTCCATTTTATTTTAGACTGATAGAACTTTCTTAACTTTACCTGGGTTTGCTTTCTTTGTCTCTCCCTTCTGTGTGACAAAGGGGTGCCTTGGAGCCAGAGGCAGGAAAAAAATCCTCTAGAGATGTCAGATAAAAGGCATAGTTTCTTCTGGGTTTGTGGACAGTAAGTAGAGTTAAAAATAAACATTTGAACAAGTTCACAAAATCTGAGCAAATAAAGAATAGAATCCATGCCATACAACAGTCAGGTACACACACACACACACACACACACACACACACACACACACAATCACTGGGTGTCTAGAAAGTCTTTGATTACTTTCTTACCATGAAAATTGTGTTGGCATTGTTTCTTGTGCAAACCATACCATACTCAGGTTAGATAATTTTATGACAAATACTAACATTTGTTCATAAATCACTGGTTGCATTTAAACACAAGTATCATACAGAGAACTTGAAAATTCATTTTCTAATTTTATAGTTGTTACAGCATCAATAACCGAGTGTTAATAGTTTCACTGAGAGTTGATCTCTCTATAAAACCCGTAAATATATCTAATCTTCAGCAGATGTTATGAACAGTGATTGCAACTTTAAACTCTGACTATAGGTTGTTAAAATTCTGGTCCTGCCCTCAGAGTCTATGTACTCTTGAGAAATTTGCTTGGTCTGTCTTGAACTCAGTTTCCTTACCTGTATTTCACAGAGTGGTTCAATGGATTAAATGAGTAAATGAATGCATAAAAGATGCTTAAAACCATGCCTGGCTCATAGAGATAGTCAACAGATAGTAATTATTGTTATTGATCAAACAATTCCTGTAGTGCTTAGGAACTCAAACTGGATTTTGCCTCTCTGGAGAGAAATAATAGCTGAGTATTATCTAGTTCTGCACTATCTAATTTTCAACTCTGCCCATATTTTAATAGTCTGTAAATCTCAGTCTGGCCAAAGTAGAGTTGTGCTTCCTGCTATTACCGAAAAAAAATAGCTTTCAGGTTGTTGGCTGAGGAGGAAGTTACTCTTACATAGTTGTGTATTTTGTAGTATAGTTGTAGCATCCATTCTGGATCAGTTCTTCTGCTTCTCTGGCTACCTTGCTCTCCTGTAACATCTGCAAATTTGTTGATTTTTTAGATGGAGCTTTAATCCCATAAGTTGGACATTGATTAGACACTTGCTCTTGCCTCCTCTTCTTCTTGCCTGCTCTGTCTGCGATCATTGTGATTGCAGGCTCATTCTGTGCTGTGTATTTGGCTTCCCAAGATGACTCCAACCCTTCTGCATGGTCAGACCTCAAATGCCTACTTTATCCTTCTCATTCTCGCCTTGACTGTCTGCTGGCTTTTTGCTGTAGGCTGATAGTGGAAATGGGCCTGAGAACACATTGGTTGAGAAGCTTAATCTTCAAAGACAATGACACAGTGGTGATTCACACATTTCAGTGTATACTAGAGTGGCTTGAAAGGAGGATGTGTTCAAAAGGAAGATTTCTGAAAACATTTCCCAGAGATGCTGATTCAGTGAGGTTAATGAGTCTGCATTTTAACCCACTTGCTGGGTTCTGATGCAAGAAGTCTAAGAACACTAATGTGAGAGACAGCTTCACCAGTTTTTTTACTTTTTGATTATATAGCCAGTTGCATTATTTTCTTCTATAAGTTTTTTTTAATCAATTAATTATGATTAGAATTAATCTATAATCAAGAGGAGAATTTGCAAGGAAATAACATTTTCCTGAGGGTTAAATTTTGACTCTGTATTCTTACAAAAACAAGTTAGGCAACTAATGATCTGAGTTTTTATTTTCAATATCTTTTTTTTTTCCAGTTCAAAGACAGAAAAGTGCATCTTTCCCCAACCTATTCTTCTATATTGTTTTCAGATGTATTTGGACCATTGCCCTTTAGAAGAATATATAGTCAGAAGATTTGGGAGGAAAATAAACCATTTTCTAAGCTTTTACTTTTGACTCTATTTCTCACTCCAGTCTTTCTCTCTCTCTCTCCCTTTGGCACCCACAGGCCTGCACTCAAGCACCGTGTCATCAGACTAACCTCAGGCCTGAGGCTAGGAGAGAAGAATGGAGCTTTCTTTGCTGAGCAAAGCTGAGTAACGCCGTAGTTTCACCTTCCCTGGGGCTCAGTGTGCCACTGTAGCTCAGCCAACCCTGGCCTGTTCTGGAGGTGGTCCAGCACCAGCCTCCTGCCTGCATGACCTGACTGCACTATCCTTGCCAGCCCCTGAGACGTCTGTCTGCAAAGGATTTAAAGTGCTCTGGCAACAGGGAATCCATTCTTCCTTCCTGGTTTCTCTGGCTTGGCAGGTTTTCCATTCCACAGCACAGTCACATGTCCAGTGCCTAATCTGCCAGAGCCTGGCTTCGCACTACAAAGGGGGAGATAGGGTCTCTGCTATTCAAGAGCCCATCCACTCTCCAGGGAGCCACAAAAGTAAGTGGCTATAATATAATATGAGTTGCTTCATGATTGAGGATGCACTAAGAGCACAGAAAAGCTGTCACATACCAGCTCGTGATTGAGCATGTTCTTGGGGGTCACTGAGGTTCTCCAGATGAAAGTACCATGATCACCTGAGCTCTCTCTCCTAACGATTGAGCTTCAAGATTGCCAACACTTTCCCAGTGCCTGAGCTCATAGCAAGTTCTTTTGAGCTCTTCTGTTACCATCCACCAA
Source organism: Octodon degus (assembly GCF_000260255.1). NCBI lineage: Eukaryota > Metazoa > Chordata > Mammalia > Rodentia > Octodontidae > Octodon > Octodon degus. The sequence goes on along the minus strand of NW_004524675.1, from coordinate 11,044,638 downwards.
ATATAAAAATCCTTCCAAAGTCTTCTACCTCCTCTCAGTGGAAAATAATTTCTCTTTCCTCTGAAATCCCACAAGTCTCTACCTCAACTTCCAAAAGTTTGAAACTTCTACATTGCATCATGACTACTTAGTTTCTTTCTCTCCTCTCCAAGTTAGAAATTCACAGAAAGCATGGTCTCTGCTCACCTCGGTGACTTGTGCAGAATCCTCTACGCAAACTATAGTAGGTACAACTGAACTAATAAATGAAATGTTTTCTGACAGAAGGTCTTAAACCTAAGGTACCAAAGATCATCCTAATTGGTACCATTTCCTCTTGGTTTTAAATAATATAATCTTTCATTTCTGATCAAGCAAATAAACAGTGTAACTCAAAATCCTGGAACTATTTTAGCAAATCCACCAAGTTTTTATTGACACACGATATTCTAAAAGACAAATACCGTAAATTCTGATTGTTTCATTTTATTTATTGGAAAATGTACTGTTCATAAAAAAATCTATATGTTAGGGAAGGGTCTACAGGGTGTTCAGGTCTCACTACTAGATCGGTCTCTTAGTGACTCTCCTGTTTACAGCCTCCCAAGTGCTGGGATTACAGGGGTGCACCATCACACTCAGTCTCAATCGCCCTCTCAGTGTGCCCTGGAAACGTGGCTGGCAGAACAGGCCCCCAGATTAAACTACTGGCGCCAGCTTGCAGGCACTTTAATTTGCTGAGCTATTTGGCCAGCCCTCATAAAAATCTAATTCTAAAGTCTTAGTTTTGTAGTTTGAGAAACAGATACCACAAAAATAGTGGCAGTAGAATTATTTTTAAAGTTGCTTCATTGAAGATGCCTTATCTTAAAGGACAAGAGAAAAAATTGTTCGAAATGCCTGATAGAAAAATAGTATAAAATATTGATGAAATATTTAATTTCTAATACAGTATTAATTATTTTATGGAACAGAAACTGGGACTCAGAGAAACTAAATAACTTGGAAAGTATCTCCTGTTTAATATGGAGAGGAGCCAAGATACAAATAATCTGGTTCTATCTTACTCTAATTTCTACCTTCTTTAATAATGTTGCTCATGTATCAGAGATACAGCTGAGCCACCAAAATTAGGCATCATGGATGTTTAATTTTAATACATTTTTAATGTATTATGAGTAAAATACATGATTTATTCACTCTGAATAAGTAATTTTTTCATGGCTGTGTTATTGTTCAAAGCTTTTGTGTCTTACAGTGTTCAGGCTTGGAATGGAGATACATAATTGCATTAATTAATGACCTTGGAGATGTGATGTAAAATACTAGATTCAGCACTTGGGAAATTCCACAAATTACATTATCATCCTATTTAAAAACACTGGAGTTGTGGTTTGGCAATATTCTGAAAGTAATATCCCAAGGTATTGATACTAGTACTCCTTGTCAAAGGTAGAATTGCTGGGATGGAAAGGGAAGACATTTCAATTATTTCCTTTTCCTAACATTTAGTTATTTTACTTATAAAATAATAGTATGTGCTTTATGCAAATATAAATTACATTACATATATATGTAAAGTTCTTACAAGAGTGTCTGAATCAATGTGATTTTAGTTATTCTGAAAGTACAAATAATCATTCATTCAATGTTCATCCAGAAAATAGCTGTTGAACGTCTGAAAGCATTAGGAAGTACATAGATATGACAAATTCAACAGTGAACAAGACAAGCAGGGTTGTTGAACAATGAAAATATAAGGAAGAATCAAACTTGGGTTAATCGTGATTCTGCAGTTATTATAATAGCATAGACTCAGAGTACAGCAATGCCAAGAGCTTGTGAGCTACACGAGTTGGAATGTTTATCTCCACTTATGGAGGAAGAAGCAGATTCTGTATGAAAAATGAATTGGTCAAGACTGAGGGGCTACTGACAGGTAGATCTAGGATTTATACCTGGGGTGCTACTTCCAAAGTTCTTTTCAATACATCTGAGATACTCTCCTAATTAGAGCCTTTGCTGAAGCATTGATACCCATTAGCACTTGCATTTGCATAATGAGCTTTTCAGAGTATGTTGATGGTTTTAGAGAGTAATGAACAATTGTATTAATGAATAGATTGAAAGGAAAGAGGTGGCAGGTGTGCTATATTTTTACCTTTACCCCAGTTAATTCACTTGGTCAATGAATAGTGATTATCTTCTATGTTTTAGCTTCTATTTTAGGCTCTAGATATACAATGTAAATAGGATATTGTCCTGTCACCGAACTTCCATTCAGAAAATATAGTAAAACACACACATAAAATAATTTCAAACTGTTAAGTGTTACACAAAACACAAACATTGGGCTCATACTCACAATAGTAAGGACGGTAACTTCCTGCTTCTTACAAGAAAGTGTGGTCAAAATAACCTCCCTGGGGATTTTATATCAAAAGCCATACTTGAGGTTAAGAAGGTGATGGCTACAAAAAGGATGGGAAGGAGCGAGGTTTGTTACAGGATATAGAGTTAGCACGTTCCAAGAACCCAATAGGACTTTGGATTTCAGGAGCCAAAGGAAGATGAGCAGTAGGCAAGAACTTCTGATGAGGTGTCTGTGAGACATATAAGCAGCTTCACTACTTTGTTACCTCAGACACATAACTTTCTTCATTCAAGCTCATTTCCCTTCCCAATAACTGACCATCTTACTTTTTCCACATGCTGCCTATCTGTGTGTTTCCACTTTGGTTATGTCTTCATTCTCAGATGCATTGGTTGGGATCCCTGTAGGAAACAGAATTCTTATCAGAGATTATCACTGATGTGATGGATTACTTACAAAGGAATAGGAATAGTTAAGGAATTCAACAAGCAATATTGGGGAGTCATTCCATCCCTAGATCCATAGCATTATTAGAGCCACACGAAAACTAGAGCCAGGGTAGTGGTAATGGGTATTGTCTAATTGTATCTATAAATCTATTGAAGAAAGGGAGCTAGAACCACAATACCAAACAGAAGCAAAAGGGAAAGAAATGTCTTTTTTATTGTCCCCTCCTGAGATGTCCAACTAGGAGCCAACAGACAAAGACATTCATGTGATGCACCCCACAGGAGTCGGTCTTCTAGCTCTGACAGCAGGGCCAGAAGAGTGGAAAATGGTTCTGATGAAAGGAACCAAAGTGAAGAATATCCAGCAGAGCCTACCTGTGGAATAACACTGAAATACAATGCCAAATAGAGACAGGTTGGTAGGCAGATAGCCTGCCATCTCTGTCTGTGTCCTGTCTGTCAGTATGTCTGACTCTGTCTCCTCAACCCCTTCAAGCCTACTGCCAGCATCTTCCATTGGTCAAGCCTAACTATAAACTAGCCTTAGTGGACACATAGGTGATCGAGTCTGTAAGAGTGAGCTTCTGGAGGTAAAGAGCGAACAGATTAGTGGGGAGAACACACGGGAAGAGGAGCAGAAAAGAATAACCATCAACAAAAAAGGGAACAGAAAAACTCTTGTGCTTTCTACAAATATTCAATGCTACTAACTCTTGATTAGTAAAGAAGGTCAGTATAGTTACAGAGTGGAAATTCAAAAGTTCCAAAAAGACAAAAGAATCTTAAGACCTAACATTTATGAGTTTTCATTAGAATTAAAAAGAAATGGAAACCAATCTTTCTTAAGTTCTCCTTATACTAATTTATTTTAAAGGTGCTCATACCTAATTTCTCTATTTCCTTCTGTCCAAAAGAGATGAGATATTTGGTCTCCTCAGTAGACCAAAGAGTATAATGATTGGTAGTGAGCTTGAGCCAAGGAGGTTAAGTAAACCTTATCGACCTCTTAGTGAAAACTAGAGACTGATCATTTTTAGTTGTGTTTCTTATTTACAAGTGTCTTCTTTTGAAAAAGATAGAGGAAACCCATGTGGCAACCACAAGGCAAAGATGTATTTTTCATATTTCACAGTTTGCTTTGTTTCTTTGGTGGTGTCTAATACCTTGTGTGCAGCAAAAGAGGATCTTTGATATTATTCACTTTCATACCTGAGGCAGTTTACTGATGTCACGCAGTAGCAATCAGTGTTTAATGAAAGGTTGTTCATCCTAAGCTATTCGGCATGCTACTCAGACTGCAAACAATATGTAAGTTCCATGGACTCTGGGCCATACTAGCGATTGCATAAGTTTAAAATTAGACTAATAAAGTGAGCCTGGCAATTAAGGAAATGATCAAATATTAAATGAAATAATGGTAAACTGGAAAACAATAACCTTTTTCTGCTCATTGCTTTATTATTTATTCCTGTAATCTTGCTTTTGCTCCACTAGTCCATCTTCTCAAGATCTGTTAGAGCTGATGTGGTTTCTCTTGAAACTTTCTGCTTTTGACACCTGGCTTTCCATATTTAAGTCCTAGAATAATTTTTATTCTAAGCTTAAACAAAGATAAATTTTTATTTATTTTTTATCTTATGATTGCCTTTGTATCTTATTTAAATTTATTTTATATAAGTATTTATGTTTGCGTTTTTTGGGGGGAGGGAGGACCAGGAATTGAACTCAGGAACTTGTGCTTGCCAGTCAGGTACATAAGCCACTGAGCTATCTCCCTGCCCTATTTATTTTTTATTTTAAAGAGAGAAGAAACAAAAACAAATAACAAGAATAAAGACAAAGACAAAGCAACATAGAACAATAAAAATAGTACAGCATTTCAAACTAGAACATAAAATTAACAATGGTTGTTTTTAATTTTTTTATTTTTAAATTTTTATTCATTTTAATGAGGGGTTGGGGAGATGGCTCAGTGGAATAAGTGCTTCCCTGGCAAGCACAAGGGCCTGAGTTCAATCTCCAGTTAAAAAAAAAAAGATAAAATAGCAATGAAACAGTTTTAAAACAGGCTAGTAGGACATTTACAGTAACCTTGCATATTGTTGTCTTCATAGTAGCTATTCAGAGGATAAGATGCAAACATGGTATCTTGTCTAAATAATATTAGTACAGACTTTTATTCTCAGTGAACTAAGAGAAAGTAGCTGTATATCTATCCTAACTCTCTTGTGTATACATATATATTTTTTTCCACGACAAAACTGTTCTTTATTTACACTTTTGTGAAGTTAGTAATGCATGACACTAGGTTACGTAGCAGCTGAGAGCTAACCTTAACCAGACAGGATGTTCATCTCAGGAGTGAGGTAGCTTATTTGCTTTAGGCACTGGGCCAAGTCCCACCTACATATATTTGATTGATTTCTTAGCTTCGTGGCTCCCAACATATCTCCCTTTTTCATTTTGTTTTTTCAGAGATGGGTGTTCCACTGCAGTTAGAGAAGCTATGTTTGGAGAAGTCTTTAAAGGACCTTTTCATACTTGAAACCACTCTAAAAATTGTAGATACTTGAATTCAAAAAAATAACCCAATATAGTCCAATAGTCCATCATAGTAGTGGGTTATTAGCACAACTGGCAAATGTCTAAAGCTGTTGACTTGAGCCTTTTACAGCTCAGCATATTAATATAGCTTTACTTTTTATACCTCATGGTTATACTTTTCTGCTGGATGGCTAAGACCAAGTTAAAGCAAGACCTATATAACTAAAAATGTAACTTTTGTATCTGACAAGGTCAGTCAAATCCCCTCAGGATTTAGCTATAACCATGTACAGCAACAGTGGTTAGATTACCAGATATAGGCATGCAAGATTGATCAAGCAATCAATCATTAACTCTTCCTTTCACTAAACCTTAATCATTTTCCTTGTCCTTTTAAGTTTTTTTTTTCCTAATTTATTTAACAAAGATAAAATTTCTTAGTGATTCTCATGCCCATTAATGGGATACAGTTTTATTTATCAACTGAAAATTGCTGAGGATTTCTGGATTAAAATACAAATATCTCTTACTCTTCCCCCTTGGCATTCTCTTTCCTTTCTCCTGGACTTATCAAAGCTGGATAAGTTTTCTTTGTCTTCTCACACAGAAGTGTGTCTGCAGGATTACCTCTTGAGGACTTTTCCTGTGTCTTGCAAAGGGACAAGACTGTTGGGGTGTCAGGCTGGTCTGGCATTGTGATCCTTTTGGATTTCATCATGTTCTTCTTTTCTCAGCTTTTTCTGGCCACCCTGGAGCTTTTTCTAAATGCTCTCTTGGCATCATTTCATCTTTCAGTAATTGTCCATTTTACCTGTTACAGCTTGTGGTAAGCCCTTACAGGAAGAATGCTTCTCAACTGTCAGCTATTTCTTGTGTCTCACTAGACACATAGAAATGTTTTTGAGTTTCATATGTCTCGAGGAAATCTACACTTGGTGAAAGCCTCAGTGGAAGCTGGGTTCATGTTCATTTACTCTATATGGGTTATGTGTATGAAAGAAGCGTGCTTGGCACTATATGCTCTTGAGATGGGGGTACAATCTAGAGCAAACAAAGAATAGGCAAAGTCGGATCAGAAGCATACAAACTAGTTGCAGAGCAAGTAGAAATTTTGTGCTTTGAAATTTTGTCAATCACTTTATTCTGTGTTCTGATGACTTACTTTTACCTTTCTGAACTTAATAAGTTATGGTCAATAAAACAATAGGCTAAGGTATGAAGGCCTGGATTTGCTATAGGTCTTGTGTTATCTGGCCCAGAAGTCTTTCTGGAAGGCACTTGAGAGAGGTGTGACACTCTAGGCCTGTCTTCTGTCAAAGAGCCAGTTCCTCTAGCCAAAATGGGTTGCATTGTTGTATCTATCTTAAGGAGGCTGAGAGTACTGACTTCAGCTCAGCTGCAGCTTGACCATATCATTTGCCAGAGTTCTCTTTTTTTTTTTTTTTTTGTTTGTTTTGTTTTGGCGGAACCGGGGATTGAACTCAGGCCCTTGCGCTTGACAGGGAAGCGCTTATTCCACTAAGCCATCTCCCCAGCCCCCAGAGTTCTCTTTTTAATAAAAAAAAATACAGAATACATTCTGAGGGCAACTGGAAACTGCACCCACAATTTCCCTATTAATTCAACTGACCCTAGATCTTTCTAAGTATTTCTGCTATAGATAAATTTTATCATTTTACCTATTGTCTCAGAAAGACTCAGTGTTCTTCACTTACATACAGAATAAAGTTCAAACATGTCCTCTTTTAAAAATAACCCGATTTTTTTACATAGTATAAATTTAATTATCCATTGTACTATTCTTGAACATGAGTAATGTTTTCAAAATCCTTATAGGTAGCATCATGTGTTAGTTAACTGTAAAATAACATTTCAAGAGATTTACTTATAATCTTACATGGTGCTTTAACATAAGGCATATGATATATATGTTTGCTAAGTACTTGCTTAATGACTATCCAATGTCTTAACTCTACCATGGAAAAGAAAGGTATGAACTTTAAGTGCATGAATTAATTTCAAATAATTAAGCAAGTTCTCAGGTTCATGAATTAAGCTCAAATAATTAAGCAAGTTCTAACAGTTATTTCCCACAGGATTCAGACATGCAATTTTTAATTGTGCATGCTACAAAGATTTAGAAAAGTAAAAAATGATTAATGTCTTTGTGAAAAATATCCTTCATTATAGAATTTTTTTTCATTCTCCTTTCCTTCTGATCTACTCATAGGGAACAATAAGTGGACGTGAGGTGCAAGCATGGGGTCCTTTTTGTCCTCTTATGTCTACCTCTGATCTGATGGATTCTGAAAGTGTCAAAAATGAAACAGGAAGAAAAAAAAGCATTAAAGAATTCATACAGTTGGATTTTATTGTTTTGTTTCAGGTAATGCTAAATAAGACCCCAAATACCAATGTTGTAACACAAAATAAAATTTTATTTCTTACTTGTGTGTAACTGTCTATTTGGCCCTCCTGTTTGGAAGCTGGTTGAAGAATGTAATAGGTGGGCAGAAAACTCTTGTTTTCTTCAAAGAATGGCCTCAAAGGGGCTCTCAGGAGTCACTAAGTCATTGGAAGGAAAGGAAAGAATATCAAGGAACAAGGTACATTTTTTTAATGACCATGGTCCAGAAATGACTAGTTGCATAGCTGTTTAGATGGAAGAGACACTAGAACATGTATTCCCTTGCCCAGCAGGCTTTTCAGAGAAAGAACTCTACACAAAGAATAGGAGCCTAAACTTTTGGCAGGGAGCCATGTGTCCCTCCTCTATCTGCATTAGCTGAGTAACTCTTTAAACATACGGAAAACTGAAGAGCTACTGGCCATGTGGGTGGGAAGGTCAGCAGAATGGGCATCTTTATATGTCCTCCTCAGTGTGCTTTTTTCTCCACAAAGTAGTGCTCATATATGCTTCATTTTCTTTGAAATTTACTGTGACTCTCAAGTAGCCTGTGCTTAGCTTGGAAAAAATACAAACAGATGATAGTTTATGAATTGAAGAAGAGTTCTGACTGTAAAGTTAAAACGAGCCTGGCTTTTGGATCCACAGTGCTTTTGATGTAAACTCTGACCCACTGAAGAATATGTGTTTCGAGCACAAATGATTCATTATCTTTCAGTCTACTTCTGTTCATCTATAAAAGAGAGAAGTACATTTGACTGGCATGAGACAGCAAATATGAAATGCATGGGGTCAGCCTATGTTGCCTTTTTAAGTGACTGATCCAGCCCAGACTGGTTGTGCTGATCAATTTTGTATAATATCAACAAATTTATTTTCCTATTTTGCTGTATGTGCTTGTTCTACAACTGGTCCCTGGCCTTCTTCCTTCCCTTGTGGTAACTGACTTAGTCATTCACTCTGTTCTTTTCATTAGATCCCTTTAGGTCAATGCCAAGTCTAACTTCTCTGTTAACAAAACCTTAGATTCATCATGTGAATTTACGTTTTCACCATTTTGGCCAAATTCTCTCAAATTGATCTCTGAGTAATTGTCCTCTCAATTTATTCCAACATTGAAATTTCTTTTCTTATATACTGTCTTCTAGAATTTCTCTGTTGATTTCACTAAGCAAATCCCTTATTCCCTTCCTCCAATTAAATTCCAAAGCCTCCAAAACTATTGTCCTGCTCTCCACTCTATCCCATTCCTTGCCTTCTTGTATGGTCTGCAGATAATTACTTGCTAGACTGCACATGTCAAACTCTCATACTCTGCTAAGGATGTCATGCAGGGAATTCATTGAAAGCCCTTCTTGCATGTCGCTCTGAAAAGCGCAATTCTTACTCAGATCACCAAGCAATAATCTTGGCCTCACAACAGGCTGATGTAATATCGACTTTCACACCACTATCCTTTCTGATTGCTTTACAATGCAGGTAAACATCTGCATTGTTGTTATGGTTACAGGGACAAGTCCCAGCCTTTGGCCATCTTTCTTTTTCCTCTGAATTCTTTTTTATTCTTTTATTCACCAACACAGTGAGCAACAACTGTACATCAGATACAGACTACAATCGCCAACACACTGGGCTTGACCTGACACTTCTCACTTGCATAGCATCCTCGCCTCAAACCACTACATGTTTCCAATGAAAATCATGTCTTCCCTCTGGAGCCACAAATAGAACAAGTGGGAAATGGCATCTCTGCAGGTACAAATGTGCATAACAGATCCTTGTTATTTCTGGAAAGCCAGCAATCAATCGCCATTTCATTTGGGGAACTTCCTTCCACCATGTATGTGCCTTACTGAGAGGGAGGGATACAGGCGTAGATATTGCTTTTCTATCAACCACCTGGGAACTTCAGCAACTGATGGAGGCTGCTCTAGCTTGACCTGAGGTTTGAAACATGGTGGATCTCAGACTTCAAGGTATTCACTCAATTAGTCAGCAACATGAACAGAGCAAGTGTGGTAACAGCTGCTGCTGGGTGCAAGGCCCAGAGGTCTTTAGTGCTGGTACCAGTGCCCTAACTTGCTTCTTTCTTGGAATTAAGCATAACCATTTGGGTTAATATTTTCAGAAACTGACTTTCCAACTTTCCTGTCCATTAAGTAAGCTGCCTGATAATATTCCAGTAATTTTCTTTTCTCTCTACACTAGCCAAAGATTTTATATTTATAATCAAGAAGTCTACCCGGTACAGTATATGATGCTTCCCTTAGGAGACTTCATGATAAAGAAAACAGGTCACTGATCCTAGTTATACACTCTGAGCTCCTATTTTGGCTCTAGCATTTAACAAGCTACATAATTTAGGGCATTTAGTCTTGATGTACCTTCTTATAAAACGGAGATAGTAAAGCCTCTCCTAAATACCTGCTCTGATGGGCTTCTTTGAAACTCCTGTCCCTTGACTTGTGTAAGAGTTCCATAGAAATAGACCTTATTTACGTACAGTCTTCACAGATTCAGTCATACACTTTCCCACTTCACCCTCTCAGTACCTGCTATTCTATTAAATAGCATATATATATATATATATATATATATATATATATATATATATATCCCTCTGTATCTGCTGGTTCTGCATCTGCAATCAGCCAAATATGAACTGAAAATAGCTGAAATATTCAGTGTATGTGGAACATGACAGACTCTTGTTGTCCTTTTCCTCTAAACTATACAATACAACAAATATATAGCATTTACATTGTATTAGATATAAATAATCTAAAGACAGTCTGAAGTGTACAAGAGGTTTGGGCTGGGGATTTAGCTCAGTGGTAGAGGGCTTACCTAGCACACACAAGGCCCTGAGTTCAATCCCCAGTACCACAAGAAAAAAATTTAAAGTATACACGAGGACTGAATAGGTTATATGCAAATAGTATGTGTGAATTTTATTATCTTCAGGAAATGAGATGGTCTTACAACAACCCTCATATGGATACCAAAAGGCAAATATATTTAGCAATAAAATTGATTTTTCCTCTTCAATTAATATCCTCCATCTTGAATATCCAAGTATTTGCTTTTCCTTTGATCCTATGACTTGGAATTACAAGTCTGATAGCTATCCTCTCAGTAAGTATTCCCGTACTACATGTAGTGCCAGTAGTAAATGAACCTACTGATGTACAAAGCCAGAGGGCTTGCTTTTGCATGTTATATCCTGCTTTGATGATAGGCATCCTCACACTTCCAACTTGTAGAGTCTAACATGTGTCAGGCAAGACAATTTAAATTTAAAAAAAAATCTGTAAAATATTTTATGGTAAATACTGCCCAAAAATGAGTGTCCCCAAGAACTTCAACCCCTAGTATAGCACCCCCCAAATAGAATGTGGACTCGCCCTGTGTAACCAATAGCAATGATGACAGAAATGATGCTGTGTGAGTGCTTAGGCTCAATCATAAGAAGTCAAAGGATTGCGCACTCAAGGAGTGCTTACCTGGGGGAAAACCAACCACCATGAATTCTGACTATACTGGAAGTGCCGTGCTGTAAGGAGTCCTGGACTAACCACGTAGAAAGGCTACATGGAAAAAGAGAAATACGTAGCCAATTTGAACTGGTTCCTGCTATACCATCCTAGAAGGCAGACATGAGTATAGAAGATACTTCATGTGTTCAGCGGCGCCGTGTCTGAGTACTTGAACTGCGATCGTGAACATGGAGAAAAATGACTGTGGATTTGCATTTTTAAGATTTGAAGTGATTTATTGGATAGTGATTAATAAGGAACACATTAAGTGTTTTATTATTAGATGAGTGCTAGAAGTCTTCACATGACAGCGATTTCTTGTGACAACTCATGACAAGGGACAAAATTCCATTTTGCAAGTTCCCCTGACACGTCCTGGCTAGCTGTGACGTGGCGCAAGTGTTGACTCCCAGGGAACACAGTGCTAATGAACTTTGCCTCACCGATAGCAACTTGATTTCCTGTCACTGCAAGTGTCTGTGCAACTGATACTACGGGCATATGTATCTACTCACCACCCTGCTCCAGACATTAAAATCTTTATTTTAGATACAGTAAGGGGCTTTCTTAGTTTCTGTTTGTTTTTTTGAGATAAGGTCGCTCTATGTAGCCCAGGCTGGCCTTGAACATGAAGCAACTGTCTTAGCCTTCTGAGTGCTTGGAATATAGGTGGACACCATCATACCATGGCTCTTCTTTGGGTTCTTTTGCGTGTGTGTGTGTGTGTGTGTGTGTGTGTGGCTGGCTCAGCCTACCCTGGGGGTGGAGCTGGAGTGCCAGGGATTGAATTGCAGTCCCTGCAGATTAGCTTAAATTTGCCTATGCAGGCTGCTTAGCAGGGGCTAAGCAGCACTGGGGTAACTTGCCCCCTAAAATTTTTATTTTTTAGAAATCTTTGAATTGTAAGATGTGACACAAAAATATAGTAAATGTTTACATTTTTTAAAAAGTTACAATAAAAGACACACTGTCATTAGCCCTCCTCAAAATACACCCGTGCTTTTAGCACATTGTTATGGTTTTATCTGGCTATCACCCAAAGTTACCTGTGCCCGCAGGTGGGGCTTTTGGGAGGTGATTGGATCGTGGGTGTGTGGCACTCATCAGTGGATTCCTCCACTGCTGTATCCACAGCTAAAAGAGATCTCAGAAGGTACAATCTGGTCTGAAGAGGTGGGTCCCTGGGAGAGTGGCCGGCTCTGTCTCTCCCCTGCTCTTTCCTTGATGTCCCTCTGCATCCCACCTCCATGTTTTGAGCAAGCTCCTCTGGCATGCTGTCCTGCCTTGGAGCCAGCTGATGGGAAACTGAAACATTTATAATCTCTGAACCAAAATAATTCTCCCCTCCCTTAGTTTGTGTCAGGTATTGTGTTGTAGCACTGAGGAAATAACTAAGACACGTAGTTGTCCTATTGTTTTTGCCACTTTCTGAAGTAGTTCTGAAATCCTCTTTCATGAGTATCTTAGTTACTCTGTCATGGCTGCCTCAGTGTCCTGAATCCATCTCAAACATTAATCTTTCAAGGTCACTCTGACTTTGGGAAAGAGCCAGAAGTGGTGTGGTGCCTGATTCCATAAATCATTTTCCATGACAAATCATAGTTTTTATTTGACAGAAATTGTCATAATGTTTTTATCATTGTGATATGATAAAAATTCAGTGAATGTTTAAATAAAACTATTTACCACAGTAAAGACACACTGCCCTGAGTTCAATCCCTGGTTCAGCCAAGAAAATAAAAATAAAAAAAATAAAAGACACTGCCATCAGTCTCTCTCAGGATACGTCCCTCTCTTTGAACACACTCCACCCTAGCAATATGTCTTTTGTTATCATTTTTTAAAAAATTTAAACATTTGCCATAAATTTTGAATACCTTTATATTTCAGGTGATGGTTAGAGGGTTTTTTTTTAGGCATAAAGTTACATCATTTTATCTAAAAAGGTGCAACAAGTTGAGAATCTTCTAAAATCCTAACAATGTATTTATTTGATATAAAAACTGGCTAAAATGTATAAGAATCTTTTCTATATGTTACCTATTTACATATAGTGATAAAATGTGACTAAATATGGTGGAACTAAAGGTAATTTAAATTTTTTGATTTGTTTTTTTTTCCAATTTTCTATAAGGAGCATATGAATATTTTATACTCAGGAAATAAGTGAAATGTTTATCTTCCAAGTCACAAATAGCTAAGAAAAATAGGCACTGAATAACCAAGTGCATACCTAGATGTGTTGTGACCTTGTATTTGTGATCTTAACTGCATTATTGTGCTTCTTCACTACTATAATAAAATACCTGAGGCATACTATTTTATACAAAAAAGGTTTATTTTGGCTTGAATTGTAGAGATTCAAAATTTGAAGTCCCATTGGCTCAGTCCTCAACAAAGACCTTCTTTTTGGTAGAGTCCTAAGGTAGTAAAAGAGAATCATGTGTTAGCAGACAAGGGATGTGTGTGTGTGTGTGTGTGTGTGTGTGTGTGTGATTTCTGTCTTGTTAAAAAAGCTACCAGCATTCAATGGTGGCTCCATCTTAGTGACCTCACTATCATTTTGCAAAGGTCTTGCCTGTAAAGACTGTAATTGGATTACATTTTCATCCTCTTAATACTCCTAAAAAATCTTTGATGATCAAACTTCATGAATTCAGTAGCATAAACAATTGTTACTATTTCAAAGATGACAAAGATAAATTTTTTTGTTTTGTTTTTTATTTTTCAGTACTGGGGATTGCCCTCAGGACCCCATGCTTGCTAGGCAAGTGCTTATTCTACTGACCTATCTCCCCTGGCCCAAGTTAAGTTATTTTCTATCTAATCCCTTTCCTGCAATCTATATGACATCATGAATTTAAGGATTTAGGGGATAATAACTCCTTAGTTTGTGGAATTTCAGCATCCTCTGAAGGTGCTCTATATTTACCACTGTGTCATTATGGGAAATCACACCAGTAAAAAATTATTGCTGGTGCTTAGAAAACTGAAAAAGCACAAAAGAGAACCCTGAAATATTACTATTAGTTCTTCCTCCTTGCTGCTAACTTCCACTAACATGGTCTCTTCCTTTCACCCCAGCCCTAGCGCTGGCAGATGCTTCCTTCTCTTTCCACACATACGTATGTGCTATGTACTATCTCACTGCTTCACTGATAGCATCCTTGACTTCCTGTCACTGCAAGTGTCTATGCACCTGACACTGCTATACCAATATTACTATTATAAACTATGTAGAACCAAGTGTTGTGGAAACAACTGCTGCTGGTAGACAGAAATTGTGGAGCAGCAAACATACAAGAAAGACAAAATCCCTTTTTCCTCTTCCAATCTTTCTGTCTCCCTCATGGGATTCCTCTAGACGAGCAAAGATAACTGTGCTTTGCAGGAAATCAGTCCCTTTTGACAGACGGGTGAAAAGCTGTAACCATTACAACCACCTTGTTTCAAACAATGTGCTAAAGAATGCCCATTTCCAATATGCTGTGTGTAACAACAGTTAACTAACAATTGGTGAGGGATATCCAGGGCTGCCTCATTTTACCTGTATTAAAAATCATGCTTCTGATGCACACATCAACAAAGCAGAAATTGTGACCAAAATTAGACAAAAAGGAGTGCCACAAGGAAAGCCAACATTTTGGCCCTAGCCTTCCAAGGTCAATTAAGACTCAGGACATATGAGAACTTGTACTGTAACATCATGTAACTC
>NW_004524675.1:11012730-11028988 GCF_000260255.1 Octodon degus | reverse complement strand
GGAACTAAACAAAAAAGGGGATACAGATGAATGTCCATTTTGTATCTGTGTATTCAAAATGGTTAGGATAGATATATAGTTACATTCTCTTAATGAACAGAGGGATTTGTTCTAATAGTGTTTGTAAATAGGATATCATGTCTGCATCTCGTACAGCAAAAAACCACTAGGAAGAATGCATGCAATGTGTTAATTATTGAAACTGTCCTACCAATTTTGTTTGAAAACTGTCTCATTGCTATTTGTTTCTCAATAAAATTACGGGAAAAAAATTATGACATATACTCAACCACCAGGCCAGGCTCTTACCTAAAATGAAAATGACTATAAAAGGTAAATGTTTTGAATAGGATCAAAACATCAAGGCAGCCGTGACAGAGCAACTTAAAACACCGGTGAATGAGGACTGCGAGAAGTGCTTCAGAAAAGTTGCAGAAACGGTGGGCTGAGAGTGTTGGGGGGGATTGGTGTGCATTAATGGCAGTATAATAACAGCTGTACTGTAATAATGTTTAAACATTCTCCATATTTTCTATAATGCCTCAAAAAGAAAAGAAAATAATTGTCTTGTATCTGATTTGAAAATAAAAGCTTTTGGTTTTTCTTCAAAAAAAAAAAAAAAAGAAAGAAAGAAATTGTGAACAAATCCTTACATGATGATACGTGGTAGCTGGTACTCTTGGACATGGAAAATTTTGGACTTGTACTAGACTACAACATTGGAGGGTCTTTGGTACAAGGAAAAGATCAAAACTTTACATTCATGAATTTCTTTATTTTCTTCTGTATAAACAATCAGTTCAAAGATCTTTGCAGTGATCTTAACAAAATGATCTTCAGTGGATCCTATCAGATTAAATTGAAGGTCTCTATGAGGAAGCAGATCTGATTCCAATGCCATCAAGCATTGTTTTTTTCTAGTCATATGTAGGACTCCTTAGAAAAATTCCTGCCTGGTTTCACTGCTGAGAGGAGATGTAGTTCTGTTGAGCAGTCGTTCTGTTTTGACCTCAGGGATTCTGTGCTGTACAACTGACCACATTTTCTTCACTTAGCTGCTGGCAAGTTTACTGCCAAATTGCCTTCTGGTGCTATGCCGATATAGTTCTGAGTCACTATGATATACACCTTTTGTTCTGTTTTTTTCCTATTCTTTGTCCATAATTATATTTCTTTTATCCTATCTTTTAATTCATGGTACTTTATCATTTTGTATACCTGTTCTAAGTCTCCTGCTATGCATCAAGGAAGAGGTAGACTATAATAAAGCATGTATAAGAAAACAAACAAACGGAGTTCTTGGGAAAAGATAACTGAAAAAAAACAAGTGATGCAATTCTAGGCATAGACTAAATAAAATAATATTAAAATTCATATACATTTTTAAAACATCAAGATATTTTGAGACTGGTGAAAATTTTACATGTCTATTGCTACAATGGTAGAAAATGCAATAAGAAAAGTTAAATTGAGAAGAGTTGGTAGCTTAAATGTCATTTATTTTACTTCTGTGAGAAGTATTGTAGTTCATTTTAAACAAATTATTTTTAAACAATCACTTCAAAAATATAACCTGAAGTATCACTGGATTGCATCCAGAATCCAAAATTTTTCCCTCTACCAGAGTGTATTTCTTCTTTAAGATTGATAGCAATGAAAAAATTCACTTGAAAATTATCTTAGCTAGAATATTGATTTTTATTTACAGTATTCTTAGTTCAGAGACATTACTAGCAAGCAAATGTAAACCATGACAAAGATAAGATTGACAAAACATACATTGAGTGTACAAATAATTTTTTGTGTTGCCAAAGTATTAATCTCACCTTGCCTACATCTTCCCACACTCTAGTTTTTAGGCAACTGAATAAAAAATGACCCCTCTGTAAGGGAAAGAGAAGGCTTTTGGTGGGTGAGCTAGGATTCCCAGGTACCAGTCCAGAAATATGCTTAAGTAAAACAAAACAAAAACCTTACACATCCAACCAGCATTTAGGATGAGCCCTGGATAAAGACACAACCAGAGTCTTTATCTGGTGACTTGTGCCACCAAGTCAATGTCTCTTAGCCTCAAAATTCAAGATCTACAAACTGCTGTACAGGGTTTCAGAGTAAATCCTGAGAGACTTTGACTGACCCTGTCAGATACAGAAGTTCCATTTCCTGTTATATAGGTCTTGCTTTATCTTGGTCTTAACCATCGAGCAGAAAAGTATAAAAATGAGGTATGAAAAGTAAAACCATATTAATATGCTGAGCTATAAAAGGCTCAAGTTAACAACTTCTGACATTGCCAGTTCTGTGGATAACACATTATTGTTAAGGACTACTGGACTATATTGGATTATTTTGCTGAATTCACTCACCTACAATATTTGAATGGCAATGGAATACCCATCTCTGACAAAGCTAAACAAAAAAAGGGGATACAAATGAAGGACCATTTTATATCTGTATATACGAAGTAGGATAAATATATAGCTACTTTCTCTTAATTCAATGTAAAGAAAGATTTGTACTAATAATGTTTAGACAAGATCATGTTTGCAGCTTGTACTATGAGTAACTACTACAAAGACAATATGAAATGTATTAATCATTGTAACTCTACTACAAAACTGTCTCATTGCTATTTCTTTCTCAATAAAATCAATTAAAAAAATAGCACCTGCCATTGCAGATAGCCAAGAGGAGGAAATTGACTAATGTGTGTAAGAGATGCTGGCTCAGAATAGCATTCCAAAAGCAATAGAATTAAAGCAATAATGGGCCAGGGAGATAGCTCTGTAGAATAAGCACTTGCTTGGAAAGCGCAGGGTCCTGAGTTCAATCCCCAGTACTACAAAAAAAAAATAAGAGTTAAAACAATATTATTAGAGTCATAATAATATATTTGCTAATATTTTTCCAGTGGGAGTAAACAGAATACAGTATTTTCCCCTGAAATTCCTTGAAAAGGGCAAAAATTTTCTTGAAGAGCAAAGCCATCTTATGAACAATTCATTGTTTTTTACTTTTTAAACCAAAGTTCACAAGTGGAGTCTGGGCAGAAGAAGTTGATGATTACTAGAAAAGGAGATTGTCCTTCTAATGAAAGTGTAAAAAACAATGTCTCTGGGCATTCTAAATGATATTGGGGTAGTCCTTGAAGTAATTTTGATTCTTTGCAGAATGCTACATAAGAATTGTTCACTGTTGTGTTTTCCTTCAATGTCTATGCTCCAGCTTGCTATGAACTTCATCTGAGAAGAATGGCTGGCTGGAAACAGCATTGAGATTTCACCATTCTTCCTGGGAGGATGGACAGGAATTGAATCCTGCACAATGAAGGTTACAGTGAATGTGGGAGGTTTGTCCTGCTGTTTACAAAACATTACATATACATGGCTCTGTGAGAGTTGACTGAAGAGAGCTATAACAGTTTACTGAGTAGCAAACAGTATTCAAATGTCTAATAGGTATCCAAAGGGCTGCTTGGTCATTAAAAGGGCCATTTCATAGAGCTACATATGAGATCACCAAGAGAGATGGCAACTTTACCTACACATGAACGATATTGCTTGTGAGGTGGCCTAAGTGTTCAACATTTATTCCTGAAGTTCTATTTTAGCATTACCTGGAATGTTCTCAGATACCAAGCCCATCCCCCATGTCATCTTTTGTCATGTTTAATCCTACAAAAGTCGAGATTATCTACATTATTCTCCACTCTACCAAATGTGAATTTGAGGAGAACAAGATTCACCTTTGCTTTTTAATATTTTCATTGCCTAGCCCATAGTGGATATTTAATTAGTGTGAGTTAATCGAATTAGACAGTCTCCTCCACACAAGGCCCAGGATGCACAGCGTTAGAAATGTCTTAGTCACCTGCTTTCCTGCAGATTTGTTTACTTGAATCTTAAGTATAGAGAAGCTTAAAATGGAGACTGAAAACACCAAGTCCACCAACAAACATTACACTTGGTAGTTCTGAAAGTAGAGAGATTAAAACAAGTTTCCTGAGTTTGTAGCTCTGACAGATGGCACAGGCAAAATTGAAATCCACTCTCTGAGTTCTCATTCAGTTTCGTAACATGACATATAATAAATCATCATTTAAAACCAGAAGATTCTTTCTCTAAGTGTTAGTGTTTCCCTTGGTTGTCTGTAGCAACCAGTGTTTCAGAGGGATTTCAACTCATTTGTGGGAATCCACAGGGCCTCTGCTCTAATCTCCTCTCTATCTCTTTCTTACAAATCTTGCCATACATGCTCCAGAAAGAAAATAAAGATTCTCCCAAAGGATGCCATTGTGACTTTCCACTTGAATATTTATTTTATTTTGTCAAAGTCAATTAAGAACAAAATTTAAACAAATGTTCATCCTCTCCTTTTTTAGTCATGCTCTCTAAAATCTAGAGTCCACCAGCGTTAGTTCAAAATATTAAAACATGTTTGTGATAAGTCTTATGAAATATTTTTATTGCCTTATCCTAAGCAAAATGGATTATTATTCTTACAAGCTGAAGGCAAAACATGATTTAAATCTGCTGTCTGAGTTACAGTAGGATTTGAACCCTAATCCTAGGATGGTGTGTTAGCTTTCTCTTGCTTTCTGGTTGTCAGTGTCAGAAGTGGAAAGATTCATTTTGGTTCATGGCTTCAGTGATTTCTGTCCATGAGCAATGGGTTCCATTGCCTTGAGACCTGGTGGGAGGCAGGACAGCATGGACAGGGTGAGTACTGGGACAAAGCCGTGCACATCATGGTAGTCTGACAGCAAAGGGAAGAACAGGAAAGGTCTGAGGCCCCAGTGCTCTCCACCAGGGCATGCCTCCAGTGACATGACATCCTCCCAGTAGCCATTGTCTCCTAACACCCTCAATAGGGGCACAAGCTGGTGGGCAAACCTTCAACACATGAGCCTTTGGGAGATGATCCGACTCCAAATGATAGCATGTGACAAAAAAAAAAACAAAACTAGTATCTGTAGTATTCTTCACAGAATTTCAGTATGAAAAGTCTCAGGTTCAAAATAGAAAATCTATTCTCAAAAACAGCTTATAAATTACAAAGTTTAAATGGAATTGGCTTATGGAAAAATATTAATTACAACCACCTGTATTAAATATTTATTACATCAAGTATGCTTCTGATAACCTTGCTTTTATCAATTCATTTAATGCCTATAACCACCTTAGAAATTAGACATTAACACTTTGCTCATTTTATATGAGTACTGTGTGGCACAACTCAAACCTTCAAAGCACCAGCTAGTATTTTAGTTCTAGTATTTTAGTTCTCATAGTGTTCAGGAAAGATTAGCATAATCCCAAAATGAATGAACTGAAGATCCCTACAAAATTATTTGCTAAAAATCATATAGTCAGTAAATTGTGGGGCTTAGAGGAAAACCCACTTTGATCTAATCTAAAATGCATGCTGTGTGCAGAGGCAGTGGTGCTTCCGATGCCACATAGAAATCCGCGAGGTTTTTTAATCTCTTAACAGTTGTGGAACCTCTCCCTGCCTCCAACGATCAATAGCCTGAGGCTCGTAGGTGGACTTTATTATATAGGGACGATATTTAAAATAGTTAACATCTGGACTTGCATAGACATCCGCACGTCAGCACTGCCCGGTGCCACAGACTTTAAGCAGGATCAGTGCGATTCCAGCTTTATGCTGTGTTGCTGGGCTTTGATGGGACGTGATGTGGGGGATGTGTCCCAGAGATGGGGCCAAGATTTCCAGAACATAGACATCCTCTGCAGTGCCGGAGTGGTGAGTGGTACCAATCTCCGTGAAACAATTTTAGTATTTTAAGTAGTGGTACTTGCATAAAGCAAATGAGCATCCATTCATAACTTATTTTAAAAAACCACTGGAACACTGAGACTAGAAGCTTGTCCTTACAGCTAAATTGGATTTAAATTCTAATTGCCTTGTCATGTGACATTGACAAATTATTCAGTTTTTTATCTCTTTTTCTTTCATCTGTAAAATGGGTCTTTTAATGCTATTTTTAAGCTTCTTTTAACACTGTGATTATCAAATTTATTAGAGGGCAAGAATTTTCCTTCCTGCCTTACTTTTCTGCCTCAAATAATAACTATCACATCGACTGGACTAGAGCATATTTTGTAAGTGAAAGGTAACAATCCTTTCATTTACAAAATATGCTCTAGTCCAGTGGATGTGATAGTTATTATTTAATGTTATTACTTCAAAAGGATCATGGTTGCACATATGAGTACAAATGGAATGCTGATCTTCAGCATTTGGAGAAGGACAAGCAGAAGGATAAGAAGCACTGGAAATAGCTAAAATAAATCCCTTCTACTTTAACACCAAAACAGAAAGATAAAACCTCAAGCCTATCAGTTTGTGGAAAGAACCCAACAGTCTGCCAACAAACAACTCTTTGAAGAGCTCAGCTGGACACTTTGCAATATAACAGCTGCTGGAGGATGTCTCTGAATACCTCAGACAGACGCAGGTAGGACGAATCCCTATAAACGTGCTCCATGAGCGTGGGGAATGCTGCTTATCATGCATATTTGTATAACGGATATAAAGTTAATACTAGGAGTTTAAGAAAACAACTTCTAATTCCCTGTACCATAGTGCAGTTTCTGTAATTATTGTGGCTAAAAAGAACACGGTTTGTTTTGCCCAGCTTAGCTTCTCTCTCGAGTGTGGTGCCGTGTGCGCTGCAATCACAGTACTGTCACCGAATGGCTTTAGATGTTTTGGGACTCAGCAAACTTGAGCTCTCTGTGTGACATCTCTGTGCACTACTCTCTCTCTTCTCAGGAGGCCCTGTGCTCCTCTCCTATACACCCAGATTTTCCTGTGAGCAGAGTCACTGGAAGATCTTGTCTAGGCACTTGGGGAGAAGAACTTAGTGCATACAGGCTGCTGCTGGCCCAGGTGCTGGAGGAGGCCACAGACCTGGGAGAGGGATGGTTCCAGTGGCATATATGAACACACACACACACACACACACACACACACACACACACACACACACAGAGGCTGTGCTCAAACTACCTTGTGGCTGTGCAGTCAAAGACCCAACAGCTGTGTCCAGCCATAAGCACTGTCCCAGAAGGCACCAACAATAGATGTCATAAGGCTGGATGGAAGATCATGCAGTCTTGCTCCTACAGACAAAGGGCAAACCAAGAGTCCCGTTAGTGTTCTTGAGATTCAGACCAGGATCCTCAACTGGCAGAGACAGTGCAACTTTGTGACCTGGTCTCCACTTATAGATGCTTTTGGAAAAATAAGCAGAATGTAGAAAAGTTACAAGGACATTATATCAAATACCCATATTTTCATCACACAGAACAAACAACTGTTAATGTTTCAGCATAGTAGCTTGTAGTCTTGTGTTTCTTTCTATTTTTTTAAAAAATGTATTTAGTAAAAGGCAAAAAATTTATATGATCTGAAGAGAATGAAAGCAAGAGACAGGAAAAGGAATACTGTGGGACAGTCCTGCTTCAAGGTTGTATATGGTGAGATTTTTGGACTTATGTGCAAACATGAGAAGTATAGAATTCTTTATCCTATTTTTAAAATATAATCTAATTTTTAAATGTTCCTTTTATCATATTATGTAGGGACTTAAAGTTCAACATATCAATACTTGATGAAAAATACCTGTTCCTTATTATGCCTAAGATGTTTGAAATGCAGTGAGATAGTAAGGTTAAGCTTGATAGCCTAAATCGTTTGATAATAACAATAAGCTTGTCTTCTGGATGGTTAACAACCTAAGTTTGCAGACCAAAATTAGAGAAAAAGGAGGGCTACAAGGAAAGCCAACATTTTGGCCCTAACCTTTTAAGGTCAATTAAGATTCAGGACATATAAGAACTTGTACTGTAATGTCATGTACCTCTGTAGTGTCCCAAATTTTCTGATCAAGAAGATTATGGGGCCAAAGAGGAAAGAGATTGATGACGTAGAGTGTGCCTAAGGAGAGTCACATGGGGAGAAGACACTCTCTCAGGCTTTCACAGAAAGCACATTGGCCAAGCAATGGCCATGACTCATCCACATGGCTGCACTGATAAAGGTTCTACAATCTGAGGTACAGGATCTCAGGATAAATCCTGAGGGGATTTCACTGACCTTCTCAGACCAAAAAGCTACAACTCTTGTTGCACAGGTCCTGCTTTACCTTGGTCTTAACCATCCAGTAGAAAAGTATGAAGACGAAATATAGGAAGTAAAGCCATACTGTTATGTTGAGCTGTGGGGGACTCAGGTCAATAATTTCTGACATTGCCAGTTAAACAGAAGACCCAATGCTATTATGGGCTACTAGACTCTTTTAGAATATTTTGCTGAGTTTACACACCTATAATATTCAATAACGGAACTTAGAAAAAATGGGGTATACCGATGAATGTCCATTTTGTATCTGTGTATTCAAAGTGGTTAGGATAGATATATAGTTGCATTCTCTTAATGAATAGAATGATTTGTTCTAATGGTGTTTGTAAGTAGGATCACAAGTCTGCATCTTGTACAGCAATTAACCACTAAGAAGAATATATGCAGTGTATTATTTGTTGAAACTGTACTTCTGATTTGATTTGAAACTGTCTCATTGCTATCTGTTTATCAATAAAATTTTGAAAAAAAAATGTATTTAGTACAGGGTCTACAGGATCTTACAACAGATCAGACTCATAGTGATCCTCCTGTTTTCAGCCTCCCAAGCATTGGTACTACAGGTGTGCACCACCACACCCAGTCTCAGTCACTGTTTCAGCACACCCCGGGGGTGGGGCCAGTGTAGCATGTGGTGCTGGGGATCGAACCCCAGTCCCTGCACTTGCCAAAGCAGGAGCTTTGTCCGCTGAGCTATCTGGCTGGCCCACGTCTGTGTTTCTAAGGAGTAATTATAGATGTTATGGTTTGTATATAGGTGTACTCCAAAGCCTCTGCAGTCATGGGGCAGCTTCTGGAGTTTGTGATTGATTATTGTGGGTGTGGATGCTGCACCTGCTCTGGGGCAGGTCATTTGCATTACAGTGTGAGTAGGAGAAAGAGGCTAGCTAGCTACCTGAGCTGCTACTCCTCCATTTGCTCTCTTGCTCTTTGCTGCTGCTATGAAAGGTTGCTCTCTGCCATATGCCAGACTGCCTTGGAGCCAGCTGAGTATGGACTGAAACCCCCAGTAACTGAGCTAATAAACCTTTCCTTCCCTAATTTTCAGTGTCAGGTTTCTGTCCCAGCAATGAGAGAAGGGTAATTCTAAGTCTACCATAAATATGATCACTGAATCTCCTTCCTCTCTCCATTTTCCTAAAGATTATGATCAAAATGAGTTTTGAATGTACACTTACCATCTTTCACCTGTTCACACATGTTGTATTTGTATAATTTCATTATTTTGTATAATTAAATTTGTGTAAGCAAATATATACTTTTGTAGGATTGTACTCAACATTATTATTTTTAGATACACTCATGATGATTTTAACTGGTCTATAACATCACACAAATTTATCACAAATTCTCTATTTCCTTACTTATAGATGAACATTAAATGTGTCATCATTTGTTGCTTGTATAAAATGTACAATTAATGTACATTTATGCATTTATGTGTTATCAAAAATACTCTAAATACAGAAACAAGAAATAAAAAATATAAAGATTGCGCATATATATACATTTTCTTTATTTGTTTATTAATTTTATTTATTTTGGTGGAACTGGGGATTGAACTCAGGCCCTTGCACTTGCCAGGCAAGCACTTATCTACTGAGCCATCTCCCCGGCCCCTATATATACATTTTTAGATGTCTATGAGGGGGTATAATTTTTGTTCTTAAGAAACACACCCATATATGCAAGTGGCTGTGCTGGATCATAAAAATACACATTTAAAGTTTCCACTATATTCATCAAATTGTTCTTCAGAGTAGTGTTAGCAGTTGAGCTTCAGCGATCAGGTGCAAGTGTCCTTGGTGCCACACCTGCACAACCATCTGCTGCTCTTGTGTAGCTTAAGTAGTACAGCTAATGGGCACGAGTGAGAGCTCATGGTTCTTTTAGTACTTGTTTCCCTAGTTATGAATGAAACTGAATTATAAGCTTCCATTGTTATCTGAAGGGCTGAGCTTCTAGGGAAGGGTAACTTGGGGGATGGTCAGCCTTCAGTGGAGTCTTGCCTGGAACAGAATTCTTCCTTCCAAGTATGACATGCATCATACCTGTCCTTGGCGGATGTGGCACTAGTTCATCTCAGCTGGGAGAATGGTGGAAATAAGGAAGCAATAATAATAAGTGACAAGCGAGTGGAAACAGGTAAACTTGACAAGCTGTTTTGGTGACTTCTAAATTTATTGTTTGTCATATATATTTAGGATGTGACCAAAACCAATGTTACTAGGGATTTATATCTTTTAAAAGAAGCAATTTTTTACTTTTTATAAACTGTTTTAAAATGTTTTTAAATATGTTCTGCTATAGATAGATACATTTCACTAGAGTTTGAAAATAGCATTGCTTTTCTGATGCACCTGTTCAGAGTTTTTTTGATCTTTCTCTTGCACAGTGGTTTAGCACTGTGTTCTATGTAGTCACAGATTTTGAATTAAGAAAATATTCCTACTTTAGTCTCTCAATTGAGTTCATGTGCTGAGCTAAGGAGGACATGGCTACAATATTTTTATTTTAAAAAGTCTTATTCTCTATTTTATTTAGAAATGCAGACCTTATGTGCATTGTAACAAATCAACCAGTGTGAAAAGTTCAAATATCCTTATTTCTTAATGTAAATATATTTGCTGAAGGGGTACACTATTCCAAAAAATTTAATAATGCAAATGGTTAGACAGTAATGTGATGAATTGGTAGAAAATTGAAAAATCACATTCATTTATTCAAACACCACAAATTATCAAACACTAATTTTTACCCCAAGGACACTAAAAACAAGAAGATGCTGTTTTTAAGGAATTAATTATCTGATAATAACATAAACATAATACAACACAGTTTTATTGGGGAGAATACATCACTCACAATTCCATGGGCTCCCCAAAGGAGCTGGGGAATTCTTTGGTGGGCAGGGATAAGGTAAACATAAGTCAGGTGCTAGTCCAGAAAGTCTAATAAAATCTTTAATTTCACAATGGTGAGTGAGATAATAGGCAGAAGACACAAATAGTACAGTTGTACAAAGCATGGTTTTTCTTGTCAATGATGAGCTGCGTGCACCTCCACAGAGCCATAGGTTGTTTCCTAGTGAGAACTCAACTGTCTTAGTTTAAGCACAGTCTTTGATATTTGCACAGCAATGAGATTACCTAACTCTGAAGCTCTTGGAACCTGTTTCCATGGTTAAAGTGACACACGACTATAATGTCAGGGGTTGAAGTCAGAGGAAAGCCACCTGATGTAGTGGGAGATTAGGTTGAGAAGACAGGGTTGGGGGACTTTTAACGATAGTGAGTGTGACCAGAAGCTGTGACAAGAATATAAGTGACCAAGACTGTTTCTCAATGCTGCCAGGTCTGGGAACCAGGACTGGTTAATTAAAGTAGCTGAGAGTGACCCTCAGATTGATAGAGTGCAGGAGTTTCTTTTTTGGAAGGAGAAGTACCAATTGGCCAAGCAGATGAGGTACATTCCTGAAGGAGGGGCAGGAACTATTCATAGCATTGTTTAGAGGACCCAGTAAATGGTGGGAGATGTGATTCCAGCAGAGGGCAGGCAGAGCAGAGGGACAGCACAAAGATGTAGGCAGGGCATGCTACGGGGTTTAGAAGCCACCAAAGTGTGTGAAGAGAAGAAAAATCACGGTTATGTCTGTGTTTTACTTCGGAGTGCAGTCTGTGCAGGAGAACACTCAGGAAACTTTTGCAATTTCCCAGAGAAGACAAGGCCTGAAGCTCGTTCAGTTAGAGAGGAGGGCCACAGAGAGGAACAGCCTGTCAAGATACAGGAGGACTCACTGTCATTGTAGCCCCTGTTCTTTTCTCCTGAAACAACCAACTGTGAGCAAATGCAAAGGAAATAGAATTGAAAGCGTCTTGCTTCTTTTTGTACAATTTTGGCGTGTACAATTTTCACTTTATTTTGAAAAATTTAACTAGATTGAGGAGGCTATTAAAAAGTAGTATAAAAACCACTTTTCTGGGCCAGGGAGATAGCTCAGCAGCCTAAGTGCCTGCCTTGCAAGTGCAAGGTCCTGAGTTCGATCCACGGTACCGCAAAAACAAACAAACAAACAAACAAACAAACAAACAAAAAACCTCTTTTTTTCCACTTGCAGTTGAAGGCATTCAAAAATAAAAAATTAGGACAAGGTATCAAATCTTTAAAAAGGATATATGTCTGTGGCTCAATTTGCTGACCAAGAAATTTTTTTTCTAGCAAACTGGTATGGACTTTCAAAGAGTCTATAACTCTTATATCTGTTTAAGCATGTTTTACATATTTTGTCACATTGTAAGAGAGAATATTAAAATGGGTTTCCATACTCTGTCCTACATATGTTGGTGTGTTTAATGTATTACTTTACTGATAAATAAATATATAAGATGATATAAGATGATTAAAAATAAATAAATACGGCTGGCCAGATAGCTCAGCAGACTAAAGTGTCTGTTTAGGAAAAGCACAGCAGCCAGGGTTCGATCCCTGACTTGCCTTGCCAGCCCCACCCCCGGGGCGTGCTGCGATTGAGACTGGGCGTGGTGGCGCAAGCCTATAATCCCAGTGCTTGGGAGGCTGAAAACAGGAGAATCACTAAGAGTCAGATCTATGGAGTAAGACCCTGTAAACCCTGTACTAAATACAAATGAATGAATGAATGAATGAATGAATGAATGAATGAATGAATGAATGAATTAAACTTGATCTCTCATAGCCTCAGTTTCAAGCTCTAACCTGGAAACATTTTCCTCAGTACAAGTAAAACAAAATATGATACGAAGTTTTCCCCTAGGAACAGAATATTTAATTGCCTCTTGAGGAATCATTAATTTCAGAGTGTCTGGCTGGCTTCCATAAAAAATTTGTGTCTTTAATCTTTCCTTCCTGAATATAGCCTACTTCTTTCTCTGATCTTTTTTGCTTTTCCTGAAGTTCTTTTAAAACGCGACATGCCCGTATGTGTGCTCCCTCCTTCCCTTCCGCAGCGGCACTCGGCACCACAAGTTTACATCTCGAGGGCCGGCTCATCCGTCCTCTCTCATGTGGGCGCCGCTGGAGTCCGAAGGCTTCTCTTAAGGGACATTGCGTTAATTATTTGTACGACATCCCTGGAGGAGTCGTGCTCGCTCAGGACTCGTTTTGAACTTACCAAGGAAGGACGTGGATGACATCAGGGAAGCATTTTACAAGACCCTGTCTAGACTGCCAAGACAATCTGTGGTGGGAGAAAATTGCGTAAATATGGGCTACCAGGAAACAGGCACTTTTCTTCTCCTCCTCCTTGTGGTCTTTTTTTTTGGTGTGGGACAGAGTGCAGCCTGGGCTGGCAATTCTGTAAATTATACTCTTTGAATCATGTAATAATAACTCAAGGACCAGAATGATTTAATGCCATATGCTAAGTGAATGTGGGGATCATTTCAGACCAAATAAATAAATAGGAGAAGCAAGTGACTTTGAGCTTGTTTTAACTTACATGTTTCATTCAAATTTCTTAGTTTTATCCAAGGTTTTGAGGGAAATCTAGATAGATAAACATGCCGAGTAATGATAGACTGACAAGCAATGATCCAGGTCTCCTGGTGAGGACCGTGCCAGAACCAATCCATGGGTATTTTGGAGAGCCGCTTTTCCTGCGCACTACTACTGCAGGATCTGACCCAGCTCCCTGTTAGCTAAGGGAGGGAGGCGAGGACAGTCCCAGATGGCTCCTGTGTGTCAAACACTGTACTCTTTTCCACAAATGCAAAGATTTGCTGTCTTAACATGACTCTCTCCTTTAGTCCAATCCCCAAAAGCACAACTCACAACTCAGTGCATTTTTATCATTGAGTCTTTTTTTTCAATTCTTCAACCAGGGAATGATCACACCACAACACACACAACACACACACACACACGCATACACACACACTCAGTGTCCTCCTAGAAGCCCAGCTAAACTGTGCAAAAGGCTGTATTTTCTCTTAATATATATATATATATATATATATATATATTTTTTTTTTTTTTTTTTTTTTTTTTTTCAGAATCAGGGATTGAACTCAGGCCCTTGCACTTGTCAGGGAAGTGCTTATTCCCACTGAGCCATCTCCCCGACTGCTTTCTCTTATTTTAAACAAAATCTGTAGCATAAAATGATTCACAATAACTTAGATGTGAATTTGAAGTCTTACCAAATATTGCTCTTTCTTCCTTGTGTTTACCTTTTCTGGGTTGCTGTTTCAGTTCCTGAAGAAGTTCTCTTTTCCGTATGTCTGACTGCTACAACACTGCCAGCAAGCTGCTTTAGATACCCAGGTCTGGTGTGATCTGACCTATTTGGAGTCCAGATCTTTCAAAGAACAGCTGAAGGTTACGAAACATTTAGACTAGGATGTAAGTAATCATTTATGTCATATAAAAAATCTAAAATGACAATAATTTTTGTTATTTCATAATTTCCTTCTTTGGCTGGGGCCTTCTAGGTGCCTCCAATTCTCGCCTCCCTTGGGATTTCTGTTGAACTCAGAGTCAGATAGTGATTGGGCTACAGGAAGGAACTGGTGTTTTGCATGTGGGTGCTACTCCACAGATTTCATCTCATCTACCTTTTATCTTCCAGGGCCTTTCTATAAGGCTTCTCTTTGTAGCAAAGTAGCTGAACTTCTTACCTGGTGGATCATGGCTCCCATGGGAAGGGAGAGAAAGCTTTCAGCCCTTTTTAATATCTGGACTGAAGTCTCAGAACATTTTGTTGTTGTCAGGCCCAACCTAGATTCAAGGAAAACAAACAAAAGCAACACTTTTTGGTGGGACTGACCAAATAAATTAGGGCTATCTTTAAAGAGTTACAGTACCTAAGTATTTCTCTATTAGGAAAAGAAGAAAAGGAAGGAAGGGAAGAAAGAAAGAAAGAAAAAAGGAAGAAAGGAAAGATAGGTAGATAGATGATTTCACAAAAGCCATGCCTTAAAGGAACATATCTACACTGCACTGTTGGGTACATTAGGGGACATGACGACATTGCAAAAATGATCTGGAAACCCATTTTAACTCACAGAGTCCAATGTGGAGACATATTACCTTCTTTAAAGTTGACCTATTCTGGTCACATTTCCATATCATTCCTGGGAGCCACATCCATTGAGCCTCTCTTATTCTGATACATTTGAATTGAGTTATAGCTTTAAGAGAATTGAAGTAGATAACTAGCCTCACTCCATGGCACAACCCCTTCCCACACAGTACAGAATCCTAGAGAGTCTATGAGTTAGGAAGTAAAGGGTCACTGCAACTCAGTGATGTCCCAAATTTTCTGATCGAGGAGATTATGGGGTCACAGAGGAAGGTGATTGACAATGTAGACTGTGCCTAAGGAGAGTCACATGGAGAGAAAATATTCTCTCAGGCTTTCGCAGAAAACAAATTGGTCAAGCAATGGCCGTGACTCATCCACATGACTGACACTGATAAAGGATCTACAAATTGTGGTACAGGGTTTCAGGCTAAATCCTGAGGGGATTTGACTGACCTTGTCAAATACAAAAGTTACAGTTCTTGTTATATAGGTGTTGCTTTATCTTGATCTTAACCATCCAGCAGAAAAGTATAAAAATGAGGGTAAAAAGTAAAGCCATATCAATATGCTGAGCTATAAAAGGCTCAAATTAACAACTTCTGATGTTGCCAGTCCTATGGATAACCCACTACAATTATGGACTACTGGAGTATATTGGATTATTTTTCTGAATTCATACACCTACAATATTTAAATAACAATGGAATACTCATCTCTAACAAAACTAAACAAAAAAAGGGATACAAATGAAAGGCCATTTTGTATCTGTATACTCAAAGTAGTTAGGATAGATATACAGCTACTTTCTCTTAATTCAATGAGAAGAAAGATTTGTACTAATAGTTCTTAGACAGGATATTATGTCTGCATCTTATGAATAACCACTACAAAGACAACAATATGCCATGTATTAATTATAGAAACTGTCCTACTCATTGGATTTGAAACTGTCTCATTGCTATTTGTTTCTCAAAAAATTAATAAAAAATATAAAAATTAAAAAATAAAAGAAGAAAAAACAACCATAAA
>NW_004524675.1:11005689-11012439 GCF_000260255.1 Octodon degus | reverse complement strand
TAAAAAAGGAAGTAGACGTTCAGTAGGAATATTACTGTGCATGAAGGCTTAGAGAAACAGAAGTACATGATGTGTATGGGTAATGGTGTGAAGCCAAGGTTAACAGGAAGCCGCATTAGAAGTCCAACATTTCAATCACACTTCTTTCCTATGACAAAGCATTGGAGCCCTTACACCTCCAGTTTCTCAACTAGAAAAGGAGAGGAGAAAGATTTGGATGCAAATTCTCTATGCAAATTTTATGAAGTTCTTTACAAGCCCATACTTATAAATGTGTAGTATGTGACATGATAGATGATAAGCTAGAAAAATAGTTTATGACATATTATATGAAGGTAATAGGAAAAAAGTGCTAAATATATAAGTGCATTATACCTGAGAAAAATTAAAAACCACACCTATGACCAAAGTTATGAATCTGTTTAATGCAAAAATGTACTTTTCAGTTTTCCACATTTCAATTTGAACTCCTGGCCTATTCTAGAATTCAGTACAGATCATTTAGAAAGTCTTTATTAGCTAGTTCTTATTGCAGTGCACTTACAATAATATTTAGGGCAGAGCTGTTCCTATTATGAGCAAAAGTTGTACTTTTATTTAAACTTCCATAGGTGTCTACACTTAAGATCCTAGGACAATTATCAGGCTTGCACTAATGTGGAACTTGTCACAATGTTGTGATCTTCATGTATACAACTTCATCATAAATAAGTAATTAACAGAGAAAATCATTTTACCTAGAGCAGTTCACTCATTGTCATTGATTCAGATAAGTTGACTGTAGCTTTTGACCAAATGTAGTGGGCTAGAAGCTAAGGGGAAGATTTTCCTCCTGCTTTTAGTATAGTTTGGCATAGAAGGCATGAATTTTCACATTCAAGTCAAGTAAGGAATTAGCTGAGCATGTGCCTACTCTCATGAGTCGTGTTTACTCCTACATGCTTGTTGAAACACAAAATGCTGCATCCAGCAATAGAAAATGACTCACTGGTGGAGCTACCCTCAGTACCAGAGGATCCAGGAACCTGTGTGTAGTCTTCATGAAGACCAAACATCCAGAGCTGAGCAAGCTTAAAGAGCCACTCACAGCCAACAGAGCAGGATTAAAGATGATGAAACTGATCATGATTCAGCACTTGGGAAAATGGATTCAGGCCGTGGGTAATCCTGCCTCTGCTCCCTTTCATCCAAATTGACATTGATGTTGATGACTCTCTGAATAAGTGGAGATGTTTCCAAATGATTCAGGTTTGTATTTTACAACTTGTTCTTGACATGTAAATTAGAGGTTAGTGCTTTTAATTTTTTTCTTCCATGTCTGTAAGTACAGAAGACAGTAAAGAGTTGAACCAGGCTCGTCCAAAAACCCAGAAGAAAAGGATTTCCAAGATACATGATGGATTGGTTTTTGAGGCAAAGAGAGATTTTGGAAAATTTAACTTGGAAATATAGTAGTAAAATTTTAGGCAAATAGAGACCCCAACTTTTTACTAGTAGTAAAATCATTAAGTATGTCATTCTTGGATTCAATAAACAGAATAATTTTTAAAATAATACTTTGAGCCATATTAATTGCAACTCTTATGCAAACATTTTAAAAGACTATAGGGAAGTGTTGGGTATATAACTTTTAACTCTATTGACATCCCAAAATAGAATGATTAAATTCACTAAAACTATTAAAAAAATACTCTTTTCTATATTGTAAAAAATACTAGAGGAAATTAAATCATACAGAAAATAAACATTTACACTATTCTGTAAAAATCATTTACCCATTTTATTTGCATATTAAAGACCTAGGATGGAAATATCTTCAAAAGTACTCATTACGTAAAAAGTTGTTGGCACCATCTGCATTGCATGAATGTCAGCTAGAAATGAAACTAGACGCATCTGAAAAAGGGGGCTCCTTCAAGGACAAAAGAGGGCAGCTATAGGAGAACATATCTTCTGCACCATACAAAATGAAGTGCGAACTCTATTAAACTGGAGGATCCAATGAAGATAACTGATGTGAGGGAGATGGTAAGGGCTCTGACTTAATGTGAGCCCTGTTAAGTTCATATTAAACTTTTTGCAGGACTCTGCATCAGTGCTGTGCTGGGGACTTCCACTCTGCGTTCCAAAGTACAGAACTGTTGGGTCAGCCATGGCAGCAATTTCTCCTGGCAGAATTAAAACTTAATATAAGAATCCAGCTGCAAACCCATAATGCCAGGAGGCTCCATCCAAAAGTGACTCACTTGGCAGTCCAACTCAGTGTGCCATTTAATTAATCTTTTTCTCTTTTTAACTTCTTATTAATTTCTCTATCATTGTGTGAACTAACTCAGGATGTATTTGAAACACAGTGATTTGGCTCTTTGGTTTTCCCTGGGCCTTGTTAAGAAACTAGTTCCAGAGGAGAAAGAAAAGAATGAGAATACATGTATTTGTATGTATATACATACATATGTAAATCTGGCTTGAATATATATATATTTATCTTATATGCACACATGCTCATGTATCATACATGTTGTTTATCAGCTATATGCATATATACTATACTCATAAATAAAGTGGCATATATGTGAAACCAAAATGAATTATTCAAGTCAGCTTGGCATCATTATTGGAAAAATAATCCTTTGTTGACTTCAGTTTTTCAATTTCATTTTTTTTTTCTTTTAATTTTTGGCAGAACCAGGGATTGAACTCAGGCCCTTGCATTTGCCAGGCAAGAGCTTATTCTACTGAGCCATCTCCCTGACCCCTTCATTTTTACTTTTTAAAAAGTACACTTAGTCTTAAAAAATCATTAGAAACTATAAAAAATTTAATTAAACAAAGTAATAGGAACTCAACAATGGTTTTTGTATTGCATGATGTTATCCTCAAATTAGTTGTTTAGGTTACCAAATATAAATGTGCAAAATTGTTTGAAAACAAAACAAAACAACAACAAAAATGTTATAAGAAATTGAAAAGGAAAAAAGAAAAAAATGTAAAGATTAATTGCTCCTCTCAAAAGACCAGCAGAAATAGACAGTACAACTATCCAAATTATCCTGTATATGTATATAAACATATCTGGCTTCAGTTTTTAAATTCACTTTATGTATGGGGCAACCTAAGTATTTTTAAAGTAAACAAGAAAAGTGCTGGGTAAAAAAGTGAGTAGAAAAGTGCTTCGTTTCAATTTACTGTCTCCATTTTTCAACTTAGCATGTTGGAGAAAACTTCCAAATCTCATTTATGTAGATGGTTTCCTGGAAATGTTTCATACGGGCCCAGTTTCAGGGTTAGGGTTTCTTTGGTTTTGTTTTCAAGTTTTAGAGTAAAGAGCACTCGAATAGAAAAATGTGCTTGCTCAAAGACTCATCTCTGTGTAGGGAGCTAATTTCGAGAATGGGCAGTGGGTTGTCTTGGAGGGTAGGGACCACACTCGACAGCAAAGAATTGGATCAAGAGACCTGGGTTTCTGTGCAAAGGTAGATTGTCTTTGCCACATTGGTTAACTGTTGAGGGTGCAGTCCTGTCTTTTCTAACCTGTGAAAGGAGCGGGTTGGATTGACTAATCTTCATAGTCTCTTTAGCTTTTTTTTTTTTACTCAGGTCCTTGCACTTGCCAGGGAAACATTTATTCCACTGAGCCATCTCCTTAGCCCCTCTTCCAGCTTTTATAGTCAATGATTTTTTTTTTCATAATATTTAAGTTGCATAGCTTTTTCAAAAAAGGCCCTAAGTACACAAAGTGTTGAGGCATTGTTTTTAGTACAATTTGGATCTACCAACTTGAAGTCCTAATAAGTAATTTTAAATATTTGAATGATATTTAACTACACAGACAGTAAATGATACCATAATGCAGATCAAATTATTTAGTGCAGTTTTTAATGTTGACTTATGCTAGACATTTCCAGAGAATATACACAGTCCTTAGTGCCATTAATGTTGCCTTAACACTGTTTTTTCACACTTTAAATTGTCTAATCACTTCCTATGTTAATTTTTAGAAAAAATATTTCAATAATATATACATTAGCAAATTGAGAACAAAATGCTTATACTTACTATTCTATGATTTCTTCTCATGTGAGCTAATACCATTGTTTAGGTGTAACTATTATTTTTATGCAGAGCAGTCCTGGAGTCCATATCTCAAGTTTGGTTTTATCCCTGAGCACCAAACTCAGATGATCTGTGGGAGAGCTCTTCTTGAAAGCCTCTGTGACTATTTAAGTTCAACTTTATTATATTCCTGACAAAAATCTATTCTGGGGTTTTCTATCCCGATGGAAAACTCTGTCAAATGGTCACCTAAAATGACCACAGGTCCTGGATGTCACCTGTGACATATATTTCTACCTCATGTGCCAAATTTGATTGTTTTAAGAACTGGCCAGTAGAAAGAGGATTGCATTTGCTCCTCCTCTTGCTCTTTTGGTACCAAATCATTCTCTTACTGTCTTTGCCATGAAATGGAAATTTTAAAGTACCATTAAGACAGAGTCCAGTTAAGGAATCTCCTGTGAAATTTTCCTTTCTATCCAAAGCAATACTTCCAATATAATTGGGTATTACCTACATGGGACCCTCCTGGCTCAATGTGGAAACTTCCAATTATTCAGGTGGCCCTAAGCCTTAAGCCAATATGGGTCACTCCTAGTAATCAAAGCCTACAAACTCAAATTCTAAAGGGAATTTCTAGTCTACTGCTCCAATATCAAGAAAACAGTAGGTTTACCCCACTATTGTTTTCTTAGGGAAGAGACTGAAATATTTTGCCCATTTCCCCACATTGACTAACCCAATTAACACCCATGCAGAGGAAACCCACAAATCCACAAAATAGTTGTATCAAAGGAAGTTTCTTTTGCTTTAGAAGCTTATTGCCACTACGCTGTTTCCTATGTAAGTGCTCAACAAATATGTGCGGTAATAAAACTGAATCAAATTATTTCCCATATATTTTTACCTGAGATGTTTTTCAAATGTTGCAATATGTCTTTAATTTTTAAGGATTGACACTTATTAATTTAGTCACTAGATGAGAAGTGAGTGAATCAATGCTGATGCTGGTAAAATTTTCTCTTTTATATTTTTGTAATGCTGACATTGCAACAGTATGACAAACATCTTGGCTCAGATCATATTTAATAAGCCAAACTGTTTGTACTTGCTACTATAATAACTGCCCCTTTAGCTCTTAGAGAAATTGCAGCTTGATTAATTACAAACACCCTAGGAAGATATGATTTTGCAAGGTAGAAGTTCTTCCTCATCTGCCTTTTTTTACTTTTTAAGAAGAAAATGAAAAATGTGAACTATATTTGTATAAAGGGGTTATATGCAGTTGCAAATGAAGTGATATTTAAAAAAATTAATTACTATGGTCAATCTCCTTATTAATGATTAATGCCAAATAATGGTTGAAAAATCTGCTTCATAGGCTCTTCACAATTACAAAATAGGTTGACTTACTCATTCAGCTCAATAAAGTTCGGAAGTACAATTGAAGAAGCAACCAGCTTTCCTTTAGGCTTGTAAAATTCTTTTTTAGCTTTTTTTTTTTTTTTGTAAAATTCTCACGATCTGTAGAATATTAGTGCATCTTGCTGTCTGCCATGTTAGTGTCTTTTCTACCCTGTCTATGCAGACTTGCCAGAGGACTAGAGTCCTGATTGCCTGTATCTTGAGAGAACTATTTTCTCTAGTACCACCTTACCTTCCTTTGTTTTAGTCTGTCTTTGAACTTCCCTCCTCTTTTATGGGACTGGCAGGCTACAAGTCTCCAAAGCAGGTGAAAATGTCAGCAAACTTGTACACAAAAAGCAAAGTTCAAAGAGATGGAGGGAAGAGAAGTAAGAATTAAGATTGTTCCAAGACAGGTCACTATGGAAGTGTGCTATTGATCAAGCGCCATACTTGCAAGAAGAAGGCAATTAAGTTGAATTCGTTCATCTGTTTCAAGAGGGCTGTGTCAAATGATCAGTGAATTTTTTTATTTACTATTGATTGTTAAAGAGGTAAAAAATCAGATGTTTTGTTTTATATTGCTTTGTTTCTGTCTTTGTTCTTGTATGTTTTTGCTTTTGTTCTCTCTTTATAATAAAAAAAATAGTAAAAATTCATTCAGAGTCACTAAAATAGCTCTTCTTATGTAATTTAAGTAGTTGTTGAAACATCATCCAACGTTTTAGCATCAGAAATAGGAAAATGAGCAAAATTCTAGTTATTTCAGCAAATTCAGTTGTTGTCTTACATTTTTAAATGATAGTAATTCACTCCCAAAAGCTCCACCCAACTGAATTTCCTGCTCTTTAAATATGTTCACAAGTTTCTCTTGCTGCCTTTATTCTTTCACTCACCTTTTCCTCTCAACATCTTCAGATTTCAAAGAGGTATACACTGGGGCACAGCCAGGTTTGGGCAATAGGCTTAGGGCAGGAAGGTGTGGTTAGGGTGGAGGTGGTAAAAAGGCCTTTTAGTTCTTTTATTTTCTCGTTTGAGAACTTGGTAAAAGTGCAGTCATTTCATGTGTGGGTGTTTATCTATGATGTGCAGGTATGCACAGCTCTCTCTTCTCAAATGAGTAACTAAATATACCCATTTTGGAAAAGACTGGGAATTTATATTAGATACATAGGAAAATGTGTATCAGAGGCAATTTCTCATAGTTTTTTGTATTGACTCCTTCTTTCTCATTGATGCCTATTAGTCTCACATTGTTCATCTTTGCATCATCTTGCAGGTGATGGATTA
>NW_004524675.1:11000453-11005589 GCF_000260255.1 Octodon degus | reverse complement strand
TCACTACATTTTTTAATTCAAAAATTATTTCTGATCTGATTTCTGCTATACCTTTTTGCAATTGTTTCTTTATTGTCAATGCTATTATTTCAGAGATATACAGTGTGTGATTTCCAGTTTCCTCAATGCTAGTGTCTTCTGCATTTGTACTAGGTGGACTCGGGGCCTGAGTCTGCATTTTGTTCCTTCTCTTTGTCATTTTGTACACCACTGTTTTCTGACCTTTGTTGTAGAACCTAGATAGAGTTATTACCTTAGTGCCAGGTCCGGATCTACAAAGTTCAGATTCCTCCAGGTGGGCGTTGCTTGGATCTGGCTGCTGTGCTCCACTTCTTTCTGCAGCAGCTGTTAGAGTTGAGTCTTTTTGTCACTCTGGCAAGATGTTCTGCTCCTGAATCAACTGGGTGGGTCTTGCCTCTAGCCTCTTTGTAGGGAGTTCTGCTGAAGGTTTCTGCACTGGGCCTGCGTTCTGGGTCAATTCAGGATCTGGCGGCCCGGGTCCTCTCACTCACACGCTGGGCCTGTGCTCTGGGTCTATTCAGATTCCAGCGGGCCCTGGGTCATCTCACTCACATGTCAGGCCACATGCAGACTCAGTTGACAGGGACAGAGCTCCAGGAATCCAAGCAGGACAGGCAGTGACTGCAAGCTCCTGGGTTGAGCCTTTGGTTAGTTTTGTCAGAGAAGGGCATTCTATTGTCATTTAAATATTGTAGGTGTGTAAATTCAGTAAAATATTCCAATATAGAGCAGTGGTCCATAATAATAGTGGGTTTTCCGTAAGACTGGCAATGTCCAAAGTTGTTGACTTGTGCCTTTTACAGCTCAGCATATTAATATGGCTTTACTTTTTATACTTTGTTTTTATACTTTTTTTGCTGAATGGTTAAGACCAAGATAAAGCAAGCATATATAACAAGAAATGTAACTTTTGTATCTGATAAGGTCAATCAAATCCACTCCACACTTATCCTGAAACCCTGTACGGCAGTTTGTAGATCCTTTGTCAGCGTCAGCCATGTGGATGAGTCACAGCCATTGATCGACCAATTTGCTCTCTGTGAAAGCATGACAGAATGTTTTCTCTCCATGTGACTCTCCTTAGGCACACTCTACATCATTGATCACTTTCCTCTGTGGCTCCATGATCTTGATCAGAAAATTTGGGACACAACTGAGTTACAAGATATTATAGTACAGGTTTTCCTATGTTCTGAGTCTTCACTGATCTTGAAAGGTTAGGCCAAAAATGTTGGCTGTCCTTGCAGCTCTTCTATTTCTCTAATTTTTGGTCTGCAAACTTAGCGTGTTAACCCTCCAGAAGAGAAGCTTATTATTATTACCCTACAACATAGGCAGTTGAGCTTAACCTTAATTTTATCTTATTCTTCTTGCTTCATTTTGTAGTTATTAGATTGATTTTTATGGTCTCTTGATATTCTTAAGGTATATTTCTTTTCATAATCACTAGTTGCAATATCAAACATCTGTCTGAATATCAAACATCCTAGGCATTACATGGAACAGGTATTTTCCATCAAATATTGCTATGTTAAACGTTAACATCCTCCATAATATGAAGATAAAAATTAAAAAATAAATATTTAAAAAATTAGGAATAAACAGTTACATATTTTTACACAGAAATTTAGAAATCTAACCATATACAGCTTTGTAGCAAGATAGTCCTGTGACATTTCTTTTGTGTGTGTGTGTATCTTGTTTTCATTTATTACATCTTTTAAAAAAAACAAACATTTACTTGAGAGGCAGTATGGCAGTAATTCATATGACATGACAAACAGTATGCATTTAGAAGACCAGAATGACAGGCATTTCAAGCATGACCCTAGTACTACACATTGCTATCTTCTGTGCAGTTGCTTAGTTGACAGGTATCAGCATATATAGTTAGTCAATGTGAGAATCCTACCAATTAACTACCAGTTTCAAAAACATGCTGAAGATTCTCAAGATCATTGCCTTATCCATCTTGTGCATATAAATGTATGGCTTTTCATCTGTCATGCTTCCTAGCTCTTCTCCTTGCCCTCTATTCATTGTCTATTCCTCAAGTTCTCACTGTCCTTTTAATTGCATTATACCTTTCTATTTTTATTTCTTCTGTTGATTTCTTATACTATGGAGACTATACAATATTTACACATGTAGGTCTGGTTTATTTCATTCATGAGTATATCTTCAAGTGGCATCCACTTAAATATAAAGGCTTCGAGTTTATCATTCTTTATATCTGAGTAATATTCCATTGTATAAAAATACCACATCTTTTTCATCCATTCCTCAGGTGACAGGCATCTTGATTGTTTCCAAGATTTGGCTATCACAAATTGTGCTGCTATAAACATAGGTACACATATATGGCTATGATATGATGTTTTCAATTCCTCTGGGAAAATTCCCAGTAGTGGGATAGCTGGTCTATCATCACTCCCTAAGACAAAGTTAAATGGATTAAAAATCTAAACATTAAAACAGAAACACTAAATATCCTGGAAGAGAAAGTAGGAGGAACTCTTGAAGACATAGAGGTAGGCAAAGAGTTCATGAACAAAAATCAAATTGCACAGGTTATACTTGAAAGAATTAGTAACTGGGACCTCCTCGTATTGAGAAGTTTTTGCATGTCAAAAAAACATTACCGACAAAGTGAAAAGACAACGCACAAATTTCAAAAAAATCTTGACTAATAAGCACTCAGACAAAGGTCTGCTCTCTAGAATTTATAAAGAACTAAAACACATTAGGGCCCCAAAATTTAAAGACCCAATCCAGAAATGAGCATCTGAGATGAATAGACAATTCTCAGAAGACAAAATTAAAGAAGTGAATCAATATATGAAAAAATGCTCCACCTCACTAGCCATCCATGAAATGCAAATTAAAATGACACTGAGATACCATCTCACCCCAGAAAGAATGGCTATCATAAAGAAATCAACCAACAACAAATGTTGGACAGGCTTTGGGGAAAAAGGAACCCCTCTCCACTGCTGTTGGAAATGTTGACTCTTGTAACCATTATGGAAATCAGTGTGGAGACTCCTTAAAAAACTACGACTGGATATCCCATTCATATTTATATATTGATTCAGTTTAGGTTGCCCATATGTGTCCAGGAATCTTTCCATTGCTTCTGTTTTTTTCATCTTATTAGAATGCAGGTTCATGAAGTAGGTATTGATGATCTTTTGTGATTTTACTCTTTCCATTCTTAATTGATTGAATTTGAATCTTTTTCTCTCCTTTTGATAAGGTTGGCTGAGGTTTAGCAATTTTACTTAATCTATCAAGGAATCAACTCTTTGATTCATTCACTGATTCTTTGTATTATTTTCTTAGTCTCAATTACATTTTTTTGTGCTCTGATCTTTATGCTTTCTTACTTCATATAAGTTTTGGGTTCACTTTGTTCATCCAAAAGGTATTCCAAGCATGACCCTAGTATTGCACATTGCTATCTTCTGTGCAGTTGCTTAGTTCACAGGTATAGCATATATAGTTAGTCAGGGTATTCACTATTGGAAGTTTGATATTAAACATTAAGTTTTTTATTTGAACTCATTCTGTTTTCCTGATGTGAGGATTTACCACTATAAATTTCATTTACATAATTGCACTCATTGTGTCTCATAAGTTCCAGTATATTTTGGAGAATACTCCATGTGGAGCTTAAAAGAGTGTGTATTCTGATGTTGTGCAGTGGGACACACTGTACATATCTTCCAAGTCCATTTGTTCACAGGTTCGTTTTAATTCTGATATTTCTTTGTTGATTTTTTCTGATTGATCTATCTAATTGTGAGAGTTGGATACTAAGGTCTTCCATTACAATTGTGTTAATGTTTATCTGTTTGTTTTATAATATATTTAGTACAGGATCTTCAGGGTCTCACTACATAAATTGGACTTGTAGTGATCCTTCCTGTTTTACAGCTTCCCAAACTCTGGGGTTACAGGCATGTAACATCATGCCCAGTCTTAATTGCTGTCTCAATGAGCCCTGGGGGCAGGACCAGCATGGTAGCACTATTTGATTTTTCATGTTCATTAGTATATGTTTTATATAGATAGGTACCCCCAGGGTTTGGTGCATATGTATTTATGATTGTTACTTTTGCTTCTTGGTGTCTTGCCTTACCAAGTATGTAGTGTCCCTCTTTTTCTCTTTTAATCAGTCGTGGTCTTAAGTTCATGTTTTTTGCAAATAGAATAGTTACTCCTGCTTTTTTCTGGGATTCTGTCACATGGATTGTAGTCTTCATTCCTTGATTTTTATTTATGAGAATTTTTTTTGAGTTAAATGTGTTTCTTGAATGCAGCATATTGTTGGATCTTGCTTTGTATTCCATCTGTCAGTCTGTTTCTTTTGATTGGTGATTTGAGTCTGTTTACATCTATGGTTACAACTGATATGTATTGGCTTATTTCTTTCCATGTTATTTTCCTGTTGTTAATTCCCTGTCTTTATTTTCTGTTTAATTCTTGGTGGGGCTTCTTTCTATTGATGTCCTTGTGTTTGTGGAGTTTACTTTCTCTTTTTAATATACACTTCAGAGCATTCTTATGAACTGTTTAGGTGGTTATGAATTTCCTCAGGTGTTCTTTGTCGTGGATGTATCTTATCCCTCCGTTAAATTTGAAAAATAGTCTTGCAGGTACATAAATCTGAGTTTTGAGTTGTTTTCTTTGAGAGCTCAAACACCCTCCTCTAGGCTGTTCTTGATTTGAGTGTTTGTGTAAAGAAGACTGCTGTGATTCCAATGGGCTTTCCTTTATAGTGATCTGCTTCTTTTCTCGAACTACTTTTAATATTTTGCTCTTATGCTGAATTTCTGGAATCTTGAATA
Source organism: Octodon degus (assembly GCF_000260255.1). Lineage (NCBI taxonomy): Eukaryota > Metazoa > Chordata > Mammalia > Rodentia > Octodontidae > Octodon > Octodon degus. Next base: position 11,000,718 of record NW_004524675.1, on the reverse strand, counting down.
TTGTATATCTTGGTATAGTTTGAATTTGGTCATGGACATTTGGAGTTCTATATGCTTCATTTATTTGTACAGCAGATTCTTTACCATGATGGTGAAGTTTTCTACCATTATTTATGTGAATTTTTTTAATGGAATTTGTGCTGCCTCCATGTTTCTCATTGACTTTAGTCAATTTTATCTTATTCTTCTTGCTTCATTTTGTAGTTATTAGATTGATTTTTATGGTCTCTTGATATTCTTAAGGTATATTTCTTTTCATAATCAC
>NW_004524675.1:10996321-11000353 GCF_000260255.1 Octodon degus | reverse complement strand
CCGGCACAGGGTAGCAGGAAGCTCTCTGCACACTCACCGGACCTGGGCTAGGACTGGGTCTCGCAAAATCAAATTCTTAAGGGAAAAAATGCAGAAGATGAAAATAGTGATGGTGGAACAAGTTATCTATTTCTTTACTTTTTGTTGTTATTATTTCCTCTTTATTTTAAAAAGAAAAACCAAAAGATACAAAATTTCAAATCAAGATAATAGAGTAACAATGGCAGCACATTGCATATTGTTATCTTCAAAGTAATTATTTAAATTACAAGATATAGGCATGAAAAATTGATCAATTCTTTGCAGTTAATTAAGAGAATTAGTAGTATAACTATCTTTTTTCTTTGTGTATTTGGTATAGGGCCTCACTAAGCAGCTCAGATTCATAACGATCCTCTTGTTTCAGCCTCTCAGGCTCTGGGATTACAGGCGTGCGCCACTATGAACCTGAGTTCCTGTGCTTGCCAGGCAGGTGATTAGACTGCTGAGCCATCTCTGTGGCCCTGAAGTATAACTACCTTAACTAATATATACATATAATATAATAAATATAATATAATATAATATAATATAATATAATATAATATAATATATATTAGTAGGTAGATAGATATTCCTTTTCCCTTCCTTCTTTTTTCTCTTTTCCCTCATCCGAGCTTCTTTGTCCTTTTGAATAGTTTATTTTCCTATTTCACAATATTTACTTTAAATTTTGGATCTTATTTATTCTTTCAGCTTTTCATATCAGGGAAACAATATAATGTTTATACACATGAGTCTGATTTATTTCATTTATAATTATGGTCTCAATTGTATCCATTTACCTATAAAAGTCTCAACTTCATCCTTCTTTATGTCTGAGTAGTATTCCATTTTATAAAAAAATCACATTTTAAAAAATCCATTCCTCCGTTGGTGAGCATTTTGGTTGTTTCCAAGATTTAGCTGTTACAAATTGTGCTGCTATAAACATGATTATACATATATCGCTGTGTATGATACATTTAATCCTTCTGGGAAGATACCCAGAAGGGGAATATCAGGGTCAAATAGGAGCTCTAGTCATAGATTTTTGAGGAATCTTCACACTGATTTCCATAGTGATTGTACCAGGCTGTGCTCCCAACAACACTGGAGAAGAGTTCCTTTTCTCTACAACTCCACAAGCATTTGTTGTTAGTTGAATTTTTCATGATAGCCATTCTTTCCGGGGTAAGATGAAACCTCACTGCTATTTTACTTTGCATCTTTCAAATAGCCAATGATATTAACATTTTTCATATATTTATTTGCTATTTGTATTTGTTCATCTGTGTAGTGCATATTCATTTCAGATACCCAATTTTGGACTGAGTCTTTGAATTTGGGGTTATGATTTTTTTTTAAATTCTGTATATCTTTTAGATGTAAGTCCTTTATCTCCAGGACAGCTGGACATAATTTTTCTTAACTTGTGGGTTGTCATGTCACTCTGTTGTTAATTTCTTTTGCTGTGCAAAAGTTTTTTTTAATAAGGTTAGATCCCATTTTTTATTTTTTGTAGTCGTTCCCATGTGGTCTAGGTTTTGTTCATGAAGTGCCTGCCTACACCTATGTCTTCAGGATTTTTACTATTCTTTCTTCTAGTAGATTTAGTGTTTGTGTTTCAATATTTCAATATTTGGGCTGGGAAATATCTCAGGGGCATAAGCACTTGCCTTGCAAGCTTAAGGTCCCAAGTTTGATCCTCAGTACCGCATGTTGTGCTGGACCCAGAATCCAAGGTACACCGTGTGAGCCCTGAAACTAGGTGTGGTGGTGCACACTTATAAACCCAGTGGTGGGGAAGCTGAGAGAGGAGGATCACAATGAGTCTAAACTGCATAACAAGATCCTATATCAATAAAAAAATAAATAAAAGGGCTGGAGAGATATCTCAGTGGCCTAAGTGCCTGATTCAGCAAACACAGGGACCAGCATTCTATACCAGGTCCCGCATGCCATGCTGGTCCCATCCCCTGGGCACGCGGAGCCAGTGACAGAGTCTGGGTGTGGTGGTGCGTGCCTGTAATCCCAGTGCTGGGAAGGCTGAAAACAGGAAGACTACCATGAGTCCGATCTGCATAGTGAGACCCTGTACCAAATACACAAATGAAAATAAGTAAATAAATAACAAAATTATTTAATATTTAGATCTTTGATCCACTTTGACTTTAGTTTAGTGCATAGTGATAGACATGGTTCTAGTTTTAGTCTTTGGCATGTGTAAAGACAGTTCTCTCAGCAACTTTTCTTCCAGTGTACAAAGTTGGCCTCTTTGTGAAAGATAAGTTTGCTGAGCATGTTTGGGGTTGTATTTGTATATTCTACCCTACTGATGCTCAGGTCTATTTTATTGCAGATACCATGTTGATTTTGTGACAGAGATTTGTAGTATAACCTCAAGTCAGAAATTGTGATGCCCCTGATTTGCCTTTGTTGCCAAGAATTACTTTTGGTATTCTAGGTCTATTCTGGCTCCAAATGAATTTGAGAAATATTTTCTCCATTTTGTGAGGTATGCTAATGATATTTTGGTTTGAATTGCATTAAATCTGTATAACAATTTTGAGAGTATGGCAATTTTTACTATGTTGGCTCTTTCTATCCATGAGTAAGGGATATCTCCATTTTGAATATCTTCTTTAAACTGTTTTTTCAAGTTGGAATTTTCAATGTATAGATCTCTTACTTCCTTTGTTAGACTGATAGCTAAGTATTTCATTTTTGGGGATGCTATTGTAAAGCATATGGCTTTCCCAATTTTTCTCTCTGTGACTTTGTTGCTTGTGTAGGGGGTACTACTAATTGTTGAGTGATGACTGTAGCCAGATGTGCTACTGAATTTGGTTATTGAATCTAGAACTCTTGGTGGACTGTTTGGGGTCTTGTATGTAGAGTTTCATGTCATCTGCAGATAATGATGACATAACTTCTTTCTTTTCTATCATTATTCCTTTTATTTATTTATTTTGTCATTGCTCTGACTAATGTTTCCAGAACTATACTGAATAGGACTGGTGATAGTGAACATCCTTGTTTTGTTCCTGATTTTAGAGTGAAAGTTGTCAGTTTTTGACCATTTAGTGTGATGTTCACTGTTAGTTTGTCATAGATGCTTTTATTAGATTGAGACAAAGGCCATCTATTCCAGTTTTCTGTAGGGATTCATTTCATGAATGCATGTTGAACTTAGTCAATTTTTTTAATCTATTGAGATGATCCTGTGATTTTTGTCTTTGGCTTTGTTAATACAGTGTATTATATTTCCTGATTTACACATGTTCAACCATCCCTGAATCCCTGGTATGATTGCTACTTAGTCATAGTGTATAATCTTCTGTAGAGCATATTGTTGGATTTTGTTTCCTAATCCACTGTGCCAGTCTATTTCTTTTAATTGGTGAATTGAGTCCATTTGCATTGATGGTTATAATTGAGATGTATTGACTTATGATTGACATGTTATTTACCTGTTTTCATTTACTCCTTTTTCTCCTGTATTTAACTGTTTGCCATATTTAGTGGGTTCCTTCTTTTCTCATTTATGGAGTTCTGATCATTTTAGTCCCTCTCTAGAACATCTTTTAGTAGTCTGTGTATGGTTGGTTTTGTCATCATGAAATTTTTTAGTTGTTCTTTTTTTTTTAGAGGTAAAATTGCTTTTTATTTTATAGGCATTGAGAACTGTTGATATATAAATATATATTTGCATAAATTCTATTACTTTTCTTTTAGATAAATGTTTATATTTGGTGCTATACCTTTTAGAACTGAAAACCAAAATGTATTTTTTTCATAATTTTATTGATAAACAAATAGCAATGAGACAGTTTCAAATCAAATCGCTAGGACAGTTTCAATAATTAACACACTGCATACAGTCTTCTTAGTGGTTAATTGCTGTACAAGATGCGGACTTGAGATCCTATTTACTAACACCATTAGAACAAATCATTCTATTCATTAAGAGAATGTAACTATATATCTATCCTAACCACTTTGAATACACAG
>NW_004524675.1:10989972-10996221 GCF_000260255.1 Octodon degus | reverse complement strand
GGTGGGCTTAGGTTCTGAGGTTGCATTTTGTTCCTTCTCGCCATTTTGTGTAGCCCTGTCTTCTGACCTTTGTTGTAGATCTTCGTTGTAGTTATAACCTTAGCAGGTACTGAAGTTCAGGTGCAGATCTATAAAGTTTGGATTTATCCAGCTGTGCCTGACTTGGGTCTGGCTGCTGTGCTCAGCTCCTTCCTGCTGCTGCCCTTTAGGGTGAACCTGTTGTGCCCCTCTGGCAAGATTTTCTGCTCCTGGACTATCTGGATGGTTCTATCCTCTACACTCTCTGCAGGGATTGCAACTGCAGGGTTTCACCCCAGGCCTGTATGCTAGGCCTGAGCTGAGCCTGGAGGGGACAAGGTGGAGTAGTGGGGAGAGGCAGCTCTCCCACACACTTACCAGGCCTGGGCTAGGACTGGGTCTGGGTGTTCCCCGAACACAGCATAAATTCCTCCTGGGCAGGCGGGATGGGGGAGGTGCTGCGGCGTGTTGGGGGGCGTCCTAAGGGCATGGAAGAGGGTCTCACCCACGCTGCTCCTGGGCTGGGACCAGTAGTAGGTCCCACCTGCACACGCTAGCCGGTAGCTCTCCCACCCACTCACCAGGCCTGGGATAGGATTGGGTCTGGGGGTTTCTGGAACAAGGCAGAAATTCCTACTCGGTTGGCAGGGTGGGGGAGGTGCTGCAGAGTGGTAGGGGACGTCCCAAGGGGGTGGAAGAGGGTTTCACCCACACTGCACCTGGTCTGGGACCAGTAGTAGGACTCGCCAGCACAGGGTAGCCGGAAGCTCTCCCACACACTCACCAGTCCTGGGCTAGGACTGTCTCATAGCTTTTTAAATAATGTAAACAACAAAATTGGTTAATAAAAATATTAGAGACTGACTTTTTCATTTGGTTGTATTTTGAATGGTAACAATGAGGAATTTCTTTGAAAGACAAAATTCTGAATGGACAACTATCTTTACAGACACAAACCAAATTTAACTCAGCTTTCAAAGCATAATATCATTGCAATGAACTATTAATTTTGCAACATACGAGAGCCATTTTAGAGAAGCACAAAGAATTTCGGAGACTGCATGAGCAGAAATCTTTATGAAAAAATGTCTTGTGGATAATTTGTGATCAAAGGGTTGCTCCAGAACTGAAGACTTTTGAGGAAGGGTGAGACCAGAGTCACTGCATGGGGCGTTCTCACACCTAGAGAAGAGACTCTGGGGCTTCCAGGCACATCCAGGCCACTCCCCCTGTTAGACACAAAGGCTGGCTTTTGTGTGCTTTCCATTAGGCAAAAATGCTTTTTAAATAGGGACTTAAAATTCAACATATCAATACTTGATGAAAAATACCTGTTCCATGTTATGCCTAAGATGTTTGATATTCAGACAGATAGTGAGGTTGAGTTTAACAGCCTAGTTGTATGATAACAACAATAAGCTTCTCTTCTGGAAGGTTAACAACCTAAGTTTGCAGACCAAAATTAGAGAAAAAGGAGGACCACAAGGAAAGCCAACATTTTGGCCCTAGCCTTCTAAGGTCAATTAAGACTCAGGACATATGAGAAGTTGTACTGTAACGTCATGTACCTCGGTAGTGTCCCAAATTTTCTGATCAATGAGATTATGGGACTTATGAGGAAAGTGATCAATGATGTAGAATGTGCCTAAGGAGAGTCAGATGGAGAGAAAAACATTCTCTCAGGCTTTCACAGAGAGCACATTGGCCAAGCAATGGCCGTGACTCATCCACATGGCTGACACTGACAAAGGATCTACAATCTGAGGTACAAGATCTCAGGATAAATCCTGAGGAGATTTCACTGACCTTATCAGATCCAAAAGCTACAACTTTTGTTGCATAGGTCTTGCTTTATCTTGGTCTTAGCCATCTAGCAGAAAAGTATAAAAACGAAGTATAAGAAGTAAAGCCATGCTGTTATGTTGAGCTGTAGGGGACTCTTGTCAACAATTTCTGACACTGCCAGGCAAGTGGAAGACCCAATATTATTATGGACTACTGGACTCTTTTAGAATATTTTGCTGAGTTAACACACCTATAATATTCAAATGACGGAACTAAACGAAAAAGGGGATACAGATGAATGTCCATGCTGTATCTATGTATTCAAAATGGTTAGGACAGATATATAGTTACATTCTCTTAATGAATAGAGGGATTTGTTCTAATAGTGTTTGTAAATAGGATATCATGTCCACATCTTGTACTGCAAATACCACTAGGAAGAGAGTATGCAATTTGTTAATTATTGGAACTGTCCTACCAATTTGTTTTGAAACTGTCTCATTGCTATTTGTTTCTCAATAAAATTATGGGAAAATAAAGAAAGGAACTCAAGAGGTAGAGGGTGTGGGGAAGGAGAGGAGAAGGAAGAATAAAAAGAATTAGGATGTGTTACATATAGGTACCAACTCCCCACAATAAATATAATCATTTGATTATCAATGTGTATTAATAAAAATTTAAAATAGTTTTTAAAAGAGTGCTTTTTAAAAAGTGATATATGTATGTATGTATGTATGTATTGTACACTTTTATGTAGTTCTGTGTGATATATCAATACCAACATCCACTGAGTAGCACTCAAATGAAGTTAAGCATAACATGATGATGTCGGAAGACACCATTTCTTGGTGGTAACACATTCAAAATCCTTTTCCTTTTTCATAGATATAGATATAGATAGACCCAGAAAATATTGAAAAAGCTTTTCCTTGGATTTTTAACATTATAAAGATGAATGTGCATAGTGTAAATAAATGTTTATTGTAGACTCAGATTTAATCAGATATGACTTTGCTCATTTTAATGTCTATATACTTATGGTTTTCTCCTGATAAGTAATTGTTTTATGATTATGGTCATTTAAGAAAGTCATGATGCAATCTAAATAGATACTTTTAATATGATGTATAGTGAGCACTCTGTCTTCCAAATGGTGCATAAATAGGACAAAAAAGGCTTAAATTAGCTGTTGTTGTCTTATTTAGGAACTCTTTCTTTCTTTTTTTTTCCCCAAGACTGGGGATTGAACTCAGGCCCTTATCGCTTTCCAGGGAAGCGCTCATTCCACTGAGCCATCTCCCCGGCCCCTAGGAACTCTTTCAAGTTTCATCACATTTGAGTGGGTATGGTGGCACACATCTGTAATCTTGGCACTGGAGGTAGGAGGATTGCTGTGAGTCTGAGACCAGCCTGTGTTAGATAGTGAGTTCAAAACTAGTCTTAATTCACAGTGAGAACTTGTCTCAAAAACAACTTTCATTAAACATAGAAAAAAAAAAGACAATATTAAAGTGAAGTTCCTATGGAAGTAGATTTGTGAAGGAAAAAGAAAAGAGCATGAGACTGATTGAATGAAATTTATAAGGCTGATTGGAAAAGGCTTTGGCTAATTCCTAGGAGAGGATCACTCCCACTCTATTCTTAGTGAACCATGTCATTCTAAATGTCTCTATATTTCAACATTAGAGTTTTAATTTTATTTTTAAATCTTAAATTCTTAAATCTACCATTAGTTATTTGAGAAACATGTTGAAAGAAAACTGAAACAAATGTGAAGTACATTCAGCAAAAGAGCGGAAATTGTTTTCTCCAGTCATATTTCTAACATTTGTGCACAAAGATTTGTGAAAACTACATACTCTTTCACAATTTTCTGATGCAGTTTTTTTAAAAAAATGTTTTAAAATATTTCTCCTTTGCACTATACCTCATATAATTTTTTTTCTTAATATTTCTAATGACATCGGAGAAGAGGACAAAACAAAGTGAAACAAGGACAGAGATTGGGGACCTCCATAAAGCTTATTCTATTTTTTGTTTGTGAGCAAGGGTAGCACCAACTGATATGACTCATATTGCTAGCATACACTCTTGATGTGATGTGTTTCAAATGATTACCTTTGTGGTTTGCCTCTCTAAAGCATGTAGCCCCTGTCTAGTCATGAGTAAAACCTCACACAAATCCCAGCCGAGGAGACTAACCACTAATGGTCAAATGTGTCAAGGCCATCGAAAATAAGAAAAGTATACAAAGCTGCCAAAACCAATAGGCCTGTATGGAAACATGACAATTAAACAGAATGTGTAATCCAGAATGGGATCGTGGAATGGAAAGAAAGGATACTTAGAGGAATTGAGGGCATCTGAAAGACAAACTTTAATTAATACCAACATATCTATATTGGTTCATTAACTATGGCAAATGTACATATAAATGTAAGGGGGTGATAATAGAGAAATGTGGACAAGGAGTATATGGGAACCTTCTCTATTATCCTTCCAATAATTCTACAAATTAGAAGCTGTAGTAAAATGTAAAATTTATCTTTTAAAATATATTGGGTTTACTATAGACTAATGAAAAAGGAGTGGGGAAGGTATGCTAGCAGAGGTTATACCTTCTGCAAAAACAAAGATATTGTTCAGCCTGCTGGCCTCTCCCTCCACTTTCTCTTGAGGAACCTAGACCCCATTTTCTCAGTAACTTACATTTTTAAAATTAATTTGATTGTTCCATTTTAGATATACATAGCAATTACATTCATCATAGGGAATTTGGACCTGTACAGGCTATACCTGGATTCTTTTGTCTTTCCTCTTTCCCTACTTTCCCTCCAACCCCTCTTCCCATTCTTATTTACAGAAACTTTATTTCCATTTTTCCTCTTATTCTTTTTTCCTTTTCCCTTCCTCCTTTCCCTCCTCCCCCTCCCTAGTTCCCCTTTCCATTTGAACATTTTCTTCCTACATCACAGTATCGACTGTATATTTCTGCCCTTATTTACACTTTCAGTTTTTCACACCAGAGAAACCATGTGACATTTGTACATGTGTGCCCGATTTAATTCACTTAGGGAGCATGCGTACCCTACTTTTATCCTCCCAGCCTGCCGATGCAAATAGTATTATTGAAAGAGCTGAGGAGTTGCTCCATCTTTCCCCATATAGAAATCTGGGCTTCATGAATTTTTTCCCCTCAACTGTCAGCCATATGACCTTGAGCAAGTGCTTAAATTCTTTACTTTTCTTATTTGTAAGATGAAAAGAACAATTTCTGCTTAATTAGTAGATTCTATTATGGGTCAAATGGGAAAACAGATGTGAAAAACAAGGGGAAGCGATTACTTTCTCCCCTTTCACCATCTCAAAGGTTCTACCCACTGTTCTCCCACCCAACCTGCAATGACATCTTTTGGTTACTCTCACTAGCTCTACAGGGCTTGGGAGAAAAGCCCATCTTAGATTATTGGGCAAAGGCCTATGTCCAAATGAACGAATGTGTTTTCTCCTATCAGCTTCACCATGGTGCAGCACAAGGTAAAACAGTTGCACATGCAGTAAGGAACAAGAGTGGTCTTACATCTCATTTTATTTTACAACTGCGGGCCTCAATTAATGTTTTCATACAAGCATAGGTCAGAAAACCAATGTTCAATACTGATCAACACTGTTCAATATTGACACCCACCACATTTTGCCTCATCAATTTATATCTCTATTTTTCAGTTTGCTTATCTATACAATGTGGGTTACATTACCTACTCTTTCCCATGAAAGTCTAAATTTATTATAGAAAATACTGAAAGCTGAAATTATTCTCTTGCCATTGCTTCTTTAATAAGATTGAAAATCTCTTTATCCTGTAAAGCAGTTCTTGTTTATACTCACAACACAAATGCACCCCATGATAAATGTCATCAGGCCAGGGATTCTGGTCCATTTTATGCCCAGATGTATCTTCAGGACTCAGAAGAGTAGCCAATGCATTCAGTGAGTGAATGAAGTTTAGTCCAGATGTACACTAGCAGGATGAATTCAGGTAGGACCATTATATGTTCTCTAAATGTTAGTTCCTTTCTCTTTAAAGAGAACTGGAATCTGACACTTATGTTACATTCAGCTCTACCATTTTCTATCACAGATGTTCTCTGCAGTGTATGGGATTTTTAAATTTTTCTACTTATTTCTTTGCAGAATTTTGTTGGGATGATTGTTATTTGTTTTAATTTTACTCAGATTCCATCCTTAGAGAGTCAAAATACTACTTGAAATATAAGAAGCTGTTGGATCCATGATATTTTCGATGCTCAGACTGAAGACCAGGGAATTTTTACTATATTTTTAAAGAATCAGTTACTTGCAAAGTCAAATTCTTTTTTTTCCAAAGTTTTATTGATAAACAGCAATGAGACAGTTTCAAATCCAATCAGAAGTACAGTTTCAACA
>NW_004524675.1:10987998-10989872 GCF_000260255.1 Octodon degus | reverse complement strand
TCAGATTTTTAGTTGTTCTTTGTCATGGAAATATTTTACTTCTCCATGAAACTTAAGAGAGGTTTTTTTTTTTTTTTTTTTTTTTTTTTTTTTTTGGTGGGACCGGGGATTGAACTCAGGCCCTTGCGCTTGCCAGGCAAGCACTTATTCTCCTGAGCCATCTCCCTGGCCCCCTTAAGAGAGTTTTGCAGGGTATAGTATTCTGGGTTGGAATTTGTTTTCATAGAGGACTTGAAGTACTCTGTTCCAAGCTCTTCTTGCCTTCATGGTTTGTGAAGAGAAGTCTGCCATTATTCTGACGGGTTTTCGTTTAAATGGGATCTGTGTTTTTTGTCTAGCGGCTTTCAGTATATTATTCTTGTGCTGGATTTCTGGGATCTTGACTATTATACGTCTCAGTGTGTTTTTAATTGGGTTGAAGTTATATGGAGTTCTGTATGCTTCGGTAGCCTGAATGTCAGATTGTTTCCTCATATTTGGGAAGTTTTCTGCTATTACTTCTGCCAATATTCTTTTTATATCATTTGTATTGATTCCTTCCTTCTCACTGATGCCTATTAGTCTCACGTTGTTCATCTTTGCATCGTTTTGCAGGTAATGGATCATTTTTTCCTGCATTCTAGTTGTTTTTAAGAGATCTTTTCTTACCTTTTCATGAGCTGCAACGACGTCTTCAAGATCTGAAACTCTATCTTCACCTTCACTCAGTTTTGCAAGGTTGTGATAGAGATTTTAATTTCCTCTATATCTCTCTGACTCTGCTTTATGTGATATATTTCTTTCCTCTGTTGCTTTTTCAAGGAATCCGTCATTTTTCTAATCTCTATTTTTTTAATCAATGTCTTCTTTAGAAGCAGTTATTAATTTTTTTACTGTAGTTTTTTCAGATTGGGTTTCCTCTATATGTTTCTGTATTTGATTCTTTACCTCAGATGCTATGAGTTCAGAGATTTCTTTTTTATTTCAGAAATTAAAATTCTGCTCTGAGTTCCTCTATATCCTTCTTATGTTGTTTCTTTACTTCAAACATTTTTGATTCAGGTATTTGAGATGTGTTGTTCCCAATTTCTTCCATGCTACTGTCCTCTGCACTTGTTCTGGGTGGGCTTGGGGCCTGAGATTGCATTTTGCTCCTTCTCTTTGTCATTTTGTATAGCACTGTCCTCTGACCTTTGGTGTAGAACTCTGGTGTAGTTATAACCTTAACACCTACTGATATTCGGGTGCAGATCTATGAAGTTTGAATTCATTCAGTTGTGCCTGGCTTGGACCTGGCTACTGTGCTCAGCTCCTTTCTATTGCTGCCCTTGGGAATGAACCTGTTGTGACCCTCTGGCAAGATGTTCTCTCCTGGATTAGCTGATTGGTTCTGGCCCCTACTGTCTCTGCAGGGACTTCAGCTGCAGAGTTTCACCCCAGCCTGTATGCCAGGCCTAGGCAGTGTCTGGAGGGTACCAGCGGGTGCAGGGGAGTGGGGAAGCTCTCCCACACACTCGCTGGGCCTGGGCTTGGCGTGGCTCTGGAAGGGTGGAGGGGTCCCGAGAGCGGAGAAGATGGTCTCACTCATGCGGCGGGCCTCATGGTGTATAATCTTTATAATGATTTTCTGCATTATGTTTGCCAGTATCTTATTAAGGATTTTGTACCTCTGTTCAGGAGGGAGATTGTTCTGGAGTTTTATTTCCTAGTTGGATCCTTGTTTTGTGTAGGTATCAGAACAATACTTCCTTCCAGGGATATTTTTAGAAGTACTACTTTTGATTTTATTAGACTTTCAGCATTGATGGCATTAACTCTTCTCTAAATTACTTTTAGAATGCAACAGTGAATTCTTTTTTTTTTTTTTAAACAGCACCTTTTTTTTTTTTTTTTTT
>NW_004524675.1:10963439-10980103 GCF_000260255.1 Octodon degus | reverse complement strand
TTTATCTTATTCTTCTTGCTTCATTTTGTAGTTATTAGATTGATTTTTATGGTCTCTTGATATTCTTAAGGTATATTTCTTTTCATAATCACTAGCTGCAACTTTGTCTTCAAGATCTGATATTCTATCTTTGCCTTCATTCAGTCTGTTGTGTATACTTTCAATAGAGGTTTTAATCGCTTTGATTTCTGTTTGGATGTGTTTCATGGATTCCATTTCCTTCACTTATTGAGAGTTTGTGGTTTCCATCATTTTCCTAAGCCCATTTATTCTTTTATCTGTGTCTACTCTAATATCTTGGATTTTAGACATCATTTTTCTTTATGCTTGAGAGATTATTTTCTCTTTAGGTTTTTGTATTTGTTTTCTCTTCTGTTGTTACCATTTCAGAAAATTTCAGTGTTTGATTTCCAATTTCATCTATTTCAATGTGCTTCAGTCTTGTCATACATGGGCTGGGGGTCTGGAGTTGCATATTGCTTCTGTGTATTATCTTTTCTTTCTATATTGATGATTACTGATTTCTTACTGTAGATCATTTATCACTGATACTGAGTCTTGCATAGGAGATATCTCTTCTTCAGAGATGTCTTCTAAATATAGGTGGTTCTTCACTACTATTACAGACTCAGGTTATTTTACTGAATTCAAGTACCTCCTATCTTTGGTCTGGCACCCAAAAAAAAGTCAAATACAGGTTCTCTAACAACAATGGAACACCCATTTCTGACAAAACAAAACAAAAAAGGGGGATATAAATAAAGGATATTTTTATATGCGTGTGTGTGTGTGTGTGTGTGTAAAATATATGTATATGCAAGATAGGATAGATATACAGCTACTTTCTCTTAGTTCATTGAGAGGAAAGGTTTGTACTAATATTATTTAGACAAGATATCATGTCTCCATCCTGTCTTCTGAATAACTACTAGGAAGACAACAATATGCAATGCATTAATTATTTTAACTGTCATACTAACTTGTCTTGAAACTGTTTCATTGTTATTTTATCTTTTTCTCATTAAAATGAAAAAATAGATAATATAGCAACCATCGTTAATTAGCTATTCCTGTTTTGAAAATCTGTAACATATGTATTGTTGTATATTACCTTGTTTCTGTCCTTTTTCTTCTATTTGTTTTTGCTTCTATTTTCACTCTTAAAAATAAAATAAAATAAAATTTAAAAAACAAATACAGGTGGTTCTTGATAGCTAGCCCAAGACCTATCTTCCCAATTTGTAAAGGGTACAAATTTATTATTTGGCTCAGCACCTGGTCCTTTGATACCTGACCATGGTGCTGATTATGACATCATACAATCACAGTGTTATCATGCAAGGGAGAAAAACTGATTATAATAGGTACCACATCCTAGCTAACATAGTAGTAATAATAATATTCTCAAGTACAACTTAGCTACTGACAAACTATGGTAACTAATTAAACAGATACTTTTAACCACCGGAGCAAAGTCTAAAGTTTTATAATAAAATAAAACATGTATTAATAATGCAATACACTAATACAAGTACATACATGTACTTGTATGCAGTGGTTTTCCCTTTAGTGTAGAGCTTTTACCTTGTGATTGGAGCTGGGAAGTTAGGATGGGTAAGAGATAAGACAAAGAGATGCATTAGGTCAAATATAATGGAATCAAAGTGGAAGTCAAAGAATTATCACTTGAGTTTTGGGAAGTTGGAGGGCACAGCAGGGAAAGAATTAAAGAGAAAGTGAAGATGTAATCAAAAAGGAAAAAGACATTGTTTACTCACCAGAAATATAGATTCAAGAGGTGGATGGGGAAGGAGAGAAAAAGGATAAGGGCAAGAAAACAAAATAGAAAGGTAAGAAACATAAAATTGAAGAAAGAGAAGAAGAAGACAAAAATGAGACAGAAAAAAAGAAGAAGAAATCCTGGAAAGAAAAATAAATACAAAATACAAATAAAACAGTACAAAATCTAACCAGGCTGTAAAAGGATAGTCAGTCAGAAAAATAAAGGAGGGGCCGGGGAGATAGCTCAGTGGAATAAGCACTTAGCCTGACGAGCGCAAGGACCTGAGTTCAATCCCTGGTTCTGAGAAAAAAAAAAGAAAAAGAAAAAGAAAGGGGACTAGAAGGAGCAAAATAATATCTTTGATGCTCACAGTTCTGTGATGGTGTCCAAGTCAGATCCTAAAGATGTGCAGTGTACATCAACCAAGTTCACCACAGTATTATGGATATTGAGATGATCTTGGACTTGGGATGTGGGCCTGGGACTAGTCTTCTGTTGGTGGAGTTCTCCAGAGCCCTGTTGATGGCTCCTTGCTGCTTACTCAGACACTTCCCCTTTGTTGGTCTCAGTGCACTGAACATCATACAGAGTGTTTAAATTCATAATTAGTTGTTTATTTTGTGTGTGAACAATATACAATAGACCAGCAAGGGGGAAGTGTCTGAGTCAGTAATCCTTCTTTCTGATTACTCTGCCTGCCAGAGGTCTGTGTGTCCACATTCTCAGAGGCCACTTGGTTTGGTGTCTTGGTGGTCGCTGATGGTGGAATAATTTTAAACCTTAAGATAATAATATCCTTTCCAGCTATTCACCATTTCACGGTGGTGATGCCTGCACTGTGATGGGCTTCTGCACTGTCTAGTTGTAACATCTTCCTAACTCCTCAAACTTTTTTGCATTTAAATATAATGCACATAATAAAAACCTGAGCATTGCATAATCAACTGCTATAATGCAAACAGCTATGCTACCATTATCCAACTCAGCAAATAAAAACATCAGCATTCTTCAGAAGCCCTTTCCTCTTCAGCCTGATCCCTATCATGAGTTCCTTTCTACCCACTGAACACAATAACAGTCATACCTTTTGTCATACTCGCATCCTTCTTTTTTGTTAATTTTCCATCTAAATACACATCCAAAAACACAGTTGTTTCATTTGTAAACAAATAGTCATACTGCTTGTAAAATTTTGTGCCTGTCTTCTTTTATTTGACCTACAGTTGAGCAATTCATCCTTGTGTCTGTAAATGTCTTCAGTTTGCAAATTTTTGCTGTTTGCTGTCCATTATACGAAGAGGCTAATCTGAATTACTTTCGCATTGTTACTACAAGTGGAAGTAAGGTTGAATTTCCCATCCTTTTCATGAGCAAAGGAAAATACATATACTATAAATACTTATGCAAATATAGATGATATAGACATACCATGCAAGGGTGCAATAGAAATCTAGGCTTTAAGAAACCATACTCAGTAAACAAACTGAATTTTTAAAAATAGCACTTATCAGATGACAATTTTATGTATTTGTGTTAATCAAATCTGTTATTCAGTCTCCTATTAGGTTAATAAGAACTGTCTGTCTCACACTCAAAATTATAGGTGCCACAGAAGTGTAGAGCCTAATAATATAGAGGGTGAGCTTCAGAATCAGGCTATCTGGGATTATATCTCCTGCATTTATTGCCCTCTTTTAGTCTTTCTGAGATGGATTTCTTGTCTATAAAGTGAAGATTTTAATAATGATAGGATTATTTCAATAATTAAAGAGGACAATGTCTAAGAAAGTATTTGATCAGTATTGGAAACTTAGCATGTTCCAGGAACTACTTTAAGCACTTTTAACATCCTTACATGTGATTAATTCATTTAGCTTCCCTTGACAGAGATCCACAAAAGAAATACAGGAAAGGTGAAGGTATAAATGATAAAAACAACGACAGATCTGGGTTTTTAAGGTCAAGAAGAGTCTATTCAAATTCTCCTGTGTATTTTAAAATAGTACAGAATAGCCTCTGAAAATGAGCCCTGAAAGGAATTTAGAGACTTGTGAGGGATGCTATTTTTCAATGTCTTTACTTTTTTAACAAGCAATGACTCATTGCATAAATAAAATTATCTTTTTCTCCAGTTGTTTCCTCTATACAAACAAGGTTCATGCTAGCCAAATTGTCCTAGATTAACATCTTTTTAAAAAATCTTATTCTGGAAAGTCATATATACAAATATAAAGAAATATATTAATAAGGAAATGAAGCTGAAATGAAAATAAGAAATTATGACAAAAAATTTTAGTTATAATAATCATGATTCTTTGTATAATAACACAGGAACTGAGGTATGTTCATACAATAATACGATGTTTTGAGATAAAAATCTTGGTTTTATCCCAGTTATCTTCCTTTTTCCTTTGTTTAATTAAAGGTCAAAACAGAAGAATTCAGGGCCAGAGGCAAGGCAGATCTCAGCAGTAACTAGTGTGATTCCCACTTCCCTAACCTGCCTGGAGTCCACAGCAGAGCTATCCAATAGAACCATGTGCATGCTGAGCACCAGGGATGAGTCTGAACTGAGATATCCTGTGAAAGAATAAGACATACCAGGTTTCAACAACTCAGTACAACACAGTTAGTAAAATAGTTCACTAATGTTTCTATCGGTTACATGTTGAAATAATATTTATATATATTGGATTAAATGCAATATTAAAATTAGATTTATGTTTCTTCTAAAGCTCTAAAGTATGGCTTCTAGAAAACTTCAAGTTGCATAGACAACTCATATTATTCTGTTAGCCATACTGAACTGGAACAACTCTGAATGAGATTGGCATTTGAATTGGTAGGCTGAATAAAGCAGATTACCCTCCCTAAGGTGAGTGAGTATCATAAGAACAAGACAGTGTGAAGTCCCTCTCTGTATCTACCTGTCATCGAGCTGGGACATCAGCCTCCTATAATGAGGTTAAAACTTACCACCAGCATGCCTGTTTCAGGCCCTTAAACTTGGATTGGAGCTGTACCACTGGTTCTTCACAGTAACCAACATGTCAACTTCAGATCATGGGACATCACAGTCTTCATTAAACACACACACACACACACACACACACACACACACACACACATATATATATATATATTTCTGGTTCTGCTTCTCTGGAGATTCCTAACAAAACCAATACTGTAACAAAGGGAGAGGAAGAGGGCATTGATGACCACCTTATGTTTTGCACTTAGACATGTTGGGGGATGATTGGTCATTGACCAATATTATTACTGCAATAGTGAAGACCAAACTTCCCATTTTCAGATGATAGGAGTATTTTATCCCCACTTTTTTTTAACAAGCACAAATTTATGAAAGATTATATATATGAATTTAATTTTGGTATAAATAGCATGTTAGTCAGAGCATCTGAATAAGAATTAAAACAATTATAAAGCCCTGCAAAGACCAATATTAGTAAGGGTGAGAGTGTAAGTTTGGGCCAAGAGAGAACATTATGCAGATTTTATTCTTTCTCAGTTATGCTGAGACTCCAGGGAACTTTAGATAGAGTAGAGGACAAGATGACCAGGGCTTTACTTTAACTCCATACCTCCAAATCACATCTTTTAAATGTGCATTTAGCTTCACTTGAAAGGTCAGATGCTGAAGTCTTGAAGCACACACACACACACACACACACACACACACACTACAGGCAGAGTGTGCTGCTCATGCTGCTGAAAGGAACTTGGTCGGTTCTTCAGTTTCTATAAGTCATTTGTGGACTAGTTTTTCTCTCTTTTTCTTCTGCTTATGTTTTCCATTAACACTACCTTTCCCTTGATGATTTCTCTGTTTTCTAGAAACTCCGACAAAAATCACAAGGTAAATGAAATACTTTTATCAGCTGACTTTAAAAATGATTTATGAGAATGCAAAATCCATGGCAGCCATATAAAATTCTAAGCATTCCAATGACTCAGAAATATTTTCACCACATAACCCACACAATATTCGCCAGCTCTTCCTGTCTTAAATTGTCTGGTAGGACAGACTTTGTGCAAATAAATGTACTATGGCTGGAAAAAGACATATCCAAGTAAGAAACTCAATTGCATTGCAATACATCTTAACTTCTACTAGGAGTTACATCTTTGAGCCTCTGGAGATGACATACAAAGTGAGAGGGGTGAATGCTGCTAATTTTTAACATGTGAAATTGATACTCAAACAAAATCTTGTGCTAAAGTCTGATATCATAAATTCAATACAAATTGAAACTAAAATATACTTCTTCTTCAATGTTTTTGTCCCTTGTAGTAACCAAAACAAATTAATAGGACTATTAGGGTTCCACTGAGAAAGCTTGAAAATCATTCATTCAAACTATATATGCATTACATAAGACATTTATTCAAGTATTGCTATGGTTTAGATTTAAAATGTCTTCCAAGTCTCATGTCTTCAGAAGCGGAGTTTATGGGAGGTGACTGGATCATGCTTGGACCAACAGACTATGAATAGAAAAGAAGTAACCAATCTAAATGGACCATCAGGTGATTCATCCCTTGATGAGTCCATAGCTAAATATACTGTTAGGAGGTGGGATCTGGTTGGAAGATGTGCATCACTGAAATTGTATCCTGGAGGGTATGTGTTCATCTCAAGCTTCTCCTTTTTTCTATGCTTTCTGGATGCCATGAGAAGAGCAGCCTTCCTCCACATGCCCCCATGTTCCTTTCTTGGAGCCAGCCAACTAGGGACCTAACCACCTGAGCCATGGCAAAATTAAATATCCCCCTCGGTAAGTGGGAATCAGAAAGTGATTATGTCTCACCAATGAATAAAATGACTAATAGAGGCATAAGAATAGTTGATCTTTAAAAGTGCTTTTATTTTGGGTATGGTGCTAAGTGCAAATGATTTGATTTGCTGAATACTCCATTAGTAATATATGTGGAAGAAAATATACTTATAAATATTTCCAAATATTTGGTTGGTAAATAAAATCTTTTATAAATTGTTGCCTAAAATATAAAATTATGTTTTCTATCAATTAGCATCTCATGAGAAAGTTATATAGACATATCTGTTTCAAGCAATATGACAGACATACATCCTGAAATGCTTGTAACATAGAGTATAGGAATACACACACACACACACACACACACACACTCACACACACACACACAGACAAACAGACAGACAGACAGATAGACAGACAGACAGAGAAAGAGACTGGTAAATCAGTGGAAGAATATAAAATTTTCTGAGGCTGAGAACAAAGGAAGACAAATAATTTTGAAGAACATGAGTAATGAAACTGCAGTATTTCTTGAGCATTCATAGAATTCTGTGACCAAGAAGTTCCATCCATGGAAAGGAGGGGACTGATCTAAGTCATAATGTTATGCAGAACAAATGCCCAAAGATTCTTACATAAATCTAGGTTAGAAGTATTGACTTGTTTGTGAAAAATAAGTCCTAAGCTTTTCAAATTAATCAGCTTTATGTTAGTGGCTTTTTAAAATTTTTTAAATTATCTATCTATCATCTATCTATCTGTCTATCTGTCTATCTGTCTATCTATCTCTCTATCTGTCTGGTACAGGGTCTCGCTATGCAGCTTGGACTTGTACTGATCCTCCTGTCTCAGCTCCCCCAGTGCTGGAATTACAGGTGTGCACACTACACCCAGTTTCAATGGCTGACACAGTGTGCCTGGAGTTCTGGGGCTGGCATGTCATGAGGTACCAAGGATTGAACCTAGGTTCTTGTGCTTGCCAGGCAGGTGCTTAGACTGCTGAGCTATCTTCCCAGCCCAGTTGGTAGCTTTTAATATAATACAGCTGGGAGTATTTCCATCATAGAAAGCTGCTAGACTACAAATCAGGCTCTTCTTTCCACATGGTCATTACTTAATATTTAACAGAACATTTCCGGTGCTTTCATAATAAGCATGGATCCACACAAAGAGGCAAATAGCAAAGAATGTCTGACTTATTATAAGTTCTAGATACATATTAAAGAAATCGCAACAGAAAATCTTCCCCTGAGATTTTATGAATACCTGTGATTCTCAACATTATTTATTGTTCAATACATTGAAACTGTATGGTTTAAATAGTTTCTAAGGCAAAAAAAAAAAAAATTGAGTTAGCTGGTCTATGGAAATGAGCAGATAATACTTTGTTTTGTTTCATTTTTTTCAATTATACTTTTCTCTTCTTAATTTCTTATATGTTTCTTTATTTTTTCTTTCTTCTTCCAATTTTACATGCATATATCTGGTAATATGAACAACTGGTTGGAAGACCACACCATGTGCTACAACAAATACTGTGAAATTCATATTATTTTGTTAAGTGAAATTCTGTATTACTTGTAATATTTTCTGTTTTAATTCTAATTTGTACTCTCTTTTAAAAATAGAATAAAATAAAATGAAAATCTTGAGTTGACTTTTAGGCTAAAAATGCAAAGCTGAGTCACTTGAGGCACAAGCTGAATCTAAAAGACCATTTTGTGCCAGAAAGAAAGGAAATGACCAAAGAATGATGAAGACAGTTTGAAAAGACTCCTGTCCAAATCTGGGACAATACTTTGTCAAAAGAATATCAGGGACATTACTCAGTGACACAAATGAACAAAAGCTGTTAATGCCCCAACAATATGGGTAAATCTCAAATATATCATGTTAAATGAACAAGGGAAGACATGAAAAACTGCACACCATGTAATTCATCTTATATAAAACAGAAAGTACAAAACTGAAGTGGCAGAAATGCACAGTTGTTTGGTATTTAAGGTTGTGGACTGACTCAAAGGGTACCAGAGAACTTCTTAGAGCAATAAAATTATGATGAAAGTTAAAGAAAAGGGGAAAATAAAAAAAGCACTTCTCATTCTTCTAACATCAAACAAAATAGATTTTAAGGCCCAAAGTACCCTAGGACAAGAAAAACACATTTCATCAAGTTAAGTCAAGATGGCAGGAAAAATATTAGGTTTCTAATGTTGTGTGTGCTAAATAATATACCTTCATTGTGTGTATAAAACAAAAATTCTGAGAAATAGGAGAAATAAATATTTCCACAGTTAAAGTGAAAGTCATTAATTTCTTTGCTGGTAAGTGCTAAAGCAATAACATTTTCTTGAAAAAATCAGTAAATGATTGTAGCAAGTGGGACCTTAGTGATACTTATAGAATAAAACACACAACCACTATCAGTGAATATTTTCAAAATATATTAAAATTATTCTTATTCAAACCCAAAGACTGTTTTCCACAAATTTTGGATAATTGAAATCATTCACAGTATGTTCACTGAACACAATGAAATAGCCTGGAAAACATGTTAAGAAAAGCTAATAATGGGACTGGAGAGATGGCTCAGTGGAATGAGCACTTCATTGGCAAGAGCAAGGGCCAGAGTTCAATGTCAGTTCTGGAAAAAAAAAAAGAAAGAAAGAAAAGAAAAGAAAAAAGAAAGCAAACAGGGCCAGGGAGATGGCTCAGTGGAATAAGCACTTCCCTGGCAAGTGCAAGGGCTTGAGTTCAATCCCCGGTTCTGTCAAAAAAAAAAAAAAAAAAAAAAAAAAAAAAGAAAATCTCCAACTACTTAATGACATAATAAATGTTTTTTTTTCCTGGCACAGAGCTTCAGAACTGTTGGCAAAAAGAGCAGAGCAGAGGGAGAAAAGGAGACAGAGACATAAACAGAGGCAGAGACACACAGAGATCATTCACAGAACACTACTTTTGATGACATGTCACAGCATATCTGTATTTATGTCAGTGAGCTGAGCAGTGAGGCGCCTTTAGATAGTGTTCAAGAAGTATCTGGTTATGTTAAAAAAAAAAATCTCAATGAGAGGGACAGGATTTTCAGCCATATCCCTTAACATCTAGGAAAGATATTGCCCAGTTACTGTATATCACATTATTTAATCTACTATAATAAAACATTGATAGGAACTCTGAACACAGAGGCTTGAGAGAGGCTTGTGGCTAGAGAATACAGTGATTTGCCACGAGAGCACTGCACTTGATGCCCTGAGAACAGAAGCCCCAGGTTTAGGACTCTTCCAGCCTATGCATTTCTTCAGCTGACAGTTTATTTGGATCCTTTAGAATAAAACACTAATTATTAAGCAGGGTGCACTCAGTTCTGTGAGCCACTCTAGAAAACCAGCCCTGAAGAAGGATGGGAAGTCCTGAGCTGTGGTTAGCCTAGTGGAGTGAGGGTAGCTTGAGGACCTTGGCAATTGCAACCAGCATTTGAAGTGGAGGCTGTCATGCAATAATGAAACCCTTAAACTGGGAGTTCTGTGCTAACTCTATGTAATACCATAGTGATAACTGGATTATAAATTACCCAGTTAGTGTTACAGAATTAATTTCAGCGAGTAACTTCCACCTGTTGCCATTTTGAACTTTGGCAGACTCTGGACAGCCAACAGGACTCTAGCAAGCTTTGACCTTCCTTAGCACCCAGTGTACAAGCATGGAACATCTGCTGGTTCTGGCCCAAAATTTTAAGAACTTAGGAGGACTCTTAGTGGCCTGCAGGATGCAGAAGAGCTGTGATCTGTGGGCCCAGTGCAAGCCGGTGAAGAGTTTTCCTGGAGCCATTTAAGAACTTTGGCAGACTCTGCGCTGTCTGCAGGAATGTGTCTGGGTGATTACTGAGAGCTTCAAAAATGCCAAAACCCATGAGTAAAAGGTAATCTCAACACTCTAGGCTATGCAGAACAAATAAATCCAGGAGACAAAGACATATAAGAACCTGAAAATGCACACCTGAAATCTCTGAAATACTGTAGAATAACTAAGATCAGAAATAATTTCTCAGATCCAAAAAGAAAAGACAACAATTATGAAAGAATTGCTCAGCACAGCTAAAGAAGACATAGATAGAAAACTAGAGAATAGAAAAATGATGGAAACACTGAACAAACAATACAGGAAAGAATTAGAATGCATGAAACAGATTCACACAGATATCCAAGAAATAAGAACTCAATCAACATCTGGCAAAACCACTTGAATAGAACTGAAGATAGACTTTCAGACCTTGAAGACAGTGTTGCAACTAATGGACATGAAACAAAAAAATGTCTTAAAACTAACAATGAATCAGGAAATAACAATTAAGTAGCTACAAGACGATGCAAAGAAAAAATATTATAAGAATGATAGGTGTCAATGAAGCAGTGAGAGACAGAACAAATAACATAAAAAGACTGTTTACAGAAGTACTAGCAGAAAATTTTCCAGGCATGAGAAAAGAAACTGATATGCAGATAAGCGAGGTATATAGGACTCCATACTCACAATAAATCTACACCTAGATATATAATAATCAAGATCTCAGAAATTCAACAAAAGAACAGAATATTAAAAGCTGCTAGAAATAGATTTGTTCTAATAGTGTTTGTGGACAGGATATCATGTCTGCATCTTTTACAGTGAATAACCACTAAGACAACAATACACAATGTATTAATTATTGAAACTGTGCTAGTAGTCGGTTTTGAAACTGTCTCATTGCTATTTGTTTCTCAATAAAATTATTTAAAAATAAAGCTGCTAGAGAGAAGAAACAGATCACTTACAATGGAAAACCCATCAGAATCACAGCAGAATTCTTCACATAAATCATCAAATCAAGAAGAGCTTTTAGTGAAATATTTCAGGTACTGAGAGAAAATAACTTACTACCTAGATTGATGTACCCTGAAAACTATCTATCAAAAACAATCCTACCATGACAAAGAACAATTGAAGAAATTCATGACCACCAAACCAACACTACAAAGAATAGTGACAGATACTCTAGAAAGAGACAAAAGTGATCACAATTTCAAGAACAACATAAAGGAACCACCAAACAAAGCAAGTAATTAAAAAGAGGAAAAAAGCATGGAACCTGTAACAGGAAAATAATATGACAAAGATAAGCCAGTATGTGTCAGTTATAACCATCAATGTAAACAGCTGCAATTCACCAATCAAAAGAAACAGACTAGCAGAGTGGATTAAGAAACAAAATCCAACAATATGCTGGATCCAAGAAACACATTTAACTCAAGTGGAAATTCACAGACTAAAAGTCAAAGGAAGGAAAGCAATCCTTCATGCCACAGGAAATCAGGAAAACATCAGAGGTAGCTATCATTACTGCAGACAATATGAACTTCACCCCAAAATCATCCGAAGAGTTAAAGAAGATCACTACATACTTGTAAGGGAAAACTGCAAGAGTAAGAGATAACAATTATAAATATATATGCACCCAATATAGGAGCACCATCGCACATAAGACAAACTTTAACAGACATGAAAAATCAAATAAGCAATAATACAATAGTAGGGGGACTTAAAAGCAGCAATGTCATGAAGAGAAGGATCAACTAGGCAAAAAATGAGCAAAATAATAACAGAAATAACCAAACTTGTGAAGAAATTGACTTGGTAGACCTTTACAGAGTGTTTCACCCAGCAACAACAGCATACACATTCTTCTCAGCTGCACATGGACATTCTCTGAAATAAACCATATAATAGTACACACAGCACTCTTAAGTAAATGAAAAGGAATCGAAATTATCCCATGCTTGCTATCTAATCACAGTGCAATAAAACTGGAAATTATTGACAAAAGAGATTACAAAAATACCATAAACACATGGAAATTAAATAACCTCCTAAATAATTAGTGGGTCACAGGTAAAATTAAAGAAGAAATTAAAAAATATTTAATCAAATGAAAACTCAAATACAATTTACTGAAGCCTGTGGGATGCAATGAAAGCTGTCTTAAGAGCAAAATTTATAGCAGTAAATTCGCACATTAGGAAAACAGAAAAAGCACAAATAAATGATCTTATGCTGTACCCAAAGTTCCTAGAAAAAGAAGAGCCAGTCAAGCCCAAAAGCCAAAGAAGGGAGGAAATTACAACATTTAGAGCATAAATTAATGCATTGGAAATGAAGAAAACAATATAAAAAATAAATGAATCAAAGAGTTGGTTCTTTGAAAGAATAAATAAAATTGATAAACCCCTAGCCTACCTAATCAAAAAAGGAAAGAAGAATCACAAATACATGCAACAAAGAATGAAAAGGACAAAATTACTACAGACCCTAGAGAAATTCAGATCATCAATACCTACTACTAAAATGTTTACTTTCATAAGATGGAAAGCAGAAAGGAAACGGGCAGTTTCCTAGATACATATGAAATGCCAAAACTGAGTCAAGAAGATATACAAACTCTGAATAACCCAATAGCAAGAAATGAAATTGAAAATGTAGTTAAAAAAATAACTACTAACAAAGAAAATCCCATGTCCCAATGTATTCATGGAAGAAATCTATAAGAAATTTAGAGAAGATTTAATGCTAACCTTTCTCAAACTCTTCAGTGAAATTGAAAGTGAAGCAATTCTCCCCAAATCATTCCTGGAAGAAAGTATTACTTCCAAACCAGAGAAAGATCCCACTGAAAAACAGAATGATGGACAAATCTCTCTAATAAATATACATGCAAAACTCCTGAGTGAAATACTAGCAAACAGAATGCAGCACATCATCAAGAAGATTATACATCATGACCAAGTGAGATTCATTCCAGGAATGCAGGAATGGTTCCACATACGCAAATCCATAATGTAATATACCATATCAGTAGAACCAAGATAAAAACCACATGACCATCTCAATAGGTGTAGAAAAAGCTTTTGACAAAGCCCAACATTCATTCATGATAAAAAACCCTGCAGAGAATTGGAATTGATGATCTATATTTCAACCTGATAAAAGCCATCTATGATTCTCAATAAAATTATTGAAAAGAAATAAAAGCTATCTATGAGAAACCAAGAGCCAACATCATATTAATTGGGCAAAAACTGAAGGCCTTCACTTTAAAATCAGGAACAAGACAAGGATGTACACTGTCTCAACTCTTATCAATATAGATCTGGAAACATTAGCCTGAGCAATTAGACAAAAAAGAAAAGGGAATAAAGATTGGAAAAGAAGTGAAATTATCATTATTTGCAGACATTATACTCTACATAGAAGACTCTAAAAACTCCACCAAAAGTGTTGTAGATTTAATCACCAAATTCAGCAGTGTAGCAGGATACAAAGTCAATACCCAAAAATCAGTAGAATTTTTGTACACAAACAATGAACACACTGAGAAAGAAATAAGGGAAACAACATCTTTCACAATAACATCCTGTCTTAGTTACTTTTTACTCTTTTCTGGGACAAATACCCAACATTTAAAATTAAGGAAGGAAAGGTTTGTTTTATATAGCTCACAGTTTGTGGAGGTTTCAGTCCATACTTCGCTGGCTCCTAGGCAAATAGCAGCAGTTGACGGTGGCAGAAAACAATGAAGAGCAGAGGAGGAGCAGCTGTGGCATCCATTAAGCATCTCTGTCTTCCTTCTATGTTGACTGTGAAGACTGGCTCTCCAATGTAAAGATCAGAACTCCTCCAAAGTGGTACAGCTGCAAAGTGGCACAATGAACACCGGGACTTCTCCAAGGAAGCGGGGGCAGAGAAACCTCTCTCTCTTCCTTGACTCCTCAACTCTCTGAGCTGAGTCATTCTGGGAGAGGCCTTGTCGTGCTCTAGGGTGGGTTCAATTGTGCCATAGAGCAGGTTCAATCACGCCCTAAGGTGACCCCTTCCTCTCCCCACCCTACATGGCCTAGAACTGTGCTGAGCTGATTCAGCCAAGCTTCCAACATCTCAAGTTCACACAATTTATCAACTACCACACATCCGAAAAAAATGAAATACTTAGGAATCAATCTCATAGAGGTTTTAAAAGATTTATATAGTGAAAATTACAGTACTCTGAAAAAAGAGATTGATGAGGATTTGAGAAAATGGAAAAATATCCCATGCCCCTGCAGAGGAAGAACCAACATTGTGAAAATGGTCATACTCCCAAAATTGTTACACAGATTCTATGCAATTCTTATTCAAATACCATTAATATACCTCAAAGAGCTAGAGAAAATTTTCCTCAAATTCATTTGGATCCAGAGGAGACCCAGAATATCAAAAGCAGTCCTAGAAAACAAAGGAAATGTGGAAGGTGTCACAATCCCTAACCTGAAATTATCCTATACAGCCACTGTGATAAAATCAGCATGATACTGGCATAGAGACAGACCTGAGGATCAGTGGAACAAATTAGAAGATGTGGACACAACTGCAAACACACTCAGCCACCTTATCTTTGATAAAGAGCATTTGATAAATGCTCCCTGGAAGAAAGATAGTCTCTTTTCTAAATGGTGCTGGAAAAACTTGCTTTCCACATGCTGAAGGCTAAAACTAGACCCATGCCTGTCTCCATGCAAATGGATCAAAGATTTAAATATTAAAACAGGCACACTAAATGTTCTGGAGGAAAAAGTAGGTAGAAATCTTAAAGACATTAGGGTAGGTAGAGAGTTCATGAACAAAAACAAAATTGCACAGGATATGCTTCAAAGAATCAACAATTCATTTCATCTTTTTGAAAAGTTTCTGCACTTCAAAGCAAGTCTCCAACAGAGTGAAAAGAAAACCATCAAACTGGAAAAAAAATATAGCTGACTTTCCTTCAGACAAAGTCCCTCTCTCTAGAACACACAAAGAATTAAAAAATCAGGCCACACAAATTCAAAGACCCAATCCAATAATGGGCTCTGAGATGAATATACATTTCTCAGAGGAAGAAATACAAATGGAAAGTAAATAAATGAAAAAATGTTCAACATCATTGGTCATTTGAGAAATGCAAATTAAAACAACGATGACATTCCATCTCACCCCAGAAAGAATGGCTAACATCAAGATGTCAGGCAATAACAAATATTGGAGAGACTGTGGAAGAAAAAGGAGCCCTTCTACACTGTTGGTAGGAGTGAAGACTGGTACAACCACTATGGAAATCAGTAAGGAGATTCCTTAAAAAGTTAGGATTAAAGATCCCATTCAAGCCAGCTATTCCTCTCCTAGGTATTTTTCCAGAAGAACTGAAAACCTCACACCGCAATGATATTGGTATACCCATGTTTATAGCAGTGCAATTTGTCATAGCTAAATCCTGGAAACAACCTAGATGCCCATCAACTGAAAAATGGATAAGGAAGATGTGGTATTTTTACACAACAGAGTATTATTAAGCTATGAAACAGGATAAATTTGAGTCTTTTGTCAGTAAGTGGATGCACCTAGAGAACATACTCAAGTGAAATAAATCAGACCCACAGGTGCAAACATTGTAGTGCCTCCTTAGTGTGAGAACTTGAAAGAGAAAAATGGCATCTGAAGGGATTATAGATACTGAGAAAAGTGAACAAGCTTACTCAACAGAAAAAGTTGCTGAGTTGAGGAGAAGGAAAGGAGAGCAAGTGGGAGAAAGAGATTTATCTATGTATGTAAGTAGGATGGTTGAACAACTGAACTATATCTTTCTGCTGGTCTGTGGAAAGAAGCAGTTAATTCTTTAATTTATTTCAATGCCATTTTTTAGTTGTTCGTACTTTTTTTCTTATTTTCTTATACATTTCTTCCTTTTCTTTCCTCTTTCAATTTTACATGCATTTACTTGGTAATATGGATAACTGTTTGGAAGACAGCACTATTCATTATTGCAAATACTGTGAATTTCATATTACTTTGTTAAGTGAAATTCTGTATCACTTGTAATTTTTTGCTTTAATCTTATTTTGTACTCTTTTGAAAAAATTAAAAACAGTAACTTATAAATTATCAAAACAATAGTTCATGAATTTAACAGATATTGGGAAACATTTTCAACTAAATTATAATAAATATACCACAAATCAAAATCAAAACTAGCAAGA
>NW_004524675.1:10955248-10963129 GCF_000260255.1 Octodon degus | reverse complement strand
CCCTGATACCAGAAAAAAAAAGTGATCAGAAAAAAAGAAAATGCAAATTAATAAAAAATAAAGAAAACATCACTCTAGTTTCTACAGAAATAAAATTAAAATCATGCCTCTTGTGTACGTTATAACAAATGATAAGACAATTTCAATGAAATAGGTAAATTCCTAAAAAAATACTGCTTACCAAAACCCTCACAAAAAGAATCAGAAAAATCAGAATAATTAGTACCTATTAAAGAAACTAAATATATAATTTTAAAACCCTACATAGAGCACTTTGGGCTCAGATCACTTCACTACTCAGTTCTTCTAAATATTTCAAAAACTTATAAATCTCTCAAACAGGGGGAAAAAAGTAATGATTCTTAAATAATTTTACGAGGTCAAAATAACCTTGATTTTGAAATCAGACAAAAAATTTGTGAAAACTAAAATTGCAAGCTGATCTCTTTCATAAATCCATATGCAAAAATACTAACTTAAAATTTAACAAATAAATCCGGAGATGTGCAAGTTGAATGATGCCTGTCACATTCATGTTTTGGGCACCTCAAAATATTGTTGCATTTGTTATCAAAAGTAATCAGATATACTACTAAATATTATTTACTGTACTAATAATGAAGCATGTACTTTTATATGTCAGTTTTGTTCTTTATATTTAATAAGTCTAACTCAGTCATCTCCTTTTTAAAAAAATCTTTTTTATTCCTATATACTCTATTTTGTATGTTTAAACATGTAAATTCAGTAGTAGCCCATTAGCTTCATCAGCCTGCCAGCAACAGTTCATAAAGGCTAAGATGCTTTTGCTTTGGAGTAAAGCCCACACTGATATGCTGTACTCACAAAACTCAGAAATGAGCATACAAAAAAGTGTCTTACAGGAAATATACAGATTGAACAGACAGATGGCAGAAGCAGTGGTATGCCCAGAAAATTAGAGGAAACAGAGATTATGTAAGGAAGAAAAAAACATTAAAAATAAAATCTTATCACTAATACTCTGACAGACAAAAATTTACATTCATAACAATCATACTTAGAAATTAAGAGAAACAATAAATTGGAAAAGTAAGTCTATCAGAAAATAGAATTGTATTCATACTCTTATGAAGTGCAGGTGTATGGTGCATGATCATGATTTCTAATACCACTTTCCAATTTGATTCCATACGTACCCAGAACTTTTAGAAATGGCTGATTCTACAGCAAATAGAACCATATCAAATTAAGGCCAGCGGGATAGCTCAACAGACTAAGTGGCTGCTTAGGCAATTGCAGGGACTGTGTTTGATCCCCAGCACCACATGCTACATCGACCTTGCCCCCAGGTGCACTGAGTCAGCCACAAAGTCCAGGCATGGCAGTGTATGCCTGTAATACCAGCACTGGGGAGACTGAAAACAGGAGGATCATTATGATTCCAAGCTGTATAGTGAGACCTTGTACCAAATAAATGAATAAATAAATAGATAAAATTTAAAACTATCTTCACAGCAAAAGGAATAATCCTTTTATCTCCATATTCTGTAGGGACTTAAAGTTTGACATATCAATACTTAATGAAAAATACCTGTTCCATGTTATGCCTAAGATGTTTGATATTCAGACATAGTGAAGTTAAACCCAACTGCATATGTTGTAGGGCAATAATAAGCTTCTCTTCGGAAGGGTAACAACCTAAGTTTGCAGACCAAAAGTTAGAGAAATAGAAGGGCTGCAACGACAGCCAACATTTTGACCCTAGCCTTTCAAGGTCAGTGAAGACTCAGGACATAGGAAAACCTATACTGTAATATCATGTAACTTAGTTGTGTCTCAAGTTTTCTGATCAAGGAGATTATGGGGCCACAGAGTAATGTGATCGATGTTGTAGAGTGTGCCTAAGGAGAGTCACATGGAGAGAAAACATTCTCTCAGGCTTTCACAGAGAGCACATTGGCCAAGCAATGGCCGTGACTCATCCACATGGCTGACACTGACAAAAGGGCTGCAAACTGAGGTACAGGGTTACACAATAAATCCTAAGGGTACTTGACTGACTTTATCAGATACAAAAGTTACATTTCTTGTTATATAGGTCTTGATTTATCTTGGTCTTAACCATCCAGCAGAAAAGTATAAAAATGAGGTATTAAAGTAAAGCCATATTAATATGCTGAGCTGTGAAAGGCTCAAGGCAACAACTTCTGTGGATAACCCACTACTATTGTGGGTTGATGGACTGTGTTGGATTGTTTTGCTGAATTCATGCACCTATAGTATTTAGATGCCAATGGAATACCCACCTCTGACAAGACTAAACAAAAAAAGGGGATACAAAGGAAGGACTATTTTGTATCTGTATATACAGAATAGTTAGGATAGATATACAGCTACTTTCACTTAATTCAGTGAGAAGAAAGATCTGTACTAATAGTGTTTGGACAGGATATCCTGTCTGCATCTTGCACTATGAATAACCACTGAGAAGATAACAATGTACAATGTATTAATTATTGAAACTGTCGTATTAATAAAAAAAGAACAATCCACAGAGAAAAATCTTTTCTAGCTACTCTTCCAATAAGGATTAATATCTAGGATATATTAAAAAGTAAATTAACACCAAAAAGCCAAATAGTCTGATACATAAGTGAGCAAATAATTTTTTAAAAATACAAATGACCAATAGGTAGACAAAAGTTCCACATAGTTAGCCATTAGATAAATGCAAATCCAAACTGCATTAAAGTTCCATCTCATCCCAGTCAGAGTGACTATTATCAAAAATACAAAAATAATGACAGCTGGCAAGGATGGGGGGATGAGGAGAGATATTCCTATACTGTTGATAAGGATGTGAACCAGTGCAACCATTATGAAAACTGGTATAGACAGCATAATATGCTACACAGGTGTAATGATATTTACAGAAGCACAAGGAAGGAAAAGGATGGAGGGCTTGAGGTGAGGAATGTGGGCACCTGGACAGAGGGCACAGCAGAGGCCAAGGAGATGCATCAAGAGAATGGCTGGGTGAGGGAGGGTGCATGTGGAGACACACGCTGTCCCAAGGAGCAGCTTCCCCGAGAGCAACCAAACCCCACGCTCACAGGGCAGCTAAGCCTGGCTCCCTGCAGGGGCTTTGGGTTAGGTGAGTAGTACAGGCATAAGGCCATAGAGTGAGATGAGAGACCTTCCCCCAAGGGAAAAAGAAGAGCAGAGCAGCTGCAGAGGTAAAGGGAGTGGAAAGGTCCCCCAGCAGCTGCTTCTTGTCATCTTCGGTCTTGGCTGCAATAGAACAGCAGAGGAGCATCAGTTTCCAAGTTTGACAGCTAGAAGAGGAGTAGGTGGAGCTTGAGTCCCCTGTAAAGCTCCAGGCAGACTAGACTATAGTTTCCTAGGAGAGAGAAAAAAAGTAGGGTGCTGTGCAATCTTCCAAGCAACAACTCCATCATTTCACCAGGGGTTGCAGATGTGTGGGAACGATTCTCAAAACTCAGGACATCCATGAAAATTAGAGGTGGGGAGCACTGAGATCCAACATGGCTAAATACCCCCACTGGTTTAAAGAGAACCTCTTTAATAAATGATACTGGAAAAATTAGCTTTCCACATGCTGAAGATTAAACTTAGACTCATATCTCTCACCATGTACTACACGAAAACTAAACTGTATCAAAAATCTAAACATTAAAACAGAAACAATGAACCAACTGGAAGATAAAATAGGTAAATGGCCTAAAGTCATTGGAGTAGGCAAGGACTCTGAACAGAACTTCGATTAACACACACACACACACACACACACACACACACACACACATCTCAAGAATCAACAAATGTTCTGGGTGTGGTGGTGCATGCCTGTAATCCCAGAATTCAGGAAGCTGAGGCAGAAAGATTTCAATGAGTTTGAGGTTATCCTGGGCTATACAGTGAGCTCAAAGGCAACCTCTACTACATAGTGAAATATTGTCTCAAAAAAACAATAGAAAATTTACTATACCAGTCTTAGAGAATGGTACATAAAAGTGTAAGTTTCAGTTGAAAGACAAAGAGAGTAAGTGGAGAGTATCAAACTATGAAGCTCTTCAGGACATGAAATATTGATTCCAGAATCCTGTATCATCCATTAATGTTGTACTAGCACTTCCCTCAGCTCTCATCCATAGCCAAGTGGTAGGTGGGTAGGTGGATGTCTTCACAACCCTGAGTATTCAAAATCTTAAGAGTATCTGATACAGACAGAGGATTCTGCATGACACATCAGATCAAGAAACCCATTATACAAGAACAGAGTGTAGTGGTAGGCTTGTGATCATAGAATCCACTACTCCTGTCACCTTTGCATTGCCTGGAAGAAGTTAGCTAATGGAACATAGGGCTGTCCTACTGAAGTCATAACTGCGCCAACTTGGAGATGATACTCTGCAAAAATAGGTAACATCGTTCAAGATAATATCCAAATTAAAACTGCATATATGCCACTGCATCCTCAAGGCATAGAGTAAGTGTGTGGAAATCAGTGGTCACAGTTACTATCACTTCAGTGACCCACCACAACATGTGATACAGCTGCAAGAGCAAGGTAAGGAGCTTAACTTTGAGCTACTTCAGTCAGAAGGAGCTGTCTTACTCCAGGGTGTTCCTCCTCCTGAGTGCAGCACTATCACAAGCACTTGAGGTACATTACTTGTGAGGTACAAAGGCAGACCCTCTTACTTCAACTCTGCCTTTTTGACTTTTTGAGACAGTGCAGGCTGACCTTGAACTTATTTTGTAGCTCAGGCTGGCCTCAAATGCACAGCAATCCTTCTGCCTTGGCCTCCCAAATTCTGGGATCACAGGTGTACACCACAACAACAGCCTTCTTACTTCAACTCTGAAGGACCATCCTAATGCTAAAGAGGCCTTGTTTGTGACCCCCATCACAGTTCAACTCTCATCTTTGATCAATTCTGCTGATTTCACTCCTGGTATGTTTTTCCAGAGAGGTCCTTTACTGAACTTCTAGTACTCAAGTCTTTGACAGAATGCAAGTAGCACAATGTCCTGCTGTTTAGTAGAGCTGAGATATTTGAGTACTAAACTATGTAGGTGAACCTTCCTTACTAATAGGACTCAGATATGGCAATGGAAATCCAAGTGAGCATTCATTCTGTCTTTCTTTCATTTCTTCAAAACCTGTTTCTTTGTCATCTATAAGTATATGGCATAGGAATGTAGAGATGATTGAAATATAATTCTTGCCTATAAGGGGATGCCAATGAAGAAACAGAGGAGTACATCTGAAAACTTAAGAATGTAACAATAGACTAAATACTGAACAACTTGGAGAACTTATACATAAGGATTTAGATCACTGTACATCAACTCTTTCATAGCCACTTTTTTATTGCTGAGACACAAATTCCAACATCTGAAACTTGAGAAGTAGAGGGAAAAGGAGGAGAGGGACATGACAGGAGATGAAGAAGAAGAGGGACAGAGAGAGGGCTCATGCTTCACCCTATAATCAGTATGGCTGAGTTAAGGCAAGTAGGAAGCAGACAGAAGGGAAGAGTGGAGCCAGAGAGGGAGAGAAACCCTTCCAAGTCACACCTCAACTGAACATGACTTCTGAGTGCATGTGGCTTTAAGAGGACATCCAGATATAAACTATGGCAACTTCTATTTGGATAGATTTGATGTTTTATTGTAGAAAGTGACAAGTGGGTAGAATGTGGAACACAGTCATGATTTTGTTGGTGAGGAAAATGGAAGTCCTCAAGCAGAGGGAAATTAATGAATACAGGTATTAAAAGTGTTAGGGGCCGGGAGATGGCTCAGTGGAATAAGCGCTTCCCTGGCAAGTGCAAGGGCCTGAGTTCAATCCCCAGTTCTGCAAAACAAACAAACAAATAAAAGTGTTGTGATGCAGAATTTACCTAATTGAGTTTGATTGGATTCTGGTTGCTTGGACAGAAGGCAGTAGGCAACCTGGAAAGAGAATTTGGAAATGGATTATAAAGAACTTTTACTGCCAGTTTAAAAATATTGAATTGGGGGGCCGTGGAGATAGCTCAGTGAAATAAGCACTTGACCTGTCTAGCACAAGGACCTGAGTTCAATCCCTGGTTCTGCAAAGTAAATAAATAAATTAAAATTAAAATTAAAATTAAAAAAATAAATAAATTGAATTGAATTGGGCTGGCAAGATAACCCAGCAGACTAAGCACCTGTTTAGGCAGTGCAGAGACAGGGGTTTGATCCCCAGCACCACATGCCATGCCGGCCCTGCCCCCAGATGCACTGAGCTGGCCACCAAGTATGGGTGTGGTGGTACACACCTGTAATCCCAGTGCTGGGCAGGCTGAGATAGGAGGATCACTAAGTCCAAGCTGTACAGTGAGACCCTGTGCCAAATACATAAAACAAAAGAATATTGAATTGTATTGAACAAGTAATAATCAAGGAAAAGTTGAATAAATGAATAATGATCTCAGATCCTTGTCTTAGAAGGACTAGTCAATATTCTGAAATCGAAAGGTATGAACTCAACTCCAACTTCTCCTACTGGTGTGTCCTTGCATTGATGTATAACCGCTCTGTGCACTGTGTCCATCTCCTGGCAATAAAGTGAAAGGCCAATGACTTTTCTTAAGCAAAGCCATGATTTAGCTGTTGTAAACACTCTGAGAACATCTTATCTGTTTACCAACGGGTTTTCAGCCTTGATGGGTCCCAAACTATGATGTGACTGGTCCCTTTAATCTCTCAACCTGAGACCTCAATTAATGTGTTGAGTAGTTCTACTCTAAAATGAAACTCTACGTCCTAAACATGTGTGTGTATTGTGCATGTGTGTGCACATGTGCATGTGTGTGTTGGTAGAGCTGGGTAGGGGCTGTGGAGGTAAGAATTGTTCTAATGTTTCTCAACAGTAAATATCATCTATTACAACAAATTCGCTGTTTTCCAAATGCAATGTTAAGCACCTAAACATTTTACCCCACTTAGCTAACACAATAGTCTTGCAAGAAACAAGAGAACATCGCACCACTTGTCCACACATCTGCTATAAAGATGTTACTAAAGCAAAGCTTTATGACCACATGACAGAGGTATTTGCCCCTTGTGTAGTCATTGGAAGATTTTGATTTTAATCAGCTAACTCAGCATCAGCAGATGCTGGACTTGCATGCAGTTAACTGATGTGGGAAAAAGGGCAGAATTCAATCCCAAGCTAACACCCTCCTCATTTTAAAATGATGAGAAGTGTTTTTGGATTACAGCCTGGGAAAAAAAGTAAAGATGACTCACTAATTTACTGAATAGCAGATATTTGAGCTGTGCATTGGTTACTGATCCTAGAGGAAATATATTCTTCAATATTATTTTTAAATATCTATGATGTGTCTTGAACAAGGAAAAATCCCTTAATATTTTTATGATAGAATTTAATAAAGCTTGTTTCCCATCCCACCAGAAAAAGCCAGGGTTCATGGAAACCTTTCAATCTGTGAAAGAATAATAACCCTTAACTTGCGGGATGATCGTGAAACTTAAAAAGTTTTGTGTTCAAAGCACCTAGCACAATGCCTGTCATGTTGTTTCTGCATCAACTAGTTTCTACTTCTTCCTGTAAGTTTCCATGTAACAGATTGGTACAACTTTGCACCTGTAGAACAATTTGTCCCTACACTACAACACTTGCAAACTATTTGATTTGGGGAAAATCTTTAAAAACACTTAATGTTGAAAACTCAAGGTACCATATTCAGGCTAAAGTGATGAGACTTACAAAGATTTCTGGGATGTGAACTCGGCTCTAACATACTGTTTAACACTCTCAGTTGTTTCCATCTGCAAACTGAATTTATCTATTTGTGTCTCTCCTACAAATGATGTTTTCTC
>NW_004524675.1:10952624-10953623 GCF_000260255.1 Octodon degus | reverse complement strand
TCATTGAAATGTATTTTCTGTTGGTTTAAAGTTTGATAAATACTGTGAATGGTTTTGGGACAGTGTGTATTTTTAAAATCATGCTTAAAAACTGTGATTCTCTTTTCTCTAGATTTTTACCCTTTTATAGTCTGCCTTGTTTCATTAACAAAAGATTTTTGGAGGAGAGATTTCTAGAGGAAGAATATTTCTCTACTATATCAGTGTATATGCTGTCATTGTGATAATCCAAAATGTATATCATGGTAAAATTTAAAACTTACTGTAATTTAAATTTAACACTTTCTCAAGATGTGACTCTTTTCATGGTATCTGTTTGCTTGGGCTACTGGTTCTTCCTTACTGGCTCCAGGAAGTTCTATTTGATATCACTTCAGGTATGCAGTTGGGAACCACCAAGGCTAAATTGCAATGGTTCTGCATGACTTGGCCTCCTCTCCCAGTGACTCCAGACACAGAAAGATCTCGTGATAAAAAATACAGTATGTTACTTTAAGAGTCCAAAAGGATGTTTCTGGCCCTGTCTGGTTTGTCTTACCTTAAGTAAATCTGTAAGTTTTCTAAGTGATGATAACACCATAGAAGGTAAAGGCACTTTTGCTTAAGGGATTTGTGATGATCTCAGTGGTCATGGCAGTTGACTCCTCAGGAGCATTCCATCCTTGATGATTAAGCTAAGACAGAGGTTTTCAAGTTTGGCCATATGTTAAAATTATCTGGGAAAGCTTTTGAACTCTGGGTGCCCTGGCTACATTCCAAACTAATTAAATCACAAACTAATTAATCACAATCTCTGGAAGTTGCACATAAATACTCATATTTTTAAAATTCTTTTTTTTTCAAAGTTTTATTGATAAACATAGCAATGAGACAGTTTCAAATCTAATCAGAAGTATAGTTTCAAAAAATAATACACTGTATATATTCTTCTCAGTGGTTAATTGCTGTACAAGAAGTGGACTTGTGATCCTATTTACAAACACCATTAGAACAAATCAT
>NW_004524675.1:10936023-10947764 GCF_000260255.1 Octodon degus | reverse complement strand
AAATAAATATATATTATTAATGACAATACTGTTATGGTTTGTGTATATGTGTCCCTTCAAAACCTCATGCAGACATGGGGCAGCTTCTAGAGTTTGTGATTGATTATTGTGGATATGGATACTGCACCTGCCCTTAATTTACATTACAATGTAAGGAGAAGAGAGAGGCTAGCAGCTGCCTGAGCTGCCACTCCTTTTGCTCCCTTGTTCTTTGATGCTGGCCACCATGAGAAGCTGCTCTGCATGCCATGTGCTACTCTGCTTTGGAGCCAGCTGAGTATGGACTGAAACCTCCACTGACTATGACCTAAATAAACCTTTCCTTCCTTCATTTTGGGCATCAGGTATTTGTCCAAGCAACAAGAGAAGAGCAACTGAGACAAATATGATTCAATTCTGACCCAGAAAATTCAAAGCAAAAATTATAGAATAGTGTTGGAAAATATTTCTTCAAAAAAAAACCCACAAGACATAAAAAGACTCACTAAGTATCCAAAGTTGCAAACACCCAATAGCAGAAGAGCTGCCAAATCAGAGGAATATGAAATCAAAACATGTACTCTCTTATTTTAAATGATAAATATCCTTAAGGTACAAACAGGGCTCACAATTTTGCTGCTATTAGAAACACAAGTGTCTGAAGTTACTGACTGTTAAATGAGCAGTACTGATTTTATTTCTGGCAGCCATAACTTTATGTTGGTGGTTCCCAAGTGAACCCTGGCTGTACATTAGACTGAGGGTCACTTGGGAGAGCTTTAGAAAAAAATACTGACTCTCAAAGCCCACTCTAGACTTACTGAATGAGAATCTCTGGAAGCAGAGCCTAAGAATCTTTTTTTTTACAAGGTTCATCAGATAATTTCTACACACCCAATCTGTATACGATGATTGGGAATAAATACTTTTCCATAAAGGAAATGTGATAGAAAATAGAGTCATTACGTTATGCCATATAAGATGGAAAGAACTTAAACATTATCTAATATAATTTTATTGCTTCACAGATATAAAAATCCAGAAAAATGAAATTATGTGCTTAAAGAAAAACATTTGATTCTCTTATGTCAATTAAAAATGCATGTATATATTTGCATTTCATTCATCTATAATTGGATATTCTTTTCATTCTGCTTTATCAGATTGAGAACTGAGCTGACAATTTGTAGACCCTCCTTGTTAAGTGAATCACTGTGAAACTTCCTGGACCATGTACTAAAAGATATATTAATTTATTATTTTGCTAATAAAGAACTGATGCCAGAGGCTTGATTTATGTTCTGATTTATGCTTAAAACCATGACAAGTTAATTCCAGTAGATTTTTTTTTTTCTCTTTACTCTGCTGAGTAGAATGTCATTGGAAACCAGTGGTCAAAAGAAAAACTGCCAATAGTTCAGACAATACTTCCTAGCAATTTTGTTCAGTTATCTTGTCTACTTTTCTTTTAGGTTTTCCTATAGATATATTTTTCTCTGCCTTAAACTTTTTAGCATTCTTCTGAGACCATTTTAGATAACTGGAGCATATGAAAATTTGTATTTGGGTTGGCAGTTCTTACTCTAAACATCAACTTCTGTAGAATGTTCCTTTATATTATGCCACCAATGAGCAAAAAATTTCCCCTATCTAGGCCAAGACCTGTAGAATAGTAATAATTTTTATATTTTCCCTGCCATTGGAGAGATCAAAAAGAGAATATTTTCGATTAGGTTCACGTCTATCATTAAATGGTGAGGAGCTACTGTTGGGCAAAGTTCAATATGTTGCTTCTGAGAAGGTAATATTTACTTTTTCTACATTCACTATAAAATTTGATGTTGTCAGGGTGGAATTTTGGATTATCATAAATAAAACAATTCTGTTTTATTTATTTTTTATTCCTGTTATTTATGTAGGTATGTATTTATTTGGTTTTTGGTTTTTTTGAACAGAGTCTCACTATGTATTTCCTCACTATGTCAAACTCACTGTGTAGCTCAGGCTGGCCTCAAACTCACAGCAATCTTCCAGCCCCAGTTGCACACATGTACTACCATGCTGAGGTCAGTCCTGTTGTCTGTTTATTTCTTACCAGCTGAGAACAGGAGGGCAAGTGCACCTGAGTTCTACACTCCGTATGCTTCTGTGACCATGCAATATGATGCACAGTGGTTTGGGGCTGTGGACATAAAATACCCATGCTCTCTTGCGTCTGATGGATAAAATGATGTCTACAAACAAATAAACTGTAGAATACCAATGCTATCAGGTTCCGTTTTCCAGCTTCTAAGATTTTACCTTCTGTCCACCTCAGATCCAATCCTGAGGGTATTTAATGTACTAAAACTCAATTTATGGACCCTTACAAAGAGAGGAAGACAGAATGAAGTCAGGAAAGGAAACCCATTCTTTTCCTTTGCCATAAATACTGTGGAATTTTTATGCAAGGAGATTTGACAGAACAAAATGATAACGTGCACAAAACATGAATAAAAATGCAGGAGAAGTGTTAAAATGCCATACTGGTGCAGTAATATCTTGCATTAAAAACAATTTAACCTCTATGATAGCAAACAGGTGAAGTCTAAATTAATGTTTTCCGAAGTTATTTTGTAGGACAGTAATTATAAGGGATTTTAAAATTACATGAAAAAATGAGTTAGTAATTTAAAGAAATTTGGGTTCAACAGGACCTTTGGAAGCAATTCCTTAAGAGAACGTGACTATCTGAAAAGTGAAGCTAGACTATGCCTTTTGTCAAGCATATTTAAACCATGGATATTTTTAATGTGACATTTGACAGAAGTAAAGTTGACCTGTATTTGCCTGAGCTATATCAGAAATCACCATAAATATGAGGCAGCTCAGCAGTGCAACATGAAATGCAATAGATTTCTGAAGGCAAAGGACAAGGCCAGGCGCTATCGTCTGGGACAGCCCCATGTGCCCATCCCTGCCGATAGGCAGCATTCAATGGTCCTTCTACACCTTTGACCTCTCAATACCTCAGAAGCATGGAGCTGCTCCGGTGAGGGCCAAACATGGTTTGTTAAAATGCCTATTTCAATTTTAAACACACAATGCACACACATACCACTTTATACCTTCTGAAGGAGTCATGCTTTCAGTTCATGTCCAACAACTGAGCTCATTTTGTTACTGGTGCTGATGTCATGAATTTGTGAGCCAACTTTCCTACAAAGAGCTGGCTCTCAACCACAGTAACTAGGAGCTGCATAAAAGGATCAAAATGAAGCCTTCTTTTTGGACTCCAGCTTTCTCTTCAAGCATTAAAACTATAATTGTCATTTATTGAGACAGTGTAAAGTACTTTTGCATAATCTCTTCCTTTAAAATAACCCTCTGAGGTAGCCATTATTGTCTTCATTTTACAGGAGAGGAATTTGAATTAGAGAGCCAACGTTACACAGTGGATTTCCAATAATCCTTCATTTTAATGGAAGATGAAAAAAGACCTACCAGTGGCTCTGAGAGGATAATAGAAAGGAGCCGTTCCACCTGGAAATGTATTAATTTGTAACTATCCAAGACCAAAATGTCACCTACTTCTCTTTTTGTCACTGTGTTTGACAAAAATCCTTCTAAATCCTCTACTTTTTTAAATGACCAATTGTTACTGATCTCCAGTAAAACATCAAATCCAATACATCCATGCATTAAGATGGTCAAAGAAAAAAAATCTAAATGAATTTTTAATTTTTTTTAAAAAAAACTTGCACTCATAAGTTGGTAAACCAACCTTGGAAAAAACCCAAATACAAAATTAATGCATTAATGGTGTTTATGTTTTTATTACCCTGTAATTA
Source organism: Octodon degus (assembly GCF_000260255.1). NCBI lineage: Eukaryota > Metazoa > Chordata > Mammalia > Rodentia > Octodontidae > Octodon > Octodon degus. Next base: position 10,943,955 of record NW_004524675.1, on the reverse strand, counting down.
TATCATTCTTGTGATTGTTCTTCCTTTTCATGATGGCCTATAACATGCTGCTGCCTCAACCTGTCTTAAACATCTACATTTGTAGGATTAGAACTAGTGATGTTTTGCCAGTTTCCCTGAGAGAGAAGCCAATAGCTTGGAAACCACCTTCTTTGATAGTTGAAGTCCTTCATTAATTTGACACCTGGTACTCCTTGCTATATTCTTTTTGATAGACTTGTTCTGGTCTTTAGATAACAGTTTACCTTTTCATACTGAGAAATGCATTATGGAATTAGTTATTATACTGATTCTGACACATTGATATTATAACTTACATTAACTACCCTTTTACTAGAAAAATCAATTTATTGCAAAGTTAAGATTATTTATAGAGTTGGTTATTCAAATAAAAAATTTTATATCTTCTCTCCCTTGTTATAAAATTCTTCATTGCAAAGCTACTTTTTAGCTGTTCTCATTTATTTTGTACTATTCTAATTGCTGACGTATTTTGCATAGAGGCCTGGAGGCTCAATGTTTCCAAGATTGATAAATTAATAGGTGGTTATATTTTTCTTCCCCATGGACTGATTACTGATTTCTGAAAGTTACAAGTCTTCAGTTTGGCCAGGTTTCTAGCAGTCCACCTTTAGGCCAATTTTCAGAAATAAATCTCTTCTGAAGTGAGGTAGACTATGTAGATATGGAAGTTTAAAAATATCTTACCTAAAAAAGTTTGGGTTTGTATTTAGAAACAAAAAACTGCTACTAAAAGTGTATCAACTTAAACTTCACCTTCAGTTAATGATTAAAATATTTTGGAGTAAATATCTAACAGCCAGCCAGATAGCTCGGTGCACTAATGCGCCTGGGCGTTCAATCCCCAGAGTGCCGTGCCAGCCCTGACCCCACGGGGTGCTGAGACACGAATGACACTGGGTGCAGGGGGCGCACACCTGTAATCCCAGAGCTTGGGAGGCTAAAAACAGGAGGATCACTATGAGTCCGATCTGTGTAGTGAGACCCTGTACTAAATACATAATCGTTTTTATATAAGTATTTGCATATATTTTACACACAACACTATATAAGCCAATCGTTACACATTCTTTTCTTCTATCACAAATCTAACCAGTATTCACTATTTTAACATTAGAAAATCCCTACTAAGCAACCAGAGCTTTTTTTTTTCTGTATTTGATACAGGGTCCCACTATGCAGCTCAGACTGGTAGTGATCCTCCTGTTTTCAGCCTCTGCAGTACTGGGATTACAGGCATGCGCCAACATGCCTGGATTTGGTCACCAGCTCAGAGTGCCCTGGGGTGGGGCTGGCACTGCACATGATGCAGGGGATCAAATCCCAGTCCCTGTACTTGCCTAAGCAGGTGTTTAGTCCACTGACCTATCTCACCAGCCCAAACACCAGATTTTTATGTAAGATAACAAATGATTAACCATTGTGTCAGAATTACTTTTAAAAAATACATTAAAAAATAAATTACTAGTAGATGTTTCTGGCTAGAATTGGCCAGCATTTATCTGTTCTGCTGTGAAGTTCTGTCACTGACTTGTAGCCTAATGTTTGCAAATCAAAGCAGTGCTCGTTGTGTGAGAGCATCCCAGGACCCTTCCTTCACCTGCATCTCACCAGCTTTTGTGCTCCTCCTACTTTACCACCCTTCTTCTGCTGTTCCTGCTTTAAATCTGTAACAAAATTGACGCTGGAGAAACAGGGGTCATGGGCTCAATGTGAGATGAAAGCTTCATTTTACACTGCTTTACTGTGGTCTACCTCAAGAGTAACTCCAGATAATTTGCATTATGCTCACCTGTGGTAGTGGTTTAAAATGTAGACACCAGGGCCCCATCCCACACCTCCTCTGATTCTGTACCTTTTGCAAGGTGCTTGGGGATTCCTTATGCACAGCAAAGTTCAAGCATCATTGCGTGAGACAGCCAGATGGACTTTGATGCCTGCCCTGCAAGAAAGCATATGGGAGACTCCTAGGAAGATGGCAAGAGGACAGATATGTGAGTCTCTTCCAGAAAAATTTTATTAAAATGTTTAGAAAACCATCAAAACTAGAAGATATTCTTGAGAGTAATAAAAAAGAAGGAATACACTGAACTATGTGACATGTTTAGATGCTTAGCTCAAAAATTTCTCTTTCATCTCTAAAATGGATTATGAGTCCTGTCTCATAATAAAGAGACTGTAAGCACCATCACTTAAAATTTGTCCATGCTTTCGCACCCTTCCCTCAGAAGTTTTCCTCAGCATCTGGCCACTGCAGGCCAGCATAACAGGCCACCATTTCCTTCCCATACCACCGAAGTCTGAGACTCTTCCTCACCAGCCAGTGGAGTTAGGTATTCATCTAGGCTTTGGGTGTTTGAGTCACTGAACTTGAAATTTAGTCCTGGTTCCCACTGTTTATGCAAGTCTGCACTATCTCCCATTGTTTATTTTTATCTACCTAAGCTTCCCAGGAATGCTCCAGATACTGCCTGTATAGCTTGGATCTGAAATGTCTACCTGTGATGTTACTGGGTGATGGTGAAGCCTCTAAGGGGGCGTGGCTAGTTAGAGGAAGCTAGGGCATGACCTTGAAGCGGAAGTTGGGATTTCAGCCTCCTCTCAGAGTAACTGCATTCATTTATCACTTGTTGTTATGGGTTGTGTCTAGGCGCCCCCCTAAGGCCTCATGCAGTCCTGGTGCGGCTTCTAGAGTTTGTGATTTATTCATGATCCAATGCTGGGGTAACAGGTGTGAGTGCTGCACCTACCCTGGGGCAGGTAATCTGCATACCAATGTAAAGAGGGGAGGGAGGCTTGCTAGAAGCCACAGCTGCTGCCCCTCCCTTTGCTCTTTGCTGTTTTCCACCACCATTAACATGTGCCATGTGCCACTCTGTGTTAGAGCCAGCCAAGTATGGACTGAAATCTCCACAAACAGTGAGCTAAATAAACCTTTCTTTCTTTAATTTTGGGTGTTGGCTATTTTGTCCCAGTAATGAGAGAAAAGTAACTGAGACACTTGCGTTGAGAATATTAAAAATTTCTTTTCTCCCCACTCGTCTCTCACACCCCTTGAGAAGAAAGCACTTCCTGTGCCATATGCTCCCAGCATGCTGTGTCGTGCTGCTGCAGGAGCAAAGCAATGGGATAGAGCAGCCACTGCCTGAAACCTCTGAAGCTGTCAGCCAAGATAGACCTTTTTCCTTATTAATTTGGTTATCTCAACTATTTTGTCACAGTGACAGAAAGCTAACTAACATACCAACTGTTACGGAACTCTAGACACCCCTGCTGATGCCACCTGTCAGTACCCATGGGACTAAGACTCATATTCACTGCTCCATGACAGCTCCATCATGCAGGTCATTGGAAGCATTCTTTTGAGGGTTCTCAGTCACTGTCACATGTACTTGGTCTGGAATCGCAGAATGTAGCATAGCTTGGAACTTGAACCACTTTCTTCAAGCCATCACTTACATGAATACAGTTAACAAAATCCTATCTTTGCCTTCCTGCCCCTATCTAGGCTCATTCCTATTCATACTGTCCTACCTTCGATGGAGTCTCTCTTACTGGTCACTTATATTACAGACTAATCAATGAATATTAAAACCAAATAACCAATGCCAATGCTCAAGGTTAAAAAACTTATTGACACATAATAACTATATACATTTATGGAATACAATTTTTCTGGTCAGACTAACTGATGCATGCATCCATTTATCATTTATTTCTGTTGGAAATATTAAAAATCCTCCTTACTAGCTGCTTTGAAGTATATCATTAATTATTGTTAATTATAGAAATGCTACTATGCTACAGAACATTAGAAGTCATTTTTCCTATCCACCATGATTCGTGTACTGGTCAACTATCCTGTTTGCGTCTCTCTCTTGCTCTATCCTTCCCAGATGGTGGAAATCTCTATATTTTGTACTATATAAAATCTACAAGCACATAAGTAAGAATAACCTTTTACGGCTTTCTGTAGGAAGAGCTAAACTGAGATTATATTCACATCTCTTCTTTAAAAAAACATCAATTCTAAATGGTCAGAAAGCAACAACTACCTCTTTCACTGGGAAGACAGAAGTAAGAAACAGGAGTTTTACACTAATACCAAGTTAGATAGAAGTAGGTCACTAACCCATTTTTAACATTCCTGAAATATGTCACTTGAATACATTTTCTACTAAAAAGTTATGCGTATAGAGAAAATTTTTATATTGGATTATCTTTTCCATTGAGTTGTTTCAGTGATGTGTGCTGGGTTGAGAAGGAATAGAAAACAATCATCTGAAAAGGAGCTTTTACTTTTGCTACTCTTGATGTGTTTTGTTTGCCCTATGTGTTCTTCAGAAAAAGGTGAAAAGCATGTCATTTGGTCAGAGTTTGTATAACAATTCAGGGGATATCTTGACTCGATGAATGTTTAGTGTATAAAACCAACAGTACATAATAATGTTTTTTTTTTAAATATTGGGGTGTGTGTATGTGTGTGTGTTCCTAATATACTTGTTGCAAATCATAGTCTTGAAGTCAGCTAAGAAGAAATTTTCTAAGGTAGCATTCCGATTGTTCTGCTTTCTCAAAAAGCTTAGCATATTACATACTAAGTCCTATGCTAAATACTTTAAATTTCATTTCATACAATCTTCACAAAAGTTTCATTTTTCATGAGAGAAGGACAGCTTTAAATCCAGCTTACAAGCTTAAAATGTGTTGGAGAAGTTATTAGTTATGTTAAACAAACAGCAAATGGCTGACAAATTCAAACTCCAGCATTTATGATTTCAAAGTTAGTTGTTCTTATTTTTATTTTATTTTATTTTTTTGGTGGTTCCAGGGATCAAGCTCAGGACCTCTCATTTGTAGTCCCCTGAGCTATCTCCCCAGCCCAGGGAGTTAGGCATTCTTGATGTCCTGTTACCACCCTAATGAATAGAGAGGGCACAAAGTAAGACTATTACGTGTATAGAATCTTCTTCTCATGAAATTTTTGTTGTTCTATGTGATCGTAATTGGCCCTGATTCCAGTTATTGCAGGAGGACACAGAATGAAGGGTGTCTTATATTTGAGCTGATGCCAAGTTTAAGGAGGTAGCAATTTGGAGCTCTTTACACACTGTGTTGTAAGTATATAGCTATAATTATATCCCTTCTGATTACACTATGACTATTTCTAAGACATGATCTTCCTTATCTCTGTTAATGGAGCCTAACATTACATCAGACAAGAATGCTTGCTCAGCATCTGATTTTGGAACAAGCTATGCTATATGAAAGGCAGATATCTTGGATTTTCCCTTGAAACTGGCAAAGCCCCAAACAAAAGAGAAATGAAAATCTCCAGTCAGTTTTTTGCCACATTCATTTTCATTGCCTTCTCAGTCTTATGCAATAAAGATATTTGAATCTTGCTTGTAGACTCGCAAACCTGTATGTTTAAAATCATATGCCATTTAAATCCTAAGCATACTAATAGTGTAATCGTTTCTTTAAAAGTCAAGCCAAATTTTTGCCTAGAGACTGAGATGCAGTGGCCATAACAAACTCCAAGAGAAGGTTTTGGCCACAAAGCAAATAAAAAATGAAATATGAAAAACTAGTATTAAACATTCCTCATATTTTAACATATTAAACATAGAAAGCATCCAACAAAATGAATAGTCCAAGAAAAACCTACCTATACAAAGTTAATCTTTAGTCAGAAAATTAATTAGAAGCCAGAGATACAAGAAATTTTTGTACTCAGTTTGGTCATTTCAATTGCTAACAATCCATATCCCATGCAAATAGACTCCCATTGGTCACTTTTAGGTTTAAAGAATGTTCAAGCAAGTAGCCCAGTACAGAAAGTGCCAGGGAATAAGCCTCTAGAGAATGAGCCAAGAAGTGTGTTCTTGTAGGCCTGAAATAGGACTTAAGTCTACCTGGGATAGAAATCTCTGGTGACAAGAGCCACAGACCATAGCCTATAAATGGGATAAAGGAGATCTAGGTGACCCTGGATTCCCTGGTTTCTTAGCGCTGTGGGAGTGACTCCACAGGAAGGCTAGATCAGAGCCTCCAAGCAGGCTTGAAGTTGATGTAGATAGTGATATGACCTGCTTAATGGAAAAGGGAAATGAAAACTTGACCTCTCCATGCTTTCATTCAGGCTTGAGAAACTAATGAGAAGATATGACACTTAAATCAGTGCCTTTTTTTTTTAGGAACCAGGGATTGAACTCAGGCCCTTGCACTTGCCAGGGAAGCACTTATTCTATTGAGCCATCTCCTCAGCCTACCCCCCCCCATGACTTTTGACATCTAATGCAAAATATTTACCTCTATACTGTTTGTCCTTTTGTATCTCTATGGTAAACATTGACAGATTATCCAAATTTTTTAAAAAAGAAATTCTCTCACTGAATTTTCTCTTCAAGTAAAGGCAGTTCTCCCACTCTAGATTATGGAAAGGCTCACAGCAACTTTCTAACCTTTGAATCTCTGATCTCTAGAGCAATGAATGAGGCTGATTGAGAGACAACAAATTTGTGAGGGCTTCTGTCTTCTGTGGAGCAGGACTGTCAAAAGTGATGGTTGTTTTGTTGAAAGAAAATTGAAGTTTTGTAAGAGCTGTAACCAAAGACTTCTCCTTATCATAATAGGTCACTCGTTCAAGTAGGTTGCTAGTCTGAACTGGATTGTGGGAAATGAACATTTTCTTTCTCGGCACCTGCAATGACCATGCTGAGTACAAAAGTGTTCTCACTATTTGCACCTCTGGCCTCTAATTAATTTTATTTATTTCATTCCATTTTGTTTTGAAGAGTAAAACAAAGGCAAAAACAAATAGCAGAAACAAAGACAGAAACAGGAACATACAGCAATACATAGGTTACAGATTTTCAAAATAAGAATAACTAACAATGGTTGCTCTATTATCTATTTTTATCATCAAATCTGTTGTTCAGATTAACAGATATAGTTATGCAGGATTTGTGTCTGAAAATTAGCTTTTCTTCAGGTAGGACTTTTCTGACTGTCCATTCCATTGGCCCCTTCAATTTTTAACACAAAGATGTTAAAAGATGAGGAATATTTAATACTAGTATTTCATATTTCATTTTTATTCTTTGTGGCCAAAACTCTCTCTAAATGGTAGAATAAGTTGAAATGAGCACTGTGTCTCAGGCTCAAGGTAAAAATTTAGCTTAATTTTCAAAAGAAAGAGCATACTATGAATGGGACTATTGATTCATAATAACATCTATAATAATAACAAAGAAAAAGCATTTTTTATTAAAGTAAAATTACATATAATATTAAATTTGTCATCTTAACCATATTTAAGTATTTATCTCAGCATGGTAAGTATCCTTACATTGTGAAACAAACTTCCAGAATTTTCTATCGTGTAAAACTGAAATTTTATACCCACTGAAGAACAATATCTTATTTTCTCTTCCACTGGTCCCCTGGCAATGGTCATTTAATTCTATGTCTCTATTAGTTCAATTATTTTAAGGATCTCATAGAAGTAAAGTCCTACAAATGTGTGTTTTTCATGATTGGTTTGGTTCACTCACTACACTGTCACCCAGATTCATCTATATTATAGTTTGGGACATAACTTCCTTCTTTTTTAAAGCTGAGTAATATGCCCTATGTGTACACACACTGCAATTTCTTTATCCCTTCATCTGTCAACAGGAACTTGAGTTGCTCCACCGCTTGGCTATTTTAAGTAATGCCACTGTATATGTGAATGTGCAAAATATCTCTTTATGTGTCTTTCTGTTGTCTTTTACAACGTGAAAAAAATCTGTAAGTGCACAGAATCTGTAAGCACAGAGTGTAAAACAGAAGAACAATTTTTTCTATGGTTTTTGTTTGTTTGTTTGTTTTTGGTGGAACTGAGGATTGAACTCAGGCCCTTGC
>NW_004524675.1:10925994-10929178 GCF_000260255.1 Octodon degus | reverse complement strand
AAGGGTTCTGTGCTGGGCCTGCAGCCTGGGTCAAATGAGGATCCGCGGGCCCCAGGTCGTCTCACTCACTGGCAGGCCTGCGCTCTGGGTCTATTCAGGATCCCGCTGCCTGGGTCGTCTCACTCACTCGCCAGGCCTGCGCTCTGGGTCTGTTCAGGATCTGGAGGGCCCCTGGTCGTCTCACTCCTTAGTTTTGATTTTGAAATTTACAACATGGAAAAGCCATAGATTTGGGGAGAGGGCAAATGCTTATTATATTAAGCAGAATGGGGTACTTGACAGTACAGGAAAGAAACAGCAAAATGCAGTCAATGGGAAAAAAAGAGAATAATGTATTGTATGCTACTCATGCTAAGGAAGGAGATGATTTAAAAAAGAGAAAATACATCAAATACAGTGACGTCAAATACAGCAGAAAGGTTTTAAAACAATAATAATTCAGGAAATAACTCTGTAGCTTGTGACCACAGGTCACTGTAACCCTTAAATGGAGTCCTTTTGTACACTGATTGGTCTGAAGTCATGTATAATCTTTGTAAGGTTCTTATAGTAAGACATGTAGGCTTTTCCTTTAAACATGAAACAAGAAAAGATGTACTAGTAGTGTTTAAACAGAATGAGACTAAAGAAAAACACTATAGTATAGGAGAGAAATAAAAATGTTAGAAGATAAGGCAAAAGAGCAGGAGAAGTTGCTTGAAAGTGTAAAGGTTAGAGGAAAAAAGTCTCAAAACTTTTACATGTGAAAATGGAGGAAGTTTACAGCAAAAGAAATATCTTTTCTGTCAGGCAGGGTGATGAGGGGGAAAATTAAAATTTTAAATGAAAACATACCCATGCCTGTTAGGACCAAGTGGACATGTCCAGCAGGCCCAATAACTTAACACTTTTAGCTTTGTGTCTCTGCTACCTTTGTATTACTGATAGCCTCGCAATGTAACAGGACATTTCCTCTCTGTAACCCATGCTTTGTATGACTGATGGCATTATGATGTAACCTGAAATGTCTAAAACTCCTTCAGCAAACCATTATGTCACCCAACTCTCTTGTAATATATGCCAAATCTGCCTATGTACCTCTCCACTCACTTTCCCTTTAAAAGCCCTGAAATCCTGCTAGATGGGGCTCTGACTCTTTGGGAGAGATCCTAATCAAAAGCCCACCAGTGTGATAAACTGCCTCATAACCTTCTTGGTGTTGTTTCTTCCCATGTTTGATCTGTTTGCTATAAAATTTCTTGCTTCCTTGACTAGGAAGACCATGCTGACCACTTGGATCACTGGCCAAGGCCTGGCAGCCATAGTGAGGACCTCTCTTGGCTCCAGGATGGAAGACATCCCCTCCATCCTTTCTTGACATCCCCTCAGAAGGTTGATATGGAAGACCTCTGCTTAGTGCTAACATCTCTCATTGGGCCCAAAGAGGGGGAAAGGACAGAGCTGGGTTAGGTCTTCAGATAAGGTAAGGTCTTGTGGGCACCCCAGTCAGTCTGTCAATTTGTTGATTAATCCTGCTCACCCAAACAGAGGGAAAACCTAATTACCTTTCATCAGTTTGCCAGTTTAGGCTACACACAAAGAAAAAGGGGTGAAGATGTTTAACCTCTGCGTGCCTGTGGAGTGGTTGTATGAATGACTGTGTAGCTGTTAGTAACAGACATCAAAGCAATAGACTGTTCCAGCTGTGCTCCATGACAAATGTCCCTCTAGGACCTTCGAACTATGAGGCTTGATTTGGTCCCAACCTGTGGTTTTGTGGATGTGTCTAATCAGGACATAATGGAGAACCTACCATTGCCTCTCCATAGTCTGGATGGTCCCAATGTTACTGAAAGGCAAGCAGCCAGGTGGGTATCTCTCTCTCTCTCTTCGAGGGGCCCCCATACTTCATTTTTTGTGCCATCATTCAAGGACATGCCAGATACACTGCAGGGATATAGGATGATATCCAATTAGTCAAAGCTTATAGTTCTTAAATATATATTTTAAAGAATTCTTTTAAAGTCTTTTTTTGGTGATAACAAAGTTAAATGAAACCAAACTGACCCTGTTCTTGAACAAGACTCCCTAAAATAAAGTCTTCCTGAGGATTCCTCCTTGACAGATATATCATCCCGTAGTGGCCACTATAACTGCTGCCAGAAACTACAGTTCCCCTGGGCCAGCCTTCTCCCTTCCTTCTCCTTGCTCCTGTACTCCCAGCCAGTTGAGCCAGTTCCAGCCACCAACTTCTGTTGCCAGCCCTCTACCAGTCAGCCATTGCCTGCCTTCTGTCACAGAGGCCTTCTCCACCAAACCCTTCTGCTTTACAGCTGCCCTTACATGCCTTCCCTACTCAGATGGCATCATTAACACCCACTTGGGATGACTGTCACCAGCTCCTTCTGACTGTCCAACATTGAGAAGCACTGCTGAATTTTAATTGTAGCTGAGAACTGGCTGGAGGAGAAGTTCCTGCTTTTACTGGCCACCCTGAGAGATGGGCAATCTTTGTCTTTCCAAGGAACTGCCACAACTAGGATTACAACAATGTAGAGAGAAGCAAAGCAATTCACAGAGACCATTAAGTGCTTCTCAAAGACAAATTTGGGGGCTAAAAGCCATCAATGTGTCAAAAGTTACTATTGCTACCCAGAACCTTGATAAAAGCCCTTCAGACTTTCATGAGAGTCTCTGTAATGCCTACAGGGTTTACACTCCATTTGACCCTGAAGCTCCAGAAAGTCTATATATGGCAGATACAACCTCAACTTCACAAAATGGACCTGAATACCACAAGAAATTCCAGTCTGATAGATTACCACATCCTCTGGTCAAAGACCAATATAAAAGAGCTAGGGACACTAGAAAAATAAATACCCAATAAAGGTAAAGATTTTCAAAAACTTCAACCTAGATCAGATGACAACACCTTTATCCATCTTATAGGCTCAGACTAGACCATACCAGTTCCCTTCTTCAGCTGGGTTACTGGGAACTCAAGACCATGTCCACATGGGGGCCAACCTATGACTTTCCTGGTAGACAGTAAAACAGATCACTTGGGCTGGTGAGATGGCTCAGTGGTCTCAAGCACCTACTTAGAACAAGCTTAGCAAAGCACAGGGACCACGGTTCGATCCCCCAGCACCACATGCCAGCCAGCCCTGCCTCCCTGGTGGGCTGAGCTGGCCACACACACACA
>NW_004524675.1:10924867-10925886 GCF_000260255.1 Octodon degus | reverse complement strand
AATAAAATAAAACAGATCACTCTGTAGTTATCTAAACTATTGCCCCTGTGTAAGGAAAAGGTTACCACCAACAGGGCAACTGGGACTTCTGCCTCTCGCCCTTTCTGCCAGGAACAAACTTTCAGCCTGGGAGTACATCAGGTTACACATGAGTTGCTCTGTTTACTGGAATGCCCAATCCCAATCCTGGGGAGAGATGTCTTATCTAAATTAGGGGCCACCATTGCCTTCTCTCTGGGACAATCTACTTCTCTGTCCCTCCAGCTCCACAACATTTCTTATTTGCTGTTATGGTCCCACAAAAAGGAAAATGGCAATTGATAGACACACAGATAAAACCAACACTAAAATTATCAAGACTTTCCCTGAGCCTGGGCCATCAACCATCTACTTCTGATTGTGAATCATTCCAGGAAAACCCCTGCCTGCATCAAGATGTACTCCATGACAACTAAAAGGCTTAACTAGAAATTCAACCACATATTCAGGAGCTTCGAAACTGCATAATACTCACAAACTATCAAACACCTTGAAGGATTTAAAAATCACTGTCTTTGGATAAGCTCTCAAATTTGGTTTCCTAGCACAGAATATGGCTGTGTCCTCCTCCAATACATTGGTGATCCTCTTCTGGCTAATTACACCCAAACTTGTTAGAAAGTCACAAAATCTCTGCACAATATCTCACAAAAACTGGCAAAAAGGCACAGATCTTCAAGTAAAAGTCAGATATCTGGGATTTGACTAAAATCAGGGTCATCATGACCTTGAACTGAAAAAAGCTTATCTGCCCCATGCTAGTCCCAACCACAAGAAAATAAAAGAACTCCACAAATTCCTTGAAACTTCAAGCTTCTACAGAATGTAGATCCCTGAGTTCATAGCAAAAAGTAAGACTTCTACACAATGGCTTGTCTAGAAAAGACTTTGACACTTCTACCTAAAACCCAAAATAATAAAAAGACTTCAATGACATTAAAAATGCCCTCTCGATAGCCCCAGCCTTGGTAATTCCATAT
>NW_004524675.1:10920035-10924612 GCF_000260255.1 Octodon degus | reverse complement strand
AAGCACAGAGTGTAAAACAGAAGAACAATTTTTTCTATGGTTTTTGTTTGTTTGTTTGTTTTTGGTGGAACTGAGGATTGAACTCAGGCCCTTGCACTTGCCAGGGAAGTGCTTATTCCACTGAGCCATCTCCCTAGCCCCTGGGATTTGTTTTTATCACAAGGAACATACTCTCGAGATCTTTTTCTTAAGATGTGTTCCTAAAAATAAATGTAGTTACTGCTACAAAGGGAGTGTGCATAAATATTTATTTTCTCTCTATCCCAAACTAGAGTTTTAAAAAAAATTATTATTGTCATTGTTGATAGATAGATAGATAGATAGATAGATAGATAGATAGATAGATGAATACTTATTAGAAATCATCACTATATTAGGCACTTTTCACATATTTTTTCCTTTCACTTCAACAACTAGAAAAGGATTTTTTTTCACAACTGGGTGAAATGAGGCTTAAAATATTTAAGTGCATTTCTCAGATGTTATTTAACTAGGAAGTAGTTAAGCTGGGCTTCTGAGGCAAGCTTGCATGATTCTTTCTTAGCTCTTTGCTTCTTATTTTTAAAAATATTTTAATGGAGATCAAAGCTTCTATTTCTTTTTTACTCGCCAATGTATTTGAGGTCCCAATACACAGTTGCAACTTATGTGAAAGGATAACATATATGTTTCAAACCTAGGAGAGAGATGGAATTTCCCATGTAATTTTATATCCACATGTGTGCTTATGATGCTTTGGGGAGACAACCATCTTGTCTGATGTCTGCCTTAAGCACCCAAAAGGGAGTGAGGATATTAAGAGAATAAAGAGACGTACTAGGCTTATGTGTGCACAGCATGGGTGTAGACTTGTGACTCTAATATACCTGTTGTATGTTGCTAACTATCAGGAGTAAGTACACAACAAGTCTCCAGGTCTGTGTGCAGGAATTGGGCAAGTTTCTGCGTTTCCTCCAAGGAGTCCTGGCTGTGCCATAAGCCCCAGCAAAGTAAACTATGTTGTTTTAGCTAACTTTCTTCTCATTTTCAACTACTACTGGAAGCTGCTTGGAAGCTCTCACAGTGGGCGCTTAGCTGTCAGGCTTCCTTTACAATCCCTCTGCCTTTCTGACAGCACAAATCTCACCGCTTGAAATCAGTTTTTTCCTCAGGGAATCAATACAAACACTAGATCTTGTCTCCTGGTTTGCAATTAAATCTGTCAGGCAGGTCACCAATGCCACTGGGTCAGGAAGGAGAAAAGAAAGGAAGTGAAAGAAATGACATTTGGTACTTGGCTGGCCCTGGTGCTTCTCTGAGAAGCAGGCTCTGGAGCCACACAGCGAAGTCCCTGTTCCCAGACCGCTCGTGCTCACTCAAGCTCTGCCAACTGGCTTAGCAGCAGCTCTTCCTAAACAAGGGCTTGTCGGCTCAAGCAACACTTAAACCTGAAGCACTTTGCTGGTGGTCTGTTGCTGGCCCAAAAGATATTTCTGTAATGTATCTCATCTGATCAGCATATAGCATGGCTTCTCATGTTGGAATATAGGGTAGATGTGTTAAATAAAAACCAATGCACTTCAATCTCATGGATTTTAATTTAGTCAGACTACAGCAGAGCCTGAGAACCTGCATTTTTCTCTGATCTACTTATTTTTCTTAAATGACAAGTCACATATATTTGTTACGTAAAACATTACATATAGGTAGAATGACTAAAGCAAGCAATTAGCATGCATTATCTCATTTTTTGTCATAAGAACATTTAATACCTACCTTCAGAAAATTGCAAAACGTAATACAATACTATTAACTATAGTCAACATGCTGTGTGCAGTAGTTCCCTTGAATCCTCTTATCTAAATACTCCTTTTATCTGAGATTTTTATATTCTTTTGGCCATATTTTGAACCTATGCCCAGGAATTACCACTGAACTTTTTACATTTAGTTTTCTTTAATTTTATTAACACATTTCCAGTATATGTAGCTTAAAATTTGTAATATTTTGATTTCATTTGATGTTATTATTTGATATTCTGATAATGAAAAATACATTATTTCTTTTTCTGTGCTTGGCTTATCACACTTATCATAATGCTCTGCACGTTCAGGTTTTCACAAATGACAGGGTTGCCTGCTTAAGGTTGGATAGTATTCCACTGAGTAGAGATACCATGTTTTTTTTATTCATCTGATAATGGACACTTGATTTGTCTCCATATTATGGATGTTGGAAGGTTGCAATAAACATAGCAGTACAATGTATGCAGCAGTGAGTTTTCTGATTGTACCTCTTCGCAGCTGTGGAAGGAGCTGTATTCTATGTTCCATAGGGCCATGCTGAAAGGTGTGTTTCTAACACTTCCATATGAGAAATTCATAGGCACAGATGCTGCAGGTATCTTTCCAGCTTAGGATATCAAAATCTAATTGTATAGGTAATCATGGCCTTTTGCTAACACTTATGATTACCACATTTTCACTCTTCTTATGCCTAAAACTTATTTCCCTTTACTCTGTTTGCCTCTAATTGTATGTAACTTTTGTGGAAGGACTCTATTAAGTTTAATGACTAAAAATGAGTAAGATTTCTTCATTTATGCTGTCAAGTAATTAGACTTGAAGCTAATTACTTCAAGTTTTAGTCTGGTGTAAAAGATGAAAATCAGCAGAGGGACACAAGATGATCTTTGAGTAACATGTGCCCAAAGGAAAAAGCAAATACCAGGATTAACAAGATTAAGATTAGTGCCTTTTAAAATCATATGTGGTCACTCTATATCTTCAATCACTTTCCTCTGTGGCCCCCTAATCTCCTTGATCAGAAAATTTGGGCCACAACTGAGTTATAGGTGGCCCAGATTGTCTGATCAAGGAGATTACGGGGTCACAGAGGAAAGTGATCAGTGGCCGTGACTCATCCACATGGCTGACACTGACAAAGCATCTACAAACTGTAGTACGGCGTTTCACGATAAATCCTGAGGGGATCTGACTGACCTTGTCAGATACAAAAGTTACATTTCTTGTTATATAGGTCTTCCTTTATCATGGTCCTAACCATCCAGCAGAAAAGTATAAACATGAGGTATAAAAAGTAAAGCCATTTTAATATGCTAAGCTGCAAAAGACTCAAGTCAACAACCTCTGACATTGCCAGTCCTATGAAAAACCCACTACTATTATGGACTACTGGACTATATTGGAATATTTTGCTGAATTCATGCACCTACAATATTTAAATGACAATGGAATACCTATCTCTGACAAAACTAAACAAAAAAAGGGAATACAAATGAAGGACCATTTTGTATCTGTATATTCAAAACAGGATAGATATACAGCTACTTAATTCAATGAATAGAAATATTTGCACTAATAGTGTTTGTGGACAGGATATCATGTCTGAATCTTATACTATGAATAACCACTAAGAAGACAACAATATGCAATATATTAGTCATTGAAACTGTCCTACTAATTGGTTTTGAAACTGTCTCATTGCTATTTATTTCTCAATAAATTTTTTAAAAAGACATTATAATAGCCAAAAAAAATCATATAGGGTCTAAATACAATTTTTGTGTCTGACAAAGAATTTTCCCAATTCTGTTTCACTTACTTGGTTTTAGTTCAAAACCCATGGTATCACATCACTGGGCCTCTAGTTGAGCTTCTATCTGTTCTGTTTGGGCAGGAAGAAAAACAGAGAAAGTTAAAAGGATGTGGTTTTGGTCACCACACCTCACCTCAAAGTTCATATGCCGCATTTAGCATATGTGTAAAAAGGAATGTGAATATGAGTCAGATGCTATGACAATATATTTCCTCATAGTAATGGAGAGATGTTTGTGTTGACTAGCCTTTCTTAATCTTGCCTTACTATCAAGTATCAAATTCCATTGCACAGAGCCTTGCATTTATTTATCTGTTTATAATCATTTTTGGTATATCAGTAAAGTTTCTCATAGCTCTCAACATAGTTATGTCAGGCGATTTTCTATGGTGTGTACTGATCCTGAAACTTTCTCAGTAAACCTATTTCTATCCCAAAGAAAATGTATAGAATGCAAGTCAGTACAAGTGATGTTGTTGCATAATCTTAAATCCTAAAAAATATCAAACATTGATATTTTGCTAATAATGCATCTCTTGCCATTTGCCTCAGCTTACTGTGCTAACACATCTGGACTCTTCTTTGAGTCATCTGTTTTGATTAAATTCTTGATTATCATCAATTTGTTGAAAACTGTTCTGTTATGCATATACTTTTCGGTCTTTATTGTTCATCTGCCTTATAGTCTTGTGAAAACTATAACATATGCATTGAACTGTTCAAAAACAAAAAGCTTTAGGATGATCCTTATCAAACAAGTTTGGAGGATAAGGAAGAATTTATTTTGAAAGAGGTGGAAAATGGACACATATATATCTAAGTCTACCTACCTATGTATCTGTTTATGTCCTAAAGCTAGGAGAGGAAAAAGACAGATAGAGAAAGAGAGAAATATTTTTAAAGGCAGCTGGTATTTTAGAAAAGATAGTAAGGTAAAAGTAATACATAAAGATTTAAATCAGGTGCAGGTGCTGGGGTTC
>NW_004524675.1:10892285-10913102 GCF_000260255.1 Octodon degus | reverse complement strand
ATATGCAGTGTATTATTTGTTGAAATGGTACTTCCGATTTGATTTGAAACTGTCTCATTGCTATCTGTTTATCAATAAAACTTTGAAAAAAATAAAGATGCTCAGACTGTGGACTCCTTGAAGCGCCCAGTGGCCTACCTGTCAAAACACTTGGATGCAGTTGCTAAGGGATTTTCCCCTTGCCTCCACTCTGGCAGCACTATCCTTCTGATTAAGAAAACTGACAAGCTCACCATAGGTCAAGACCTAACCATCCAGATGCCACATGCTGTACTGAACCTCCTGAATAACCATGGACATCACTGGCTTTCCAAAACTTGGGCCACCCAGTACCAAGGACTCTTATGCAAATTCATCAACTTACTTTCAAAATGATTAAAACTCTAAATCCAGCCACCTTTCAGCCCATTGAGCTTGGCTGCCCCCCAGCCCCAGCCATGACTGTCTCACTTGGACTGATGAGGTTTTGCTAACCAGCCAAATCTGGAGATAGAGTCCTTGGCTGATGCTGAATATATCCTGTTCATGGGTGGAAGTAGCTTGGTCAAAGATAAAAAATGCTAGGCTAGATATATTTTTGTTAGCATGGAGGAGGTGCCCCTAGCTGGGTCTCCTCCCCCAAACTGGTCTCAATGAGCTGAACTGTGGGCCTAAATACAAGCTCTCAGCTGGGCTAACAGGAAAAAGGTAAACACATACAGATTTAAGGTAGGTTTTTGCCACTGTTCATGTCCAGGGAATGCTATACAAGGGGCAGGGATTTCTGACAGCAGAAGGAAAGCAAATTAAAGACAAAGATGAAGTGTATCAACTCTTGACTGCACTTTGGAAACCTAAGAAAGTTGCTATTATCCATTGTAAAGACACTAAAAAGTAAAGGACACTTATTCTTGGCAACCACAAAACAGATGAAACTGCCAAATTTGCAAGACAAAGCTTTAACTGGGGGAACAAATAATTTAGTGCAGAATCTGAAAGCCCTATATGAAATACCCTCTTAAGCTCTCCTCAGTCTCCACCACAGGCCCCTCCACTACTCCAAGGAAAAATTAAATGGTCACAAGAAGAAGGGGCCTATGTGGGCCCAAACAGTGTTTAGACTTTACCAAACAATCATACTCTAGTTCCACAGGGTTGGGCCCATGCCTAGACAAAATGTCATCATGTCATCACACTTGAAGGAAAAACTGCCATAAATCAGCTTCTAAGCCATTACTACTATATTCCAAAGTTATTTTCCATCTAAGCCACTTCTATTATATTTTAAAGTTATCACCTCTGTTAGTCAGAGATGTTAAATCCATGTGAGGACTGAACCTTCATCTGGACCGAAGCCCCCACCAAGTATCCAACATGCTGGGCTTTCCCTTTTTGAAGACCCATAATTAGTTATAGAAGTAAGGTCATATACTTGTCTGCACTTATTCTGGGTGATGGAAGGCATTTCCTACCAGAACAGAGAAAGCCACTGTAGTCTGTAGAGAAATTAAGCCCCAGATATGGGCTGCCCCTAACTCCAGGCAATAACAAAAGACCTGCATTTGTGACTCAGAAACTGACTAAAGAATTAAAAATCAGGTGGAACTTGTATACCACATGCAAGCCACCAAGCTCTGGAAAAGTTGAAAGGATATATAGGACTTTAGCTCAATGTTGACTAAATATCACCAAGAACCCAGGCACCATGGGTAGGTTTGCTTCCTATGGCCTTCCTCAAGGTCCAAAGATCACCAGGGCCTTAGGATATATGCCCCTTGAAGTCTCATACGAAAGACCTCTACTCATAAACACGGGTCTCCAGGAAGATCTGTGACAGCTAGGTAACATATTTCTGCAGGAACAACTTTCACAGCTAGGAAAACCTTTTCGCTGATACACAAGAATATAATTAAAAGGGCAGTCATTCCCACAGGGACCTACATACCTATTCAACCCAGAGGACTTAGTATAGGTAAAAGATTGGAAAAATGAACCCCTATAATTAACAAGGGCCTCTTGTTAATTATTTTGATCACTTCTGCAGTGATAAATGTCTCTTAGATCCAGCATAGGATCCATCACTCGTGGATCAAGAAAGCTCACTCAGACAACTTCTGAGAAGCCTACCCAGATGGGTCAACTCTAGAGACAGCCCTGAGGAGATGACACACTTAAGGCACTGCTCTCAACACTCTGGAAGCTGACAGGTCAATGCATGGCTGAAGATCGGAGGGATACCATACACCAGAGCACTTGCCCTGATGGATTCATGCTCTGCTACCTGGTTTGCTTTCTGATCACTTTCCTCCCGCTAATCACAGTATTTGGCCTAGGATGCTGGGCTGTGTCCCTAGATGTTTGGGAATTCTCCCATCAGGTCATCTTTGCTCTCTTCTATATTGTGTAACCATAGAACTAAGTACTCTGAACTGCCTTTTTTATAGTTATAATGGCTGCCATAACTAACTGGCATCTGTTCCTGCTGAGCCTGATTGGTCCACACATCTATCAGGCAAACTTAGGGCACTGGGGATTACAAACCCAACTTTATGGCACTGACCCCATAGTGATTGATTCTCAACCAGACCAGATGGGTCCCCTCTCTGTCTAAAGTCTATTTGTATTTTGATACATGCCCAATTCAATCCAAAATCCCAGATCAGAACAGCCATGACTATCTTATAGGATGTGGAAGATTAAAATGAAAATGAGAGTACCAAGCCAGCAACAAATGCATCCATCTTGAATGGCACCCAAAAAAGCTACAAGAGCAAGGGCAAAACAGATGTCACATTCTGCTTTAGGTGGGACTGCATTATAGACTTTGGGGGAGGAGAGCATCTCCAAATAGCCTTCTGACTCAGCTCCCATCCGATCTAAACTGCCAGCAGGCAGCCTGTAATCTCATAAAACGCACTATTAAGAGCTCCACCCATCAGGAATGGGAGTCTAGTCACCAGATGAGCATCTGGATAAATGGGAAGGAGTTGGGTCTATTTACTATCCTGAAAATCATGAAAGTTTGGGCTCTCCCAACCCACATCAAAATCCCTACCCTGAAGCCACCTTTGTTCCCAGTGGTTTCTGCACCTGTGACTAATTACACAGAGTCCCACATATGCCCATTAACCTCACCAAAAGCATAACCCAGTGGTACTGCCAGTTTTGCCAGGATAGCCATAGTGAGAATTACGGCCCTTGGTGCCCTACCCTCGGTGTGGGCCAACAGCAATACTTACAGTTAGGCACCCAAATGAAAGATTCTTACAGAAGTTCAGATAACTCTGGGCACATTACAGGACCAACATGATTCTTCTGCTGTGGTGGTCTGCCAAAACGCAGAACTCTAGATCAACAGGGAGGCACTTGAGTATTTTCAGAAAAAAAATGATGCTATTATGCTAATAAGTCTGGTTTTGTTAAGAAAACTGCCTGCTAGTTACAGGAACAAATAAACAAGCAATCCCATGACAGGGAGATGGGCTCCTATTGGTGGAGCTTTCTGGGAAACTGGGAGCCATGAGTAAGGTCTCTATTGAGACCAATAACTGCCTTCCTCTTTACATTTCTAATAGGACCCTGCCTATTAAATTGGCTCACTTCTTTCAATACAAAGCAAACAAACAGCATCAGTCTTCAGATGGCTCTTGGATGAGGTCCCTCCTACATAGCCCTAAAAGCCATCTCTGGAAATGATTTTTCCAATTAACTAAAAAGAGGGGGAAGTGAAGGTAGAAATTAAAATTGTAAATGAAAGCCCATTCATCCTTCAGCAACCCATGAGATCACTCAACCCTCCAAGCATATATGCCAAATCTGTCAACGTATCTCCCTACTCACTTCCCTTTAAAAGCTCAAAGAACCCTACTGGATGGGGCTGTGACATTTTAGGAGAGATCCTGGTGAAAAGCCCACTGGTGTAATGATGTGCCTCCTTATCTGCTTAGTGTCATTTCTTCTCATTTTGGTCTGTTTTCTGGAACAGTGGCACACATGTACAATTGCATCATTCAGGAGGCTGAGGCTATAAGAATGCCACAAGTGGGGGCTGACCTGCTCTACATAGTGAGCTCTAGGCCAGCCTGAACTACAGAATGAGGTCCCGTTTCAAACAAAAATAAATAAGTAAATCTCTTTTTTTTTTTTTTGTAAGAGAGGGACAGGATCAGGTGGACACCAACAGAAAACAAATCCAAGGGTCTCAGAGCTAGAAAGAAGAGACGTTTAAGGAGATTTACAAAAGCTTAAGGTTTCTAGGCAGTGGCTGAGTTGATGCATTGTCAACACTATGAGTTCTTAAAGAGAAAATTAGGAAGAGCTTCTCACATTTAGAAACATGGCAATTCACACACCCTCTCTGAGCACTAGCACTGCTGAGATCGGTGAGCACAAATCTGTAGTCATCCAAAGCATGGTTCCCTGGGATTAAGTGCAGAAATGAAAGGCACCTGAATGTCCGCACCTCATGGTTGATGCTGTGGTCATGGATACATTGTGGCTCCCTGGTAAAAATGGTCATTTGGGATGATATATCAATAAAGGCACCATGAGACTAGAGAATTTAAGCAATCTTTGCAGTGTTTCAAAGTAAGATTACAGTGAGACTGACAGCTAATCAGTGAAAGAATAATAGGCAGGTAAAAAGACAAAAGACTTCCAAAGAGGCAGAAATGAGAGCCTGAGCACTTTGAGGTGAGAACTGCTTCCAACAAGAGAATATGTCGAGATCAAATACAATGAGTACCACGGCTGATCAAGTCATTGACACTGATGAGTAGGAAGGAAATGGAAAGAATTGTGAGTAGTGAAATAGTTAAGTATAAAATAAGAAAAATTTAGAAAGACACTGGCATGGAAAATAATGAAAACCTTCCTGAAGCAGAGGAGTGTAAATAATTCAATACCCTACTCTGAACACATGGGCCATAATGAGGAAAGTGATACCACATGAAGCCAAAAGATGACTACGGCAAGAAGAAGTGGAAAATAACACAAGGAGTAGCATCAAAGCCATGTTAGTCTTTTTTTTTTTTTTTTTTTTTTTTTTTGAGTAGAATATTTACTGGGGGAAAGAAAGCTTCTGTCTGAGAGAGAGGGACATAAGGGAACCCGAGCAAGTTGCCCTGCTCACCATGTTAGTCTTAATGCAAGAGTGTTGAACTAAATAACGTTCAGCTTTCTTTGAAATCCAAAACCTCACACTGAATTATACTTTACAGGAGGAGAAATTACTGAGAGATGATGAAGACAACGCTCTTAAGGCAGCAGTGGGATAAAAATTTAGCCCTTCTTATGAGCTCTGAGAACGAAAGGAAAACATTGGTGTAACTATTAACCTCCCACTGTAGTAATGCAAAGCAACTTTAGTCATTAATTAACTGATGAACATGTCTATTTTCCAATAAACTATTTATAGATGAGAGGTTTGAGTTTCATATAATACTTATGTCATGAAATGTTTTTCTTTTATACTTACTACCATTAAAACCATTCCAGGGCCAGCCAAATAGCTCAGCGGATTAAAGAAACTGCAAGCAGATTCAGGGGCCAGGGGTTCAATCCCTGAGCTTGCTGTGATGGTCCCATCCCTGGGGCACACTGAAACGGCAATTGAGACCAGGCATGGTGGTTTGTGTCTGTAATCCCAGCTCTTGGTAGGCTGTAAACCTGTGAATCACTACAAGTCTGATCTAATACTGAGACCCTGAACACCCTGTAGACCTTCCCTAAAAATATAAACAAAACAAAAAAATTAACATTCCTAGCTCTTTGGCTGTATGGAAACAGGTTAGATTTGGTCTTCAGGGCCATACTTTTCAACCTCAGAGTCATGAAGTACAGCAGAACATGTTTCTATGTGCTGAGATACTAGAAAGCTACCAAGAAAAACTCAGAGAAATAGATTGTATGGGAGAAAAAAATTGGATTCAAAAAATATCCACCATGGGCCAGCCAGATAGTTCAGTGGATTAAAGCACCTGCTTAGGCAGACACAGAGGCCAGGGTTCGATCCCCATTGTGCTGTGCCTGCCCTGCCCCTGGGGAACGCTGAGAAGTTGATTGAGACTGGGCGTTACTGCCTGTAATCCCAGTGCTTGAGAAGCTAAACACAGGAGAATCACTATGAGTCTGATCTATACAGTGAGACCCTATAGACCCTGTACTAAAAAAAAAAAAAAAATTAAATAAAAAAATACCCACCCACCCCCAAAAATAAAACTGCTAAAATAGTGGCTAAGGATAAATTATGAATTATGATAATTATTATGAATTATGATATTAAAACATATTAAATGTGGCTTCCAAACTATTTGGTAGAGATAAGAACTAAAGATTCGTGGGGCTCAGAAAATGACATTTGGAAAGTGTTTTCAGGCATAGTTTCACCAGAACATGAGTTAACTACATCTGAGATAATGAAGTCAACAAAGAAGGCTTCTATATCAACTTCAAAACATATCACTTAGTGATCAATAAACTGTCATGGATGATCTAATCAGGTCCACTTTCGGTTTAAGACTACCTAAGATTATTATCTCAGCTTGAGCCATTGAGAACTGGGAACTGAAGATGATTCGTGCATGTCCTGCCTCCACTTGTACAGACCATCGGGGCTACAGTCCCCGTCCGAGCTGCCTTGCCTGCTGATAGATGTTACAGATGGAATCAGGTAAGGGAGTTCAGTCATAGAGGCTGCAGCTTCCTCATGGACTTGTTAGTAAGTTGTGATAGAAATTAGCACAAGATATAAGCTTGTATTGCTTGAAATCTAAAGCAAGTTTGCTTGTAACCTGCTTCATTATCTTCCAGAGGCAAGAGGACTAAAAAATACCAACTGTCTTCTCGCAGGCATTCAAACTCATGCTTTTAATTCTTCACTGCATTCCTAGCAAGTTAAGTATTACTATTTCCAATCCACAAAAGAGAACACCCAGGCTCAGACAATGTAGGTAAGTTGGTCGAGCTTATACAGTTACTAAAACAGAATTCTTACGGGGTTTTTATCTGATTTTCAAACTCGTGCCCTTATACAAAGTCATACTGGCTCCCTGCTCTTTTTAGATAATTCGCTAGTAAAGCAAAGGAATGCTGCCAAGCTGCTGATTTCCCTGTAGTCTCCAGCACTCTGTAATACACACACAGGAGTATGACTGCCTTTGGGAGTCAGAAAATAACAGATTCCCCCACGTGCTTTGTGACACCATTCACCTTCTAATTTAATATCATCTTCTCACATTAAAAGAGGAATAGGTGCCCAAATTCATAGCTATTGGAAGATATTAATTCAGATATAGTGTGTGAATAATTCAAATAGGCAGTAGGAACATGGATATTCATTCTTTCCATGGTTTCCAAAAAAGAGTCCTCAGAGATAAAATAAAAATTATACAGTGTGACAAAAATGTCAGTTATTGAAGTAAAAAGTACAAACCAACTTCTAACTGAAACATTTCTTTCAAGTGACAAATAACAAAGGCAAATCATGAAGAAATCATTTTCTCTTTTTGCTCTGCTGCTTCTAGTGCACTTTGATTGAAAGTAGTAAGTTCATAAAAATATTTCCCGCACAATCACTAGTGAGAAGATGGAACAACAGACAGAAATAATGAATGAAGGAATACTCATCTCCAAGAGAAACAAGATCCTAGAATTATTTCTACATTGAGAAGTACTGTTAAATGGGAAATTAAAAACAAAATCAAATACACTTAAGAAACAATAATTTCTTTTAAAAATCCCTGCATGGACATCTACTAAATCTCAAATAATACTTATTGTAATTCATATTTCACATATATAAAAATAATATAAAAATTATAATACATATTGTACACAAACGTGACCATAGGTTTTATATTTGAGGAAGAGGAGGAAGGAAGGAAAGAAAGAAAATAGAAAGGAAAGAAGGAGGGAGGGAGGGAGGAAAGAGGGAAGGGAGACAAAGAAACTATATTTTTATTAGTGCATGCCTTCAACACATAATAACTCCATTCATCTTGGGAAGCTGGTACATGTGCACCACATATCCTAAGTCTTTTTACCTCCTTTTTCCTTCCCCTCCCTCCTCCCTCTCTTACCTACTTCTGAGTTCAGTTTTCAAAAGATTTTGATTTTTCTCTTTTATTATTAACTGAATCGGATCTTTGAAAGTCAAATTATTTGTGCTTAAACCAGTAAAGCTCTTACAATGAGTTACTAACATATTCTTGCTTTACAAAAAGTGGCACTTTTTCCCTATTATTTGTGAACCCACGCATATGAGGAGCTAGAACCAGTCAGGAGACCTGACAGAAAGCTCCCATAATGCTGTACACTGAGCTGTTACTTCAGTTGAAAGTGTTCGCACATGTTTCATCATATCCCCTGAGTGAAAACTTTGGGTCACTGTCCAGTTATTGCTACATTTCTGAGCAAAGCAACATCAAAGAGCATTGTTTTGATTGAACGAGAAAGGACAAAGCGTAACACATTTGGAGACTTTACCAAGAACTGGTTGGAATCTAAGTGAAACATCAAAATGTAAAGAAAGAGAAAACACTGGTTTCATCTTTTCTTTGCTATAAATAAAACTGAAGATTGTAAATTGTCATTAATTATATCTAAGCAAATGTTTTATTTACATCTTAAAACATCCAAATGATTGACCTAAGGAAGAAAGGAAGATAGTATTCTACAGCAAAGTAGAATAGAGCTTAATTTGCTAAATTCTCCTGTCCCACAGCCTGTGTAGCCATGAGTTCAAGACAAGACTTGCCTAAACCCACAGAAGTAAGAAAATTCCAAAGGGCTGTTCGAGGGAGTGCTTCTGCTCCAGCTGGAATGGAGCAAGGGAGACAGTCGAGCATACAGCCTCCTTAACCTCCCCACTCACCAGAGATAAGGGCTCTTACCTTAGACCAAAATTGCCCCACAAGGTATGTTTGATGTGGGGTGAGTATGAATGTAGAGAAATCAATTGTCTCTGACTTCGTTGGAAAATACAGCTTTCTTAATCTATGTGAAAACTTAGAAGAGGACTGGGTAACACCCGAGAGGCTGTAAAACAAATATTTCCTTTGCTTTCTATTTCTTTATTGGACTTCAAGTTAATTTATCTTCCATAGAAAGAGGTAAGCTAATATCAGTACTAGAAGGTGCAAATGAGGCTAAATCTCCAAATATTGTAAGAATATGTATGGGTGAGTAATAATTATGACTTATTCTCTGTCATTAATACTTCCTAGCTTAGTCAGTCATGATTAAACCTTAATCAACTTGGAACAGAGCTATTGTAAATATAATAGATAAATATACGGAATTAAACACTGAGTAAAATATGAGTAATGATTTTTATCAAAGAGGCAAGGTACAACTCATCTCTTCCTTTCTCTTTAGTAAATGACCCAAATACCATGCTCCTCCCACTCAAAGATTAAATCTAAAATATATTATCCTAGCAATCCATCCTTAGACCAAAATTATCCCAGCTCCATCCTTTCTACCAAGTCATCCTATTATATCCTTTGGATGAATTTTATATATTTAAATGGGTAAGGGCAAATCTTGGAAATATTTCATTATTGTGGTAGCAGTAAATCTGTTTGGTGTAATTTTTTCTCATAATCATCTAGGTCAGTGTATAAATGAAACAGTATGTTTGTCTGGCAGTATTTTTATTGGTAGTATTTAAAGACTTGTTTCAGTTTACAAAAGCAATTTATATTTACACATGATTTATTTTTCTGATTGCTTGGAGGAATTTCTCAGGTTTCTGATTTTTCCAAGCAATATGGTGTTTATAACAAATCTCTTACAAGTCTACCACAGAAGCAAATTTTCTTAAATGGAAGTATTTTTCTCTATTATTTTTCTTCTGATTGTAATAGTTTCTGTGGGCTTCTCTAAAACATTTCAGGAGTGAAATATGAGTGACACAAAGCAAAATTATGATTACAGAGAATAAAATGGTATTACAAAGGATTGAGTGTATTAACGCTGATATTTAATTTATTTCTCAGCTCTGTAAAAGGGTTCTGGATACAAATGTCCACATGTACTATTAAAGTTCACTATTTCTTGCTTTGTTTTTCCAAAAACAAGAATAAGTAATACTAAGAAAGAAAGTCAATTACTTTTTCATATGATTAAGACTTAATAAAGCCAAACAGAATTTACATTTTCTAATACTCTGATATTGAAACTAAAAGCTGCTCCTACTCTACAACTGAGTCGTAATGTTTTCATTGTATTATTCAAAATAGTAATCATTTGAACAAGAACATTTTATTTTTTTATCTTTTTTTCAAAGTTTTATTGATAAACAGATAGCAATGAGACAGTTTCAAATCAAATCGAAGTACAGTTTCAACAAATAATACACTGCATATATTCTTCTTAGTGGTTAATTGCTGTACAAGATGCGGACTTGTGATCCTATTTACAAACACCATTAGAACAAATCATTCTATTCATTAAGAGAATGCAACTATATATCTATCCTAACCACTTTGAATACACAGATACAAAATGGACATTCATCGGTATACCCCATTTTTTCTAAGTTCCGTTATTGAATATTATAGGTGTGTAAACTCAGCAAAATATTCTAAAAGAGTCCAGTAGCCCATAATAGCACTGGGTCTTCTGTTTAACTGGCAATGTCAGAAATTATTGACCTGAGTGGCGAGAAGACACTCTCTCAGGCTTTCACAGAGAGCACATAGGCCAAGCATTGGCCGTGACTCATCCACATGGCTGACACTGACAAAGGTTCTACAATCTGAGGTACAGGATCTCAGGACAAATCCTGAGGGCATTTCACTGACCTTCTCAGACCCAAAAGCTACAACTCTTGTTGCACAGGCCCTGCTTTACCTTGGTCTTAACCATCCAGTAGAAAAGTATGAAGACGAAATATAGGAAATAAAGCCATGCTGTTATGTTGAGCTGAACAAGAACATTTTAAATATTTCTAGACTTTCACATTTTTCTAAAAGTTCAATAATTTAAAATGCATGGGAGCCAGGTGGGCAGTATTCCCAGTACTCAGGAGGCTGAGGCAGGAGAAGTTTGCCAACATTTTAAGTGCAGCCTGGGCTATAAAGTGAGTTCAAAGCTACCCTTAATTACATAGTAAGACCCTGTGTCAATAGAAAAAGAAGGCGTGGGAAATTTTGCCTTTGTTTTATCAAAAAAGTATAAAATTTTTTAAAAAATAAAGAAAATTCTTGTATATCCTCCAGTTATAAGCTTTTGGTGATATAAAACATGTTAATAAATAACTAATAATTCCTTGAGAAAAACGGATACATACACTCTAGAGTGGAATATTATATTCCTAATAACTTTCTTTAAAAACAACCTTAGCATGAAAAATCAAAATTTTCATAGCCATATCATGATTATATATTTTGAAATGTGTACGTTTCTTTTACTTACACCTTTTAAATGTATGTTGCTGATTTTCTTACTCAGATAATTTCTAAACTTGTTACTGGCCTTAAATTTTTCTAACTTTTATAAGGAGTTAGGAAATTGATTTTATCTGGTAAATCTCAAAGCTACACTCTAGGGTGCTGTGGCAAGCTGGAGATTTCTTTATAACCACTGCAGCCTTTCCTAAGAAAGTTTGGATTTTCCAGTATGTGTTTGTCTGCTAAGCAGAAGAACTCCAGGATTTCCAGATTCACTGGGTTCTGGTTGTCTAAAAGTCTGTCCAGGGACCCCGCAACCCACAGGCAGGAGCATGCTCCTCAGTGAGTTCATTCCAGAGAAGCTGACAGGAGGCCAAGGTTTCTCTGTGAACAGTGTACAGCAGGGAAACTTATTTCAGTCCTGAAAGTGATGGTTTTCAACTTTTGTGTACTCTCTAAAGCAACTTGAAAGTCTCTATGCAATCTCTTAAAGAAATTTAAGGAGACAAGACAAGTAGCACTTAATATTTTTCAAAACGTGAATTATCACAAATTAGGTAATTTCCAACTTGTTTTATTTGTTTTCTTAATTGAAAGATAACAGTATATGTTTTCATCATGTACAACATGATGCCTGGAAGTATACATACAGTGTGGAATGGCTAACTCTAAGGAATGCATTACCTCATACTTATCACTTCTGTGGTTACAATCCAGCTAATTCTGGTAGTATGTACCATTTACAATAGAATTGTGATTTTAAATGCATTCTATATCTGTACCAAAATGATTAGATTTCCTGTCAAAAATCTTTTTAAAATTTCATAAAGGAGTTTTTCTTTATTTTTATACCTCTCTTTGTTTTGAATTCATTCTTCTATATCTCACTAGAGTCATCCTAATTTCATAAAATTTTATTCATATAAATGTATTTCATTATTCCTGAAAGGCTTTTAGTGATTCCTTTATTTTGCTGTTTATAGCAAAAATAAAAATTGAATTTAATTTTTTAAATTTTCTAAAATTGATTCTAAATATTTAAAGATATATCCCTTGAGTACTATGATTATTAACAGGAAACATTTTATCAAAATAGATTGCCTAACATGATTATGTTAATATTAAGATATTGGTAAATATATTAAAAACAGAGGAAGAGAGCTCAGTGAGATGATAGGGTTGGATTTTTCTCATAAGTCTGTACAAAAATGTTAGTCAGTGCTAGACTGAGTTAGATTCAGTATTTCTTAAAATTTTTTACAGTTTAGGGTCAGGGATGTAGTTCAGTGGCATAAATGCCTGCCTGGAAAGCACCAGGTCTTCAGTTTGATCCCTACAAAAATTAGTAATTTTACAATTTTAGATTACTATTACATGTGTGTAGTACGTGATGTTTGCACTCCTTGTGGGAAGTTGGTGTGTGTACATTAGTTCCTTCCCTGCCCCCCACTTTTTTTTGGTGGCCAGCTCAGCCCTGTGGGATAGTGCAGCATGTGGTGCCCAGGATCCGCGGTCCCTGCATGCTTGCCTAAACTTGCCTAAGCAGGCACTTTAGACCACTGAGCTATCTCACCAGCCCCTCCATTTGTTCTGTACATGCTTGCAGCACATAAAGTTTACATCCCTTGTATGCAGTGAGTGGGTACAGGTACACTGCACATCTTAACTCTTTCTTTCATCCTTATCCTTCCCCGTTCCAATCTCTTGATTCCCTTTCCCTTTGAGAAAGATCTACTTTCCTACTTCCTATTATCTATCTTTTATTTTGCTCCTTGTTTTTATAATGGATTTCTCATATAAGAAAAACCATGCGATATTTAAGCTAGCACATCTGATTTATTGTACTTAACATTATGGTCTGAAGGTGCTCCTATTTTCCTACAAATGACTCAAACTTACCTTACTTCATGGCAGAATTAGTACTCCACTGTGTAAATACCACGCTTTCTTTATCCATTCTTCTGTTGATGTACACATAGGCTGCTTCCTAGATTTGGCTATTATGAAGGGTGCTGCTATCCACATGGGTTTGCACGTATCGCTGTAATATGAAGCAGTCTCAATATTACTTTAATTTGTATTTCCCTAATGGTCATCAGTGTTGAGCAATTCTTCATGTACTTATTGGCCATTTGATTGGCAAATGATTCAGCTTCTTCTGTGATATATCTATTGCTTGCCAATTTTCTGATTGGGCCTTTTATTTGGGGGAATCTGATTTTTTGTATATTTTATATGTTTTAAATATGAGTTTTTTATCTGAAGAATGGCTGGTAAAATTTGTGTTCTTAGTCTGTGGATTATCTTTTCACTCTATTGGTTATTTCTTTTGTTGTAAAGAAGTTTTTTAATTTGGTATAGCCTCATTGGTTGATTCTTGGAACTATTTCCTGTGCAACTGATACTCTATTCAGAAAGTCCTTGCTTAAACTTCTGACGACAAGAGTTTTACCTATTTTGTTGTCAAGCAGATTAAGTATTTCTGTTTTAACATTTAGTGCTTGTACTTCCCTAGTTGGGTTAATTCCTGGGTATTTAATTTTTCTTCTCAGTATTTGGGATGGTATTTTTCCCTAATTTTTTTCACAGTGAGTTCATGGTTAGTGTACAAGACCACTAGCAACTTTTTGTGTTGATTTTGTGTCCTGCTGCAACACCAAATCTGATTATTAATTCTAGGAATCTCCATTGCTTTGCTACTGATAGCTTTTTATAATTTAGTTAGCATTTATTTCTTCTACCCTTAACCAGATAAGTTCATAACATAATTCAGTGTGTTTAGTACAAAAGGCTTGAATATAAAAGCCCAAAATCATGATTTCAACTATTAATTCTACACCTAATTGGCTGTGTCCCTCTGGAAAAATCACTACACTTCTTTGAACCTTTATTTTCTCTGTCAAAGATTAGAAAAATATAGTATTTCTCAAAGGAGAATGACATGATTTGAAGTAAATATACACAGTTGATTTATTAGACACTTATTGTTTACCAAGAAAAAATAATCATACTAAACTAATAATCTTTGAATATAATTTTTCATAAAGTATCCAAAGGATTTTAGGTCTTTGTTTCAAACAGAATCTGTTAAGTACCTATGAAATTATCAAATACTAGATATTTTAAAGCCCATAAGTCTGGTACAGATACAAATTAAATTTGAGAGGTACTAGATTAGTTATAATAGCTATAATTCTACAGAGGTCTGGCATTAAATAATTTTGTGAAAAACAAACATAAAGAATAAAAGGGAAGGGAAGAAACAAGGAAGGAAAAAGGGGGAGGGAGAAAGAGACAAGAAGGATATGTATTTCTGTGTCATAAGTTCATAAAATGACATGGTCATGGAAGGCAAATATAAACCTCATGAGAAACTCCCAAAGCAAGTTCAGGCAAATGATTCAACTAAGCACTCATGGATAGATGTTTTAATGGCAGAATACCAATTATGCAAGTCAGGCTTTCCTAACTCCCATAGCCAAGTAATGTGGAAATTTGATGTAATTACCCAGGCAAGACAGGCAAATAAATCTTACTACAAAACACAGAGAACTGAGTTACGTACTGGTACTGGCTATTGGGCAATCTATTCCCCTCCTTCCCACGTTACCTATGTGACCTAGTCAATCCAAGTGCTGTATTTTTATTTAGGAAAATTTACTGAAAACAAATGTCCTCCAAATAAATGAGAATTTTTCAGATTAGTAAATAATTCATCTTTTAAAGAGGTCATTCATTACTCAGTGTTTTAAAAATAGATTGAATTAATGACTATTAATGTGAATAAAAGTCTAAGCCTAAATCTAAGTCTAAAATCCTGGGTGTAATATGTACATGTATCCAACTAGTGATATTAAGATATTTTAGTGTCATTTCATTTTCTTTCTTCATATTCAGTGTTCCTGAAAATTTTTGTATGATAGAACTTTGATACTTGTCATCTGTATCCCAAATCTTCCTTAAAAATAAATAAAATAAAAATAATTTAGACAAATACAATCTTTAATGTGCATGCACATGAACAGTTGAACACAAGTGCATATAAGTACAGATGAGTAAGTGTCACAGAACAAAACTTATACCCACTGGAGATGGACCCATCCAAGAAATAAGTAAGAAATGAACTCCGTCTATGACAAGCTAATTGTCTTTGGGTCTTACATTCTGCTAAAAATATTTTATTATTATATATTTGCAATACACAATGAATAAATTCATCGTGGAGAATTGGTATACAGACATAGAATATCTTTTATTTCCACTTCCCCTCATACCTCTCTCAGTTTTGGTGACTGGCATGGTACACTGGGGTTCTGGGACCAGCACTGCATATGGTACCAGGGATCGAACTGAGGTCCTTGTGCTTTCTTGGCCAGTGCTTAGACCACTGAGCTATCTCCCAAGCCTCTTGAGTTCTTTTTTTAAAGAGGAAAAACATAACACAAGATTTCAAAACAATATAATATGAGATTAATAATGATTAATAGATTGTGTATTGTTGTCTTTAAAGTAGTTGCTAAGGTGTTTTTTGAGTTTTTTAATAATTTTATTGAGAAATAAATATCAATGAGACAGTTTCATAACCGATCACTAGCATATTTTCGCATCTGCTCTGAAAGTCCTTGCCTATACTATGTCTTCAAGAGTTTTATCTTTTATCTCCTTTCTTTCTTTTTCTTTCTTTCTTTCTTTCTTTCTTTCTTTCTTTCTTTCTTTCTTTCTTTCTTTCTTTCTTTTTCTTTCTTTCTTTCTTTTTCAGTTCTGGGGATTGAACTCAAGACCTTGTGCTTGCCAGGCAAGCACTTATTCTACTGAGCTATCTCCCTGGCCCTTCTTCTATTTTTCAGCAGATTCAGTGCTTATGCTTTTATAGCTATGTCTTTGATTCATTTTGATGAGAGATATGGGTCCATACTCATTCTTCTACATGTAGAAAACCAGCTTTCCCAGCACCATTTGATAGAGATTGTTTATCAAATCTTTAAAAAGCATATGTTTTTGGCCTCTTTGTCGAAGATCAAATGTGGCAGACTTCAAGTCCCGGAAATATCCAAGCAGGTGGGAACCTGTCAAGGTGAACCTTCAGAGGCAGAATACCTCAGGATTATGCTGCTTGCACACATGCCGACTGTTGTGCTCATCACTACCAGAAGTAGTCTGCATGCTGATTTGTTAAAGCTACGTGCAATTTGTTAAGGGCTATGCCAGGAGATAGGGTCAGCAAGTCCATGTCCAAGCAGTGGGAAAAAAGGAATGGGCTCATCAACAAGATGGAGCTAGATAACTCTAAAAAACAGCACTTGGGATGCACCTTCTTTATTTGACATCATCTGATCTGTAGCATCCCTTTGCATCAGAATATAGCAGCTTTTATTCCTCGGAATTTCCAGGTTAGGAAAAGATTGAGAGTACAACTAAAAATGGGTTGATGCTAATTGTGCTTCAGGATCTCTACTTAGAACATCACTACTTTACTCATTATTATAAGCGTTAAAGGATATTACTTTATTTCAAGAGCAAATTGAAGGTTGAAGAAGTCATGTTCTCATAATCATGTACCGGTAAGAAAGTTTCACAGATTCTAAACCAGGTCAATCTGAATCCAGAGTCCTCAGTACCATGATTTGATAAAAAGTTAAGAAAGTTACCATGGGCACCTAACCTTAAAACCATCTTTATTGTTTCCAAAGCCATTTATCTTTCTATTCTACTGCTGTCTAATGTTCAATCTGGTAACGTATGTTTTTAAAGAATGCATGGACTCATGTTCTCTAAGAATCTCTAAAGTGAAGTTATTTATCCAAAGATGGTTTTCAAGCAGACAGAGGCATATCTATCAGGGATCTACCACCTGCTCCATTATGTTAATACTATTGAGGTCACTAAAACAAACCTATGAGCCTCTGGAATTCCCAGTAGCAATATGTTTTTCCAAAACCAATGAAAATAGGTACTCATGATATTTCAGGTTTATTCACAACTAGTTTGTGTTTATTATTAACAAGAAAATGCAAATAAGATTCTATTTCCTTCCATGTTGTTGGAGGAGTGCAGGAGAAAGCCAAGCTTCTCTGTTCTGAATCATTACCTTCAACCATAGGTCAGGAAAATCAGTGGTCACCGTCAGGTCCCAACCTGCAGCTCAACCCACCTCAGGAAGTCTTGTCATTCAGAGAGATAAATATGCCAGGCACCGCAAACCTGGACTTGTTGGTGAAGGGTCTCTCTAGCCAAGAGCAGCGCAGCTAGCCAAGGGTGGTGGGAGGTAGGAAGCAAGCCCGGGGCTGGCAAGTGGGCAGAGTGAGTCACCTCTTTGATGTGGAGTGATTATTCCAAACACAGAAGAGGTGAGCAAATATTTCCTTCCCCAAGTAACACAACTACCGTGACAAGGTCCCTCAGCGTAGGAAACTGAGTCACACTCTGGGAAGGTTTCAGAGTCACAGGAGAGGAAATTGCTGGTTTATATTAGTAATATCAATTCTATTAAGGTGAAATAAAGTCTGGTAAAAATTTTATCTGCCTTGTGTACATAAACTAATTTTCTCTTAGTTTTAAAACTTTCCTCATTGCTTCCCATCCTTAGTAGGTATGCAATTGAAATGTATTCACATGCAGCAGAACCCTTCCCTAGAATTACTTTCTTTTAAATTTAATTAAGGCTTATTTTAAAGAGTAAAAACAAAAGAAAGAACAAAAATCAGAAACAAAGACAGAAACAGGATAACATACAACAATACATATGTTACAGATTTTCAAAACAAGAATAGCTGATTAACAATGGTTGATGTATTATCTATTTTTATCATCAAATCTGCTCAGATGAACATGTATAGTTGTATAAAATTGGACACATGATTAAATATTACCACTTGCTTTCAAGAAACTTTAATTTTTTGTTCTTGTCTCTCTTGTTCTTCCTTCTCTTACCTTTATAAAAATTTACCTTAAAGAGAATATAGCAATAATTGGTATGACATTAGATATGATACACAACTAGAAGACCGAGATGACAGGTATTCAAGCATAATTTTGGTATTACACATTGCTGTCCTCAGTGTAGTTGCTTAGATGCAGATATCAGCATACAGAGTTAGTCACAGAGAGTATTCTGCACACTAACTGCTATTTTTAAAAAACTGATGGAAATTCTTAGTACAATCACATCAGCCATCCTGCATATATACTTGTATGTTTTCCTACCTTTTCTCCTCTTCATTGTTTAATCCTTAAATTCCATTTCTTTTCATTTTACTATATCTGTCATACCTTTCAGGTTTTATTGCTTCCTTTGGGTTCTTACACTAGGGAGATAATACAATATTTACACACGTGGGTCTGATTCATTTCACTTGTAGGTGAAGCCTCTAGTTGCATCCACTTACCTATGAAGGCTTCGAGTTTGTCTTCCTTTATAGCTAATACTCCATTGTATGAAAATAGAATTACTTATTTAAAGAAATCCTTTAGTTTTAGTAAAAGGAGGACTTTGGGGTCATCTTACTCAGAATGAAAAATCTATAAAGATTCTTAAACTTGTTGGTGGTCATTCTGGGAATGTCTGATTCTTTCACAAAATATAAATTTCAAATCCTGGGTCATGCTAGGATCCATCTGGCCGGGCTGAGTGGGTCTAATCTGTTTGCAGAAAGCAAGAGACAGCATTGTCATTCATAGTGGTTTCAACTTTGGGCAGGAACATCTGTTGAGGTCTCAGCATGTTGTCTTTTCTTTTGTCCTGGGAATCAGGGCATAGAAGAATAAGTTCTTCTATACTCCTTGTAAATTGCACTTTGCTTCAGGATCCTTTAATAGAGATTTGGAAGTAAAAGAGAAGACACCGTTATTGTTCTAGGAGAGCAAGTAAGTATAGTGTCTTGGGTAGATTTCAGAGTAAAGGCTTTGCTTGTGTTTTCTGGAAGACCTCGTGTAAGCCATCAGAGCTGCACCAGGCTGCTGAGAAAACTGAGGGAAGTTCTGTGCCACTCCAGCCCTTCCTGACATCCTGAAGGTTAGTGGTGGGTTCCTTACTTTTCTTGTCTTTGAGGATTTTGTAATTCCCTAAATTACATTCTTTTCTGATTAAAATAGCTAAAAATGTTTCCCTTTTCTTGACAAAGTCTTTCATATATCAAAAGACAAAGGATGTATCCAAATAACTTATCTCTCATAAATTTCTAAGAACCTATTTCCACCCAAGAATTTGTCTTTTGAAATTGTTAATATTTTTATTGAATATTATACCTTGTGGCAATAAACTATAAAATATTCTGCTCTACCATGAAGTATATTCCATTTATTTGTCCCAATTTAAAATGCTTCAAAATTGAAGGCATTTCTGTATAATAGTAATGTGTATTAATCTACTTTATGCCCTTCATGTTATTAAGGATATTGATAATATTTTGACTAAAGAGTTCTGTTTAGTCTATTCTTAGAGAAAAATAAGCCACATAACTGAATGCTATTTTTAATTAAGTTGGCCTTGTCCACAAAAGAAGTAGAGATAGAAATGAGCTAAATTCTTAACATAGAAAATTTTAATCACAAAGGTCAGAATAAAGAGGCAAGAGAAAAATTTAAAGAAAGTATCATGTTTGTGAATTAACTTCCTTTTTGTCACAAAGATCAAGCTTAATATTTATTCCTTCCTGTCCCTTTTATATTTTATTTTCATTTCCCTACCAGCAAAGGAAATAGGCTTAATTATAGACATTACTTACCTGAAGGGGAACATTGTGGGTACTGAAAGCTATTTTGAGCAACTTAAACTCTGTGGCCATATCCATTATTGGATAAGTATTTAATCAGTTTGGAGTCAATAAAATATCATGAGAAAAGCTTGACATGGTTGAGTATGCCTTAGTCTCTGTGTAGAGAACCATATGGATAGAAGTGCTCTGTGATGTTATGGGTGATGTCATTGGATTATTTGATTTTCCTGAAAAGTTTGTCTACTCACTGACCATGTTATGTCTTCTGTCTTTCCTATAGGCATGCTTCAAGATTTTCAATATAAATCAGAAATGGAAAGCTGCAGTATTCAGACTTATCCATTCCTTCATTGATTAGTCAAAAATATTTTGAAGTATGCCAGACTCTGTTCTACTTACTGAATATATATAGCCATGTGCAAAATATACTACAATGTATATGTCTGATAAGTTTACATTCTGTTGTAGAAAAGACTGGATGGCCCCCCAAAAAAGAAATCTCAATTAATTAGTGTACACACACACACACACACACACACACACACATATATATATGTTAGATGGTGACAAGTGTTTTGAGAAAAATCAAGCAGTAAAGCAGGATAGTGAATAGAAAGAGAGGTTATAATTTTAAATAGGGTGGCCACAGAAAGTGCCAAACACTGAAGACCTGGAGAAGATGAAGCACTGAGCCATGGAGCTGCTTTAGGAAGGACCTTCCAGGAGAGAGT
>NW_004524675.1:10878369-10891964 GCF_000260255.1 Octodon degus | reverse complement strand
GGAAATATATTCTGTCACTGCATAGTGGTTTAACAAAATTATCTTCTATCATTCAAAATAGTGTACTTGATGTATCATTTGATTTCTAGTAGCCCCAGAAAATATAGTGTACTACTTGGCAATGCTAAATTGAACATTACTGTATCGAGACTGCAAAAGTAAGCAGTAAGTTCCAAGGAATTCCAGTTCTTCCTGTTCTCCATTGTCTCGCACTTGGCCTGCATTTTAGGACATAAAAGGACTTTTATTTTTACACCAATAAATGAAAGGTCAATTGGTGATTATAGCACATGGAATGTCCTTGGAGATTCCTTGGTCTCTTCACAGCCCAAGCTCCAGTGGAATGACTCTGCATGCAGATGAAGTTCGTGAATGGCTCCCAATCACATGCATTTATAAATGAAAAGAATGGCTGTCTCTGCACAAGAACAACACACCCCAGTGGTGCTACCTGGGCACTCAGGAAGGCATGTAGCTGTGGACCAGTATGTTATAAACTTGATTTTTCTGGTTTTGCCTGGATATTCAAAGTGGCCTTCCGATATGAGGTGCAATTTTAGTCTATATTCACTTTTTCTTTTTAGATATTTGTTTGCCTATTTGTTTTTGCATCCAGAGTTCAGCTTATTGGACAGATGCCATTAAAGAATCAAGTTTAGCTGATATCCATGTGAGCAAGGAGAGAAGGGTAAGAGAAAAGGTATGGCCCATTAGCAGAGCAAAACTGAGGATGTTTGCTCATTCACATCTGTGGCATACTTGACCTTGTGCTAATTATCAATATCCAGAAATTGATCTGAGCTCTTTGGGAAATCGTCAACACTTAAAGAGGATCAGATGACCTCCATGTGGATGATTCTCTCTTCATTATCCATGCCTTATGACTCAGAAGCTATTATATTTTTACCTTTCTAACTCTAGTAGCCAAAAATTATAGTTGAGTCAGCCAAATATTTCCTAAATGAGTTACAGAACGTAGACTTACTCATGTTAAATGCTGCTGTGTGCAGCAGACATATTCTTGGGTAATAGCAGCTTGTGCCTCAGACATTTACTTATTTAGAGGATTTTTACTTTAGAAGAATATGAGTAAGAATTATTTGATAGCTAACCTGAACCATAATAAGCCTGCATTAAAGAATAGTATTTAAAAGTTAGTTTAGAAAATTCAAATTGAAAACTTCAGAGTAAATCAAACCCAAAAATATTTCAAGTTCAAAAATGTTTAGTAATTTCTTTAAAATGATTTAGGAAGATGAATTATTCTGCTAGTTCTCTTCTTGCCTGAAGAAAAGGCTTGCAAGAGCAAGAACTACATTCTAAAGTGGGTCCAAGGGAGGACGCGTGGTTCATTTAGGAATTGCCTGATTTGCTCTGCCAGAAAGTATAAAGAAACAGCTCTTAGGGTGGAAAACACTAACATAACAGTATTTCTTGGATATGGATAGAAGCAGAGGTAACTGTAGCTACAACTACCACCAAAGTTTCATGAGAACTAGACATTTGGTAATCTCAGACACTGTTAAACTGTCAACTTGAAAAAGATGGAATGTATTTGTTAAAATTCATTGTCAATATGTTGATATTCTAGTCAAGAATTCATGGAAAGGAGACTCAGAATCAGAGATTTTCATACTAGAAATTTATTGGGAATAATACCCATGAGAGAATGAAAGAAGCAGAACTGGGTACCAGAGCATTTGAATCTACAAATTCAGTGGTAACAAAGCTCACAGCCAAGCCTGGGGCTGACTGGGAAAGTTAGATGCCCCTTGAGAGTCATAAGTTGAGAAAAGCGCATTTTTGAACCCACAATTCACCTGTGAGACTTACTGACCAATATGACAGTTGGAGCAATGGATGTTTTGGTCATGAAAATGGAATTTAGCACACTTCAGATTCCACTACAGTTAATGTAGTTCATCCCTCAAACACAGGAAGCACTGTTGGAAATACTAAATGACACATAGACAACACTGAATGAACCCTACACAGCGAACATTAGGAGATGAGTGTGATGTGTATGCCATTTGGGAACTGAAAACCTGATATCCAGATGTGACTTGGCTATTTCTTAGCTGCAAGAAGGGCTGCTGCATAATTTCCAAGGTCCAGTGCAAAGGAAATAGAGTCCCTCCTTCAAAAGCCAGAAGAGAAGGTCACTAAGCATGGTAAAATGTAACGCCTTCTGTTTACCCATTAGTGTTCTCTTTGTCTCCCTCCCTCCTTTCTGGCTTCCCTCCCTCCTTTCTTCCCTCCTTTTCCCTCTCTCCCTTCCATCTTCCCCCCTTCTCTCCCTCTCTCTCTCTGTCTCTGTCTGTTTCTTAAGATGCTTTGTTTGATATTCAATGTTGTAAATAAAGAGAATTTTAAAGTTAGATTAAGATTTTACTTTTAAAATGAAACTATAAAAGCATTTAATTTGTACATGCCTGTTCTTACTAGAGTGAAAATACCATGCATTCAACTGTAGTAGCTCAATTCTTGATAGACTTACATTTTGCAATCCAGCTCCTTTTTTAATATGTTTGTACCCTATGAACATGCTGTCCTTTCCTCTTGCTGATAAGAAAATACATGAAAGAAAAGCAACTCAGGGCTGCTGTGTCAGCTTTTCACCACCGTGGCAAAACCCCTGACGCAAACAGCTTTGAGGAGGAAAGGTTTATCTTGGCTCACAGTTTCAAAGATTTCTGGGTGTGGTTGGCTGGGCCCACTGCTGTGGGCTTGTGGTGAGACAGAACCAGCGTGGTGGAGGAATTTGGCAGAAGAGAGGTGCTCCCTTCACGGCAATCAGGAGCACAGTGAAGGCAAGTCTTCACTAGTGGGCTTCTTCCTTCTGCTTTTTTGCTCCATCTGGGCCTCGAGCATACTGGATAGCACCACTCACATTAACATGCAGCGCCCTCTTAGTTTGCTGACTGTATCCATCAATGCTTACTAGGGAAACAGATTTAACACAATATGTACAGATGTATGACAATTTTCCAGATTAGTTTACAATGGCCATCCACAGAGTCAAGTGTAATGGAACAATGCAAAAGATCTATTTGTGTGCTGGAGACCCCAAGGGGCCAGTTGAAGGCCTGGACTGAAGCACAGTGTAGTGACCACTCTTAGGATGTAACAGCAGGCTGAGGGGTCTGTGCTGGAAGCTGGGAGATGATGCCCAAGGGTAAGGCAAAGACTGGAGCTCCTCTGAAGGAATAGAAGGGAGCCTGCCTTCTTTGTTTCCCCTTACACCATCCAGGCAGCAAGCTGTCCTAGGGTGGAGTTGGTCTCCAGTAAGTCCCCTCAGTCACAGTGAGAGCTATGCTGATCCAATTTAGTTGGGTGTTTCTCACTCAAGGTGACACAATCAGTTAATTATCACACTACTCACAGGCCAATTTTCTCCATCGATGGTCCCATAGGCTCACCCAAGAGTGGCTTTCCTACCTTCCTAGGCATTTCTCAATCAGATCAAATTGACAATCAAGATTCAGCATCACAGCTGCCTTATCTTTTACTTTTCTTTTTTTCCATAATCCTACGTACAGTTGGCTGGTACTTGGAGAAATAGCATGAGTATGAAAGTAGATAACAATGCTCTTTGGCTTCTTAGGACATCATTTCCTTCTTTTTGAATTCAAGGCAAATACTGGCTTGCACAGAAAGTTTACTGAGTCATAGGTATGACACACTTTTCTTTTTTATTTTAAAGAGAAACATAAAAATAAAAGTGTCCAAACAGGTTAGTGGGAGAGTTACAATAATTAATATGTTGTATATTATTGTCTTCATAGTAATTACTAAGAGTTCAAGATATAAGGAAAGGGAAAAGTTATATTTATGTACAAGGTAGTTAAGATAGTTATACAGCTAGTTTCTCAGTTCATTAAAAAGAAAGAATTGTGCTAATATTGTTTGGACACGGCATACTTTTCTTGTACTCACTTTGAGTCTTACTGAATTTCCACACACCCTACAGCAGAATTCTGTGTTCTTGGAGAAACAAGGAAGTACAGATACATGTATTGTGCATATCCCGTCTGCTTACACATATCCTCCATTGTCTGACACACAAAACTTAGGAATAAATTCAAAGACAAAATGTTCAAACATTTCAAGAAGATGACGCAGAAGACTAAATCAAGTACACAATGGTCTTTTGCAACTGCACCAGCCACAGAGCTGACCCACAGCTTGAAGCTGACCCTAGCTGTGTGGCTTTGTAAACCATTCAATATGTCTGAGTCCCAGGTTCCAAGTGTGTGACACTGGAGCAATCATATCTGATGTGAATGTAAATGACTGGGAATTAAAGGGGTAGTGTCTGTAAATTTGCTTTGTAAGGAGGTAAGAGAACAAATGTTTACTGAGCTGCTTTTGAGTCTTTCTTTAGCCATTCTAAAATAATTGCCTCAAGATCACCCCCAGACTCTTTTTTTTTTTTTTTTTTTTTGTATTTATTTTTTTGTGTGTGCAGGGTGCCTGAGGTTCTGCACCCCTGGGCCAGCATGGAATGCGGGACCGGGAACCAAACCCAGGTCCTTGCTCTTGCCAGTAGGGTGAATAGACCTCTGAGCTATCTCCACAGCCCCACACCAGACACTTTCTAGCCCCAGAACTTTGTATTGTTTTTGGTGACAGATAATAATTCCTGAATTCACCTCATAATTCTAAGTGAATCTTAAAAAACAATATTGGTGTCACTTAATTTAACAATTGCTTATTAATCACCTATAATGTGCCAGGTATTGTGCTAGAGGCCAGAAAGATGTTATAGCGAGACCTTGATTTTTGTTTCCAGGACTAGTTAATTATCTTCCCTCTGTGAAATGCTGTCTATGATAGTATGCAGCACACTGTATCCTACTGCCTCTCTGGTCTGCACTTCCTCTAGACTCCTTCTTATCTTGCTTATCACAGCAGCTGTGTTTAACACCATGACTGCTACATAGTAGATAATAAACAGATGTTGACTGAATGAGTCCTAGACGTTATCATAATCTCAAGTGAACATATCGAAACATAAACTTAACAAAATAGCCTGGACGAGGAATGAAGAATGGGTTAAAGAGGGGTTGGGGATTTGGCTCATTGGTAGAATGCTTGCCTAGCAAACTGGAAGCCCTGGGTTCAGTCCTCGGCACCAAAAAAAATGAGTTAAAGAAATAAATTTTTAGCACATAGGCTACATAAATAATTATTCAGGACCAGGGAGATGGCTTGGTAGAATAAGCGCATCCCTGGCAAGTACAAGGGCCTGAGTTCAATCCCTGATTCTGCCAAATAATTATTCAACTAGATGAGAT
This sequence comes from Octodon degus, assembly GCF_000260255.1. NCBI lineage: Eukaryota > Metazoa > Chordata > Mammalia > Rodentia > Octodontidae > Octodon > Octodon degus. The sequence goes on along the minus strand of NW_004524675.1, from coordinate 10,886,667 downwards.
CTTCCAGAGAAGCTATGCATAAGACAAGGAGAAAAAGATCAAGAATACAATCTGACCAATGCTCATATTTAAATGCAATACAAAAAGAAGGAACAGAAAAGAAATATAGAATAGGGCTCATCGTGAGAAAGGAAAAGAATCAAGATTGTGATTCATGGGAAATTAGATGAATTTATTGATTTTGATTATGAAAAGACACTATACATATACAATAAAACTCCTTTCAGTTGTCAAAATGCAGTTGATTGAAGAGAAAATAGAACTGAATAAAATTGTCAGATTAGGTACATTGCACTATGACATAAAGACAGAAATAGATATTTGGCAGCATTAACAAATGAACTTGTATAGAATCTTAATCATTCTCACAGCTTCAGGGAGAGAAAAGGGCAAAGGCAATAAAAAGAAGATTCTTAGAAATACCCAAATTCAAGGAGAATGAGGGAGAATCTAGAAGTAGCAATAGAGTGGTAAGTCAAGAAAAGATACCAGAAGCCCATGAAGATCAGACTTTAACATATGCTTCCTTTTTCAAGTCCACCTTAAGTTCTCAAAGAAAGCAGGAAGGATATCGGGGTCAAAGAAAAAGTTGTAGGAGAAGCAAGAGTAGTGGGTTGCCAAAAGGCCTTTCCTTCAAATTCACATAGGTGACCATTGCTAAAACCATGGGGCATGGGAGTCAATGTTTAAAAGGAATGAGAAAGGTTTTTAGTGCAGTATAAATGTTGAGAGGCCAATCGCTGAATTAAGTTGGGAAGTAGAATTTTGTGTCCCATGATAGCAGATGGCTATGACATTGTTAAGCCACAAAATCCATGACCAAGTGATTTGCTCCAGGATTATTCAGATGACTATGGGTTGTAATAGGAAAAAAAAAATCCAGCTATTGGATAGCTCCTAGGCTGCATGTTTGTAGGGTGTAAGGGTCAGAAGCACAGGAAAAAAAAAAAGATCTGATTGACTTCAAAAAAGAAGTTTCAATGATTGGTCATATAGCAAGTAAAGAAGAATTTAAGAACAAGACATAGTTAATAAATACAGAGACTAAAAATAATAAATAAAAAATTATAACCGTGCACTGTTATTTCAGCTAAGCACAATTCTGTATCTTTTCTTTCTCCCACAATTCTATATCTTTTTGTGTGTGGCTTGATTGCATATTTTCAATTGTCCTGTGAGATGGGAGCTATTGGTAACACCTCCTTAAGAGTACCAGGAATCAGAATGAATAAATAACTTAATGGGGTTCTAGATATTATGTGGTAGAGCATAGTCTTGACTTCAGTGGTTAGTGATGGTAAATCAGAGAAGAAATGAAGCTAGAAGCTCACTGGATAAATTAGCGGTTAAGATGGGTGGACTGAATATGAATTTTTAAGGTTTTTGAAAGATAAGTAATCAATCCAGAGAATGACAAAATCCAGAAGAATGAGTTCATAAAGGGACTCATAATGTAAAGTCATTGCCATTGAGCAAATTCAATCACTGTCAATAAAGTACCATATCTAAATAATGTCTAAGTCACAATGTTATACTCAAATTTTCCCCTTTTCACAAAGAAATATTCCCAGATTCTTTGGTCTGGAAGAAGGTCAAATTAGTCTCCTGTAAAATCACATAGTTCTATCTTGGCCTAAATTATACATTAATATTCTGGTGGTATACATTGTGTTAGTCCTGTTGTTGGGGCAAAATATCTGATACAACTTAAAGAAAAAGAAGTTTATGGCTTATGGATTCAGAGGGTTTAGTCCATGGTGGTCCTCACAGCATCTTGGTGGAGGAACGCTGCTCGCCTCATCATGGTGGAAAGCCCAGTATGGGGAAGAAAGCCAGTGAGACATATGGCCCACAGAGGCATGCAATCCACCAGCAAGCTGCCTCTCCCTGGACTGCATCTCCAATAATACATTTAACTCTGAACATTAGTGGGTTAATCAACTGATGAAAATAGTGCTCCCAGGAACCAATTTCCTCTCCAGAAGTTTCTTTATCTAGGCAAGCTGACAATTAAGTTCAATCCTCCTTAGGCTAGACATGCTCTCACTAGACTATTTAATCTTTTGAATTTCTTTTTTGTTGTTGTTGTTTATACAGGGTCTCACTACACAGTTCAGACTTGTAGTAATATTCCTGTCTCAGCCTCCCCAGCACTGGGATTATAGACATGTGCCACCATGCCCTGTTTCGGCCTGGCACTGCGTGCTCTGGGTTCCAAGCTGGTATGGTGTGTGGAACTGGGGATTGAACTCAGGACCTTGTGCTTGCCAGGCAGGCACTTGTGCTGTCAAGCTGTCTCTGCAGTCCCATCTTTTGAATATAGTCCTAGCATAATGCTATGGATATGGATATGCAAGTGATCAATTTTTAAAATGTTTAATATACTAATTAAATAGCAAAAGTAACTCTAAATAATTTCGAACTTTCAATGAAAAGTTCATTTAGCCAGTATACAACATTTACATGTTGCTTATGTGCCTTGAAATATTTGAGAATAGAGACTGGGTGTGGTGGTGCATGCCTGTAATCCCAGCTCTTGGGAGGCTGTAAACAGGTGGATCACTATGAGTCTGATCTAGTAGTGAGACCCTGAACACCCTGTAGACCTTTCGTCCAACCCCCCAAAAAATATTTGAGAACCTTTTGAAAAGGATATACTGTAAATCACAATGATGTGTAAATAATAAAATAATAATAATAAAATAATTCTTTTACATTTCTGAACTGAATTTTAAAAATAATTACACATAAAGGAAAATGCCTAACTTATGATCATGGAATTTCAGATCTATTTTCATATAAATTAATTATATAAAAACATAACTTCAAATTGCAATGTGCATACTACTAATCATGTCTATATGAATAATTTGTCCTGACTCATAGTGCTAATTAGAAGATTCTATGGACATTAAGAAATTGTTAAAGTGATTAAACTATTAGAAAGGAAGCAGGTGGTGAAGGAAGGCAGGAGACAGGAAAAAGAGTGGTGCAGGACTGCCCTGCTACAAAACTGTATATAGTTAGATTTCTGGATTTACATGTAAACATATATAATTCTTTATTCCTATTTTTTAAATATATTTTAATTTTTTCAATTTTTTGTCATATTCTGTAGGGACTTAAAGTTTAACATATCAATACTTGATAAAAAATACCCGTTCCATGTTACACCTAAGATGTTTGAGATTCAGACAGAGAATGAGGTTAAGCTCAACAGCCTAGGTTGTATGGTAATAACAGTAAGCTTCTCTTCTGGAGGGTTAACAACCTAAGTTTGCAGACCAAAATTAGAGAAAAAGGAGGGCCACAAGGAAAGCCAACATTTTGGCCCTAGCCTTCCAAGGTCAATTAAGACTCAGGACATATGAGAACTTATACTGTAACGTCATGTAACTCGGTAATGTCCCAAATTTTCTGATCAAGGAGATTATGGGGCCAAAGAGGAAAGTGATCGATGATGTAGAGTGTGCCTAAGGAGAGTCACATGGAGAGAAAACACTCTCTCAGGCTTTCACAGAGAACACATTGGCCAAGCAATGGTCGTGACTCATCCACATGGCTGACACTGACAAAGGTTCTACAATCTGAGGTACAAGATCTCAGGATAAATCCTGAGGAGATTTTACTGACCTTCTCAGACCAAAAAGCTACAACTCTTGTTGCATAGGTCCTGCTTTACCTTGGTCTTAACCATCCAGCACAAAAGTATAAAAACGAAATATAAAAAATAAAATCATGCTGTTATGTTGAGCTGTAGGGGACTCAGGTCATCAGTTTCTGACATGCCAGTCAAGAGGAAGACCCAATACTATTATGGACTACCGGACTCTTTTAGATTATTTTGCTGAGTTAACACACCTATAATATTCAAATAACGGAACTAAACAAGAAAAGGGGATACAGACGAATGTCCATTTTGTATCTGTGCATTCAAAATGGTTAGGATAGATAAATAGTTACATTCTCTTAATGAATAAAGAGATTTGTTCTAATAGTGTTTGTAAATAGGATATCGTGTCCACATCTTGTACAGCAATTAACGACTAGGAAGAATGTATGCAATGTGTTGATTATTGTAACTGTCCTACCAATTTGATTTGAAAATATCTCATTGCTATTTGTTTCTCAATAAAATTATGGAAAAAATAAATAAAGTGATTAAACTAACCATGTTATAAACCTCAATTTTAACTGATGTTTTATTGAAGGGAAGGGAATATGAGGTTCTGATAGATTTTAGTTTATTCTACCTTAGAAGGAGAAGTTAGGCTTTCACATTCCAAAAAAAATTAATTTTTGTCCAAGGGAGAAATTTATATGGCATATATTGTTTCTTATGAGAGTATATGCAACTATTGAATCATTATTGTCTTACAATTTTGAACATGCTTCTGTTTAATTCAGTAAAAGCCATTTGAGTTCAGTGGGACACCTGGAAATGTAGCTGAACTGTAAATGCTAGCTGCACTAGAACATATTGGCAATAATGTCCTTTATTACTCAGTGAAAAAATGCTGAATCATTTGCTACTTATAAATTCAAAGAAATTATTGAATCAAAAGTTGGGTTATCAATCAAAATAAAACTCTTTAGTGAATAGAAAATGAATTTTCCAACATGATATACAAAATTAAATACACTTTACAATGATTTTGTTTTCTAAATTGACAACTTACATTTTTTCTTTTCAAGAATGGTAATTATATTAGTCGGTTTAAGTTGTCTTAACAAAACACCATGGACTGAGTGTCTCTAACAACAGAATTTTTTCTCATACTCCTAGAGGTTGAAAAGGTAAGATTAAGACAATAGCAAATTCAGTCTCTGGGGAAGTTTCTCTTGTCAGTTTGCATCTGGCTAGCTTCTTAGTGCTGTCCTTAGGTAGAGAGAGAGAGAGAGAGAGAGAGAGAGAGAGAGAGAGAGAGACAGGCAGACAGAGACAGAGACAGAGAGACAAAGAGAGTTGGTGTCTCTTCTATTTCTTAAAATGGCTCTCTGTTCATTGGATTATAACACGCTCTTATGGCCTCCCCTAACTTTTGTCCCTTCCTTGCAAGCCTACCACCAAATAGCGGTTGGGACGCCAAATGTGAATTTTGGCATGATGAGAATATTATCTTCCAAAACATTACAACAATTCTATTCATTCATTAAATTAAATGCTTTCCATTCATCTGCCTGGCTACTGACCTACTTAAATTGTTCTCGAACAGATTACATTACACTGGTGGTTCTCTATCTTGGCTGCACACTAAAGTCACTGGCAGAGTGCTTAAGAAAATAAGAATGTCTGGGGCCAACTCCTAGAAATCTTGAGTTGGGTGACTTGAGGTAAATCCTGGTCATTAGCATTTGTTGTGAGCATGATGCTGATGAACACCACTTGGGGAAAAAGTGGCTTTATATACTTCATGCAGTCACTGAACCCAAAAATGTATGCAAGATGTCTACTATTTATTTTTAATTTAGATGAAATTTATAACACAATGAAATGCATAGATACATATACTTCAATGAGTTTTAATAAATCTATGTAACTACCACACATGCAAAATATAAAATATTTCTATCGCCATAGCCCTATAATCCCCCTTCCTTCAAATCCCTTTCCTTCCAACAATAGCTCAGCTATGTCACATCACAGATTAGCTTTATCTGTCCTAAAAAGACTTTTCTATTTTAAAATTTTTCCTGGAAAACATTGAAGATAAAAATTAATATGATTATAAAGTAATGATCAGGGCTGGGGAGGGAACTTAGCTATCTAAGTGCTTGCCTGGGAAGTACAAGGACCTGGGTTCGATCCCTGGTACTTAATGCTGTGCCTGACCTGGAGCCCCCAGTGCACAGAACTGGCCCCAAAACTGGGTGTGGTAGCACATGCCTGTTATTCCAGCACTGGAGATGATAAGACAGGAGGATTGCTATGAGTATGCGCTGCACAGCAAGACTCTGTATCAAATAAATAAAGAAATAAAAAGATTTTTAAACATTAAAAAAGGTAATAGTTAAAAGAGTTTGAAACCAAAGCTGAGTTCAAGGCACAATGCCTTGAATTTAGCTTTACCACATTGTAAAAGTTAATTAATTTAATTTCCTTTCTTCCTCATTTATAGAATAAAAGTACATCCACCATGACAAGTGGTTGTAAGGATTTTTTTCCATAATTTTATTGAGAAATAAATAGCAATGAGACAGTTTCAAATCAAATTGGTAGGACAGTTCCAATAATGAACACATTGCATACTCTCTTCCTAGTGGTTATTTGTTGTACAAGATGCATACATGATATCCTATTTACAAACACTATTAGAACAAATCCCTCTATTCATTGAATTAAGAGAATGTAGCTATAGATCTATCCTAACCATCTTGAATACACAGATACAAAATGGTCATTCATCTATATCCCCTTTTCTTGTTTAGTTCCTTCATTTAAATACAGGTGTGTGAACTCAGCAAAATATTCCAAAATAGTCCAGTACTGGGTCTTCCACTTGGCTGGCAATGTCAGAAATTGTTGACCTGAGTCCCTTACAGCTCAATATAACAACATGGCTTTATTTCTTGTACTTTGTTTTTAAACTTTTCTGCTGGATGGTTAAGACAAAGATAAAGCAAGACCTATGTAACAAGAATTGTAGCTTTTGGATCTGATAAGGTCAGTTAAATCTCCTCAGGACTTATCCTGAGACCTGTACCTCAGATTGTAGATCCTTTGTCAGTGTCAACCATGTGGATGAGTCATGGCCATTGCTTGGCCAATTTGCTGTCTGTGAAAGCCTGAGAGAATGTTTTCTCTAGAGTAAGGATTTTTAAAACTCATGCATAAGGTAGACCTTAACACATGCCAGGAATTTAGTAAATACTCAATAAATTATATATAGTCTTTGCCATTTTTATTGCTATTGATGGATTAAATTATTTATATGCAAAGGAAGAAAGATATGCAAAGGTTAGACATTGGAGAGAAAGAAAAATAACTGTTCCAGTTAAGTTGGGGAGAAATATAAGAGAGTAGGTGTCACACTGGCAAAAAATAAACTCGGTCCTAGTCTCTCTCTAGAAGAGAGTCTTAAACACTCTCAGCAAGTTCTCTTTTTCCTTTATGAACTCCTGAATAAAGAAATTATAATAACTTTTTACCTTATTCTAATACCTTAGCAATAGGGGGAGAGGGATATGACTGAAAAATAATCATAGACATCAAAAGCCAATATTTTTGTAAAAGTAATAGTCATCAATAAAAAACATTTTAAGAAAAAGAGATGCCTTCTCTTGAACAAATTCTTCCTGACTACTGTCCAAGACTTTGATACCAGGATTGAATACAGTGTAAGGAAACTCTGACAAAATTCTGCCTTGATTTATGTTTGGTAATATATGTATTGCTCCATATTTGATCTTGTTTAAGTTTCATGTTCTCTTCTAGGCTTCTCTAGTAAGTTTTCTGTTTAAAGCCAATGGGAGAACTATTTTGCTTGAGCCAGCTACTTCCAACACTTATTGATGTGTTGCTTTCTAAATCCTGCCCAGCATTTTCTACCTCACCCACTGAGAGGGTTAATGTGAACACAACCCCACCGTCTGTGTGAAGCACTTTCACCTTCCAGCGAAACAATGCTCCCCTTTTAGAAGCATCAGAGCAACACAATTACTACACGAGACCTGACACAACTTGTTCCTCTACTGTAGCATAAGATTAAAGCATTTTTTCACCTTCCTCCCCCTACCCTGCTCCTTCTTAATCCTCTATCCGGCTGATTCATAACAGCTGTTAAATAACTAGACATGTAGGTAAAGGCAAACTGAACCTATAAATCAATGTGTGTGACATAATAACCAACTCTTTCCGGCACAGCTTGCGTCTATTGTCTTTGGGGTTTTTTTTTTTTTTTTTTAAGCTGACTTCAGCTGTAGAATCTGTATGAAAGGCTTATCACAATTGTAAATACTAATCTCTGGGTTTCCAAGGTCATTGTGGTAATATATACAAGTAAGTAAAACTTCCAGTACATTTATAAAGATGAGGTGGGAGATTCTGAGGACATATGGCTCCTTCAAACTTATTATATTCTTCATGAGTATGAATAGTTGTGAGGACATCTTGGTTGTAAACTACAGAAACCAAGCTTAGTTGGTTCCAGTAAAATAGAGCAAGTATAAGGATATCTCATGAAACCCTTTTTCAGTTGTGTGGTGGGACACGTCTCCTCCCCTCCCATTCCCTCCTCTCCTCTCCTCTCCTCTCCTCTCCTCTCCTCTCTTCTCCTCTCCTCTCCTCTCCTCTCTTCT
>NW_004524675.1:10850873-10878269 GCF_000260255.1 Octodon degus | reverse complement strand
TCTGTCTTTCTGTCTCTGTCTCTCTGTCTCTCTGTCTCTGTCTCTCTGTCTTTCTGTCTCTGTCTCTGTCTCTGTCTCTCTGTGTCTCTGTCTCTCTGTCTCTCTGTCTCTGTCTGTCTGTCTGTCTGTCTGTCTGTCTCTCTCTCTCTCTCTCTCTCTCTCTCTCTCTCTCTCTCTTTCTCATCTGTTCATCCTTCTTGTGGTGTGTTCACTGCTTTTCTCTGCATGGTAGATATTAGTTGATTCACATTCCATCTGAAAACCCTTCCGGACCACATGTCCCATTAATGCAACAACCATACAGCTCAATTCTAGCCACCACATTAAAGTGTAGCCCATAAATTCCTCTGCAATCCTCCCCTCCCCTCTCATCCTTTCCACTTCTTCCATCCCTCTATCCCTCTTTTCTTCCCTCCTGTCTGCTGGCCAAATAATAAAGGCTAGAGGTTGAAGGTCAAAAGCTGAAAAGGGGCTTGCTCCCTGAAGATCTACAATTCTCTCCCGTAAGCCATCAACCTACCCCTTCCCATCATGGACTTGATATGACTGAGAAAGAAAATTCTATTTTGTTGTTTCTGTTTTGTTAAACTGCTAAAATTCAGGATTTTTCGGGCAACTAGTATTACTCTTAGGTGTCTTCCCTAGTGTGAGAAACTCCCAATATATAGCTTCAGAACTTACAACGTACACATACAGCCCCTCAAATAAGGGGGAAGCCTTCTCTCAGTTGATCTCAACACTGAATTTCAGAAAGCAGACTGAAACTAGTGGATCAACTCCTACCCTTGATGCAAGCAACTTTGGTGAGGGTGAGGGGGGGTGGTCATGATCCAGACAGACACTAGAGGGCCAAATCACATTTGAGTTTTGATTCAACTTTACTGTTAACTTCTTGAGTAGTCTTAATTAATGCTTGTTGAGTAATCTTAGTTAATGTACTTAACCTCTCTGACCTTAAGTCCCCTCATCTCAAATGAGAAATTTAGACAGTTCTTTCAGAACTATACTATTTAATCCACAAGACTTCATTAAGCAACTCTTAGCACAGTGAATGTGTGTGTGCTAATACCATGGGAAGCAGTAAAGATACCGCTCTAAAAGTGAACTCTGTTTTTGTGGAGCACACTAATGGCTTCCTCTGATGAACATTTTTAAAGATTTGATTGTTTCTGGGATTGCTATAATCCAGTATTATGCTGTATGTTTTAGTTTTTTCATCTTGGAAACAAAAATAGCTGACCCCTGCCACTTAAATGAGGTTCATTTTTGCTTAGGGCTCAGAGGTTTCAGCCTGTGAATGGTCAGCTGCTCCAGGCAGAAATGGCATGGTGTAGGGTCATAGTGCACAGAAGCTGCTGGCCTCGTGGTACAATGAAGCAGAGAGAAGGGAGGAGCAGCGGAGGGAGATACATCCTCCAAAGACATAGCCCCAGCGACCCGCCTCTTTCAACCTGGTCCCACTTCTTAATAGTACATTTATCTGTGAAATTATCAGTAGATCAACTCACTGATGTGTATATCACCCCGTGATCCAATCGTCTAAGAGCCCCGCCTCTACACACATGAAGCACTGGGGGTGCACCGTAACACTGCATATTTATATACTGTATATTAAAGGCATAGAATCAAAGTTAGATTTCCTGGACTCAGGTAGCACTTTTGCTCTTTATGATCTATGGACAATATTCACCATTTACTAACCGTGGGGTAGTTATCTTAGAAGCATACTGCAATGATATTTTAAAGTACTTAAGTATTCAATACATGTTTGCTCAAAAGATAAATTTAGTTTCTTCTATTGCAGTTGCTTAAATAGCTGTCTACACCAATAGATTTCAAGTCCTTAAAAATTTCAATAAAATTGGACACTTAGTGAAATTTCCATTACTCAAATAATAGCCTAGGGTCTAGCACATAAAATCTGCTTAATAATTTTTAAATAGAAAATGAACAAACATACAGTATTATATGAAACATTTATTTTGTCTTTGTACCTTTGCAATTTTTAACATCCTTAAGTCAATTACAAATTATTAAAGATACCTTTTCTTAGGCTAGGAAAGTATTCCTTTATGAAAACTCTTAAGGTGTGGCCATTTTTCTACCCAGGGTTTCTATCATGTGAATAGGTTAGCATTCCTTAGAGTTCTGGGGAACTCTACTCCAATGTCTGGGTCTCAGTTGGCTCTACTGAAGTATAACTGTGGTCCTGTGAGTCAGGATATTTTAATTCTCAGACTAAAGGCCAGGATTTAGAACTCATTTTGGCTTATCTGTTCATGTTGCAGGAATCAATTAAGGGCATTTCATTTTTGAAACTTAAGATTTTTACCCTTCCACTTGTTCGACATGACCATTAAGCTTAGTATTAAGCAGGGTCTTCTAGAGAAACAGAATCAGCAGGGGGAGTTATTCAGGTCCAAAGACTGTCTGATGGGAGAAGTCTCTCTGCCCGGCAGATCAATCTTTTTCTACTAAGGTCTTCAACTAAGTGGATGGGGGTCACCTGCATTCCACCTGCATTTACTCAGGCTATTGATGTAAATAATAATCACATCTACTAAAAAATTAACAAGAAAATCTAGAACAACATTTGAACAATAATCTAGGTATTATGTTCTAGCTAAACTGACACAAAGAATTAATTATCCAGGCACCTATGATGTCAGTTTTTGCTATTTCTTCAGCTTTTTGAAAGTGTTTTCCAGTACTTCCATATATGCTTCATCATGATTTGCTGTATATAATCTCTTTCCTCATGGTGAAGAAAACAATTACTTTCCCAGAAGAAGCAGAGAAGGGAACCTGAAGTGGGAAGGTTTACAGTCTGACCCAAAGCCCTGATCTGACAATGGTCTCAAGAGGACTTTGTACAGCTGCCTTTGCCAAAATTCTCTTGTTACACATTCAACTCCCTGTGACTATCTCTTAGAAAACTGAGCTACTATGTCTGTCGAATGAATGTACACATTCATCCACTCTTATGGGAATTACAACCAGGAAATCTAGGATTAATCCCTGATCAAAACTGCCAGTGTAACCAAGAGAGTCTCCTCTGAACACAGGCACAGGAATAATACACACCAAAACACAACTGCACTTTTCAAAAAGCAGTTGCAAAATTTGAATCTAGTCAGATTTCTTAAGAAAAAGCTACAGGGCATTTTTCTGCTTGAATGAATGAACTTCCAGTTTAGAATAAACATAGCTGTATAATCTTGTCTATGAGTCCAAAATTAAATTTATTTTGGGAAAATATTATTGTTAAGCAATTATTTTTATTTTATCTAGACAGAGTAGTTAGAATGTTAGAAGACCCACATTCTCAGATGTTTCAAGATGTGTTCAATTCCCTTTATGCCAAGCACCTTAAGGTAGAATTTGTATAAAACATCTGCAAAACAATTTTGTGGCAGTGCTGCTTTTGGGCCAAAACTTCAACAGGAATTCAATTTTTACAATGAAATGCAGAATTAAAGAATGAATAATATTTGGTTAACAGCTCATATATCTATTAGATAATTCTCATGTGTTTTATATAAAAGTTTTCTCATATTAAATTTGTGATTCGCAGTTTGGTTAGTTCTATAAAATTTGAGGGAAATTTTCCATATAATAGCTTTTGATTTATGTATTTACAAAGCATGCATAGTCTTACTAGTTGAGCTAAATTACAAACAACACTATGAACAATTTCATTTTTTAAAGGGTAATTACTGACATCAAATTAATAATCTAATCCCAATTTAGGTTTCAAGTGGTGTTTGTAATAAAGAGGCATATAATGGCAGCTCCAAATGAAAAATATTGCTCTTCCTGTTGATGGAATAAAAGTCAAAATATAGACCTTCCGCTGTGCCCTCAGGACCCCTCTGGACCCAGCTCAGGTCCAACCTGTGTGTGGGAGAGCATCTGTTCTGCTGCACCTGCTGGACTCCTCCAGATACAGCCCAGGCCCAGCATACAGGCCTGGTGTGAAACTCTGCAGCTGAAGTCCCTGCAGAGAGGCTATGGGCCAGAATCACCCAGCTAATCCAGGAGCAGAACATCTTGCCAGAGGGGCACAACAGGTTCACTTACATGGGCTGCTGCAGGAAGAAGCTGAGCACAGCAGCTAGACCCAAGTCAGGCACATCAGATGAATTCAAATTTTGTAGATCCATACTCAGTAAGATGAGACGCTTTGTTAGTGCCAGATGTAAAAGAGCATCCTCCCTCTTTCTCTCTTAACTGAGAGAGGGGGCAAAAGGTAACTGGAGTGAACTAGTCTGCCTGGAAGACCCCAGGTACATCAAGGGGAGGTGAACAGACAGAACTTAGGGGAACTAACTTAAATACAAATTCCCAATTTAACATCTGCTTAGCTATACAGACATAATGCTTGCTCTTACTGTCTAAAATACAAACCCATTAGTTACAAAAGTTTGTCAACTGAGAAATATCACTACCCATTATTAGTGTTCTTAATTGTAATTCTGTAAATATGAAACTATAACTACCTTAACCACATAATCTGTCTTGGATAAAAATTTCCGTATGTGCTAAGCTTATAACTGCACCAATCCTCTACACCAAAGGCCAGAAGACAGTACTATAAAAATTGACAGAGAGAAGGAGCAAAATGCAATCTCAGGCCCCGAGCCCACCCAGAACAAGTGCAGAAGACACTAGCACAGAAGAAATTGGGAATCACACAGCAGTGGTGTCCCAAATTTTCTGACCAAGGAGATTATGAACCACAGAGGAAAGTGATCAACGATGTAGAGTGTGCCTAAAGCGAGTCACCTGGAGAGAAAACATTTTCTCAGGCTTTCTCAGACAGCAAATTGGTCAAGCAATGGCTGTGACTGATCCACATGGCTGACACTGACAAAAGATCTACAAACTGCTGTACAGCATTTCAGGGTAAATCCTGAGAGGATATGACTGACCTTGTTAAATACAAAAGTTACATTTTTTGTTATATAGGTCTTGCTTTCTGGGCTTAACCATCCAGCAGAAAAGTATAAAAACGAGGTGTAAAAAGGCTCCAGTCAACAATTTCTGACACTGTCAGTCCTGCAGATAACCCACTACTACTATGGGCTACTGGACTATATTGGATTATTTTGCTGAATTCACGTACCTACTATATTTGAATGACAATGGAATGCCCATCTCTGACAAAAATAAACAGAAAAGGGGGATATAAATAAAGGACCATTTTGTAGTGAAAAAAATATATCTGTATATACAAAATAGGATAGGTATACAACTACTTTCTCTTAGTTCAATGAGAAGTAAGATTTGTACTAGTAGTGTTTAAACCAGATATCATGTCTGCATCTTGTACTATAAATAACTACTACAAAGACAACAATATGCAATGTATTAATTATTGTAACTACCCTACTAGCCTGTTTTGAAACTGTCTCATTTCTATTTCTTTCTCAATAAAATTAATTTTTAAAAAGTCAAAATATACTTTAAAAATTGAGGTATAACCCTCATCCATAAAATAATAATTTTGTATAGTGTACCTTTAGCTCAAGTGGATTAGTATTAGGTATTGAATTCTTTTTGAAATGATAAAGAGCAAGTTTGATGAATTAGGATACCATTTATTCTCTTAAAATATTGGAAACAATTTATAAATATGAATTTATTTAATCAAGTTTCCTGTAATGCTTTAGAGTTTAAGGATTTACATGGTTCAAGCATATAGCACAGGTTCTCAAGTGATGTGTCAAGAGCACTTACAAGGTACAAGATAAACAATTTGTTATTATGAAGAGAACAAAAGTATTACATTTTAATTTTGTGAAACTATCTCTCTCCTCCCTACATACACACTTCCAGACTCCACTTTCATTTTTTATTTTTTTAATCATTTATTTATTTACTTATTTGGTACAGGGTCTTGCTACACACCTTGGACTCAAAGTGATCCCCCCGTCTCATGCTCCCCAGCACTGGGATTACAGAGTGCACCACCATGCCCAGTTTCAGTGGCCAGCTCAGTATGTGGTACTGGGGATCAACCCTGGATCCTTGTCCTTGCCAGGCAGGTGCTTAGACCACTAAGCTATCTCCCCAGTCCCAGCCCCAGCTTCCACTTTTAAAAAGAAAGATTTTATGCTCCTTGAATTAGTTATTGAAATCCCTATCCCTTGCCTGAACAGAATGCAGGTAAAGGGAAATTTTTCAAAAATTAACAGAAGCAAAAGAAGTAAAGTTCACCTCCATGCTAAGATGCTAAGTCAAAAGGCAGAGAAGAGAAAAATAAAAAGTGTAGCAGACTATGTTTATGAGTGTTATTGACACAATAGAAAGGGAAAGATAGTGACATCCAGGGACACTTTGGAAAAACTGAAATTTGTATAAAAATTTATTTTAAGAATATTTCCTGTGAATTTTCAAGAGAAATGAAGATTGTCTCACAATGATTTTATTTTTTATTTATTTTATTTTTATATTAATTTTATTGAGAAAGAAGCAATGAGTTTCAAAACTGGTTAGTAGGACAATTGTATTAATTAATATATTGCATATTGTTGTCTTTTTAGTAGTTATTCATAGTATAAGCTGCAGACATGATATCTTGTCTAAACACTATTAGTTCAAAACTTTCTTCTTATTAAACTAAGAGAAATTAGTTGTATATCTATGCTATTTTGTATATACAGATATATATATATATTTTTTTTTTTTACTACAAAATGGTCCTTCATTTATATCCCCCTTTTTTGTTTAGTTTTGTCAGAGATGGGTATTCCATTGCCATTCATATATTGTAGGTGTGTGAATTCAGCAAAGTAATCCAATATAATCCAGTAGTCCATAATAATATTGGGTTATCCACACAACTGGCAATGTCAGAAGTTCACGATGATTTTAAATGTTTCTATAAATATTCTTCCCTGCTGGTAAAGAACCTCAGGAGACTTCCCTTTGTGTAGGTTATTACTAACAATAATTTACTGATTTCTAACAATTACAGTAACATTACTTCACGTGGTTGTTCTCTTGCATGGTTCCCTGAATGGTAAAGACAAAGTTAAAGCTCTCTAGCCAGAAATGACATCGCCCATAGTGGGCTAACTGTGGACAGTGACTACTAGAAGCTTGGAAGCTGGGGTGGACAAAGGTGGGCTAGAGTTGATCCGTGCGTGCTGTACGTGTGTACTGAAGCATCGCACTGCATTAGTTTTTGCTCCTGTGACACAGATCTGCGCTTCCTCTTTTGTTCGCCCTCAAGCTCGTAGTGCGCTGGCCCTGTTGCTTTCCACCTGTGCTTTCTATGTGAAAGCACATAGATGGTGACAGAAGTATGCTGCAAGAGAGGTTTTTGGGTGTTTTGTTTTGTGTCACGATAACTAGGTGTCAAAAACAGAGAGAGGAAGGGCCTAGGGCTCCAGTTTCCTCATGGAGACACAGCCTAACTTCCTCCAGCCAGGCCCTACTGCTTACAAGTTCTATGCTCTCCCAATAGTGCCTCAGGATAGGGCCTGGGCCCAAGCCTTTGACATGGGGACCTTTGAAAGCATTTAAAACCCAAACTACAGCACACATTGAACTCATTAATATGTCCAATTAATGCATGATCATGAAAAAAGCCAGCTCTCACTGAATCAGAATCTACATTTATCAGGCTCTTTGGGTGATTTGCATACACATTCGCATTGAGAAGTAGTCTTCTGATTTATAGGATTTCTTCAAATGAATCACTGACCTCCCATATTAAAATAATCTAGGCTATTTGCCAAACATGAACTTCCTAGATCCACCTGAGATCTCACTGGGCCTTCTAGTCCAAACCTTTATGACATCCTCCAACTATGTGACTGTGTATGTTACAGCTGGAGGCACAAAATGCTATGCACAGCTCTATGTCAGTGTTTTGTTGCCTGTTGCTCCCAAAAATGAATGATTAGTGAGTATGTGATGCTGAACTTGGTTTGTTGCCCTTCCTTTGTGCCTATGATATCCCACTCTTCTTTGGCCATCCACGGCATGAACATGTTCACTGCACTAGGAAAGCTCTTCCTAAGCTGGTCTTATGGGTGTTTTCTATTTGCTCATAACTCTGTTCAACTACTGGAAAGGAGTTTAAAGCAGATAAAACCATGTTCACAGGATTTTTAAAGCCTTAGGGACAAAAAGTCTTTTCCCCAAGGAAGCCTTTCAGTAGCTTATTTTTGGGATGCCTTTCAGAGAATACTTTAGAAGGGTTTTTAGTGACAAAATACATTTTAATTGACAAATATAATGCTAAAAGCTTTCAGACTAGTTTAAAAGAAAAGATAACACAACAACAAAAATATGAGACCTACTCCTAGTGCCTTGTCTACCACCTATCAGCCATTGGCCTTAGGCAATTATGTAACCTCTCTCTGGGCCTCTTTACCTCATCTGTGAAATTAGGGTAATGACACCTGCCAGAAGGTTGGGCACTGCTCCACATGGTCCTTGGAGATCCCATCCAATTTTGAGATCTATGATTTTGTAGTCCTGTCCGGCTAACATACATCTTAGTAATCACCATCCTGTGTCCCACAACCCTTTCTTCTCTCATCTGCAGTCTCCTTGCCATAGCATATGCATACTTCATCTTTAAAACTATTATCAGAAAGAAATAATTTGGAGCACTCTTATCAGAAAATTTGTTTTTACCATAAGCTTGAAATATGCTTGCATTTAAGATAATTAACCTGTCACAGTTAAAACATCATGTGTCTATTAATTATCTAGTTAAATGGATGCAGGTGAAATGAATGGGTGTGCATAAAGAGCCTTATTTGAGAAATTTAATAGTAGCCACTTAATTTAACTACCCACTGACCTCATCTAAAACGTATGAGAACAAAATGGTTAGGTGGAGCTTCACAGGTTTCACCAGCAGTGGGAACAACTCAGCAAATATCAGTAGTGAATGTAAAAAACTGTAAAATTCAACCAGCTACTGGAATATTCCAAAATGGACAGATAATTTCTTTAAAAAATCTGTATTTTAAAAATGACCCAATTTGACTTACATTTGGTGATTAATTAGAACTAAAGATTATGCTCTGCTTTTATAGCTTCTATCATTTTCCAAAGCATAATAGAACATGCTACTTGTTAAAGCACAGTGAAACTTGTTTGAGTGACCACTTGTACTTTGAAGACTTCTTGCTTAACTCTGAATACTGTACAGAAGTAGAGATCATGGTAGGAGGCTTATAAATGAGTTTATTGTATTTTTATCCTGCCACATCGATATATGGCCACATGATATAGTCATTTAGAATGAAATATTAGAATCAGACAGAGCTGGGTATTAATCCTGGCTTACTTACCCATATGTTATACTGGATAATTATCTTAAATTTTCTTATGTCCCATAATGTTAGGGTACCTGTCTTGAAAGTATAGTGAAGATTAAGAGAAATGATATAAGTAAGCCATACATTTTTTTTTCAATACTAGGGATTGAACTCAGGCTGAGCTATACTCTCAGCAATTTTATTTATTTATTTATTTATTTATTTTTCATTTTGAGACAGGGTCTTGCTTACTAAGTTCAAGCTGGGCTCAAACTCGCCATCCTTCTATTTCAGCCTCCCAGATGGTCTCCAGGCCCTGACACCGTCATTCACTCCTGTAGTCAATGAATGTTCACGATGTGCCTTCTATGTATCAGGCACGATTGAAGTGCTCTCTTCAGCACGGGACCAGACAGACAAGCTCCTGCCTCCACTGAGTTGGCGTTCTTCTGGCTTGTCATTACTCCTGTCTCACAGTAATCAAAGAAGGGTTAGTGACTAATTATTTTTCTATTAAGTATATATCATTTCAACCCAAAATTAAATATTAAATTGCAGATACCATAAACATTTCAAAGCACAATGCTACTAAATGCTCTGCCCATGTTGACATTGTGCACACCTGTACACAGCTTCCCTGAATCAGTTTATGCAAAGGGGCTGAAATCCTGAGGTACAAGCAATAATCCATTAAAAGGAAGAATGTAACATGAGCTAGAAATTGAAGCTGTATTGAAACTATCCAGAAAGTAGTATAGAGTGATCCTTAAGACCATGAACTCTATTGCACTTCATTAGGTCTGAGCCCAAACTCTTACATTTTCTAGAATTATGACATTGGGTTAATTAATCTATCTCTGCTTTAACATTCTCAGACATAACATAGGGGCAATAATTATTCCTACTTAAAGAAGTGCTGTGAATACTGAAATAGTTAATTCATATAAATTCCTTACAGCCAGGCACAGGGTCACAGGGTTATGGTTAATCGAATGTTAAATAATTATATTATTGCTGTTATTAAAGGTACCACAAAGCACTTACCATTAGCATGTGAGGGAAATTATGGTATTAAACAGGTAAAATGAGCTTCCCTGTGACTGTGTGGAGGGAATAATTCAAAATTCTTTGTATATTATGTTTAGTTATTCTGCTGTATTTTTCAAAGTATGTTCCATAAATGCAGTGTTAGTGTGTAGTACACACAAAAAAAGAGTTCCCCGATCTATAAATTTGGAAAATTTAGACACATGTAAAAGTTAGAGAACTTTCTTCCTATAGACCTTCTCCAAGTATTTAGAAGCTTCATGTCAGGTCACTTCCAAAAGGTGAATATATTACTTCCAAAAATTATACCAGTTTTGAAAATTTGCTTTAAAATACAACAAATGTTTGGAAACAGTGATGGGAGGAGATTACCTTAAAGTGAACATAGGCATTCTCATTTAACCAACTCTAAGAAAAAAAAGAGAGGGGCCAGGGAGATAGCTCAGTGGTCTAAGCACCTGCCAGGCAAGCACAAAGACCCAGGTTCAATTCCTGGTACCGCTTGCCAAACTGACCACCAAAACTGGGCGTGGTGGTGCACTCCTATAATCCCAGCACTGGAAAGGCTGAGACAAGAGAGAGAAATTCCACCATGGAAAGTTGTTTTGAAACTGAACTGAGAGAAATAGCTCAACTGGCAGGACCCAATGGTATACTGAATCCAGGCCATTATAGCTTATAAGAATCAAGTTTGAAATTTTCAGAAAGAGCTATTCTTTCAAATTACGGCATATAAACTTACAACTACATTCATAATATTAAAAAGCAAACAAACACCCAAAAATAATCATCAGTGTTTTACTGCATCACCCATGCTCTTGAGATCACTTATACCTGTCATATCTGTGTGGGAGAGACACTCCATAAAGGTGAGCCTGCATGTTCTTCTCAGATTTGTCTTTGGAGATGTCACCCTCATCACTGAAACTGCTGAGAACATTGTACCATGGAAACTGACAGCTGTTTCTGATGATGGCTGAATTTATTGCTTTGTGGATTGTGACAAAGAACTTGATGAGGAAAACATAAATGCAAATTAAACTTCAAAAAATGAGTCAAACCTATAGTGGTAATGTCAGTCACATAAAAATGATCAAAATATTCTTGAAGTTTTCACGCACTATTCAGGTAGTTCATCAAGGAAGCCACTCACATAATTTTCTGATCCATGAGGTGAGGCTCTGGCTTACATCTCTGTGCCTTGCTTTCATTTCACTAATTAAACAAAAATCTCAACTAGTGTGCATGTCAGAGCTAGCTGTAGGAACGATGTGGGTAGCTGGAAATCTAAGGTCTTCAGTGCTGGTCTTGCAAAGCAATGATTAGCATCATCACTTAAAGTTATCTTATCCAGAAAATAGTTAATGATTTTGTTTTGTCACTCTTTGAGAAGCCAAGAACAGTAATTTAGAAAGGAGTAGAATTGTTCTTAAGAAATTTATTGTGAAAACTCCTAAGACTTTCTGTTCCCCATCAGAAACACCCCCTTGTGGGGTAAGTCAAATCTGCTTTATATCATGAATTTATGAGGCCACGTCAACTTCTCTGTATTTTCTTCTCGTTTAAGAAGTCACGCTTTTGATGTAACAGTATGGACCTATAAAGGAAAAATTGTATTTTAGAAATAAACATATATATGTAGCAAAATATTCAATCTGGAAAGATGTAAGAGATGACCTTATTCACTGCAGATATTGCCCAGATTCATGTCATATTTTAATTATGCCCTTTTATATTCAAGAAGATATTAGTGTGTTATTACTCTCTTCTCTTTTTAGGTATAACTAATGTTTTTATTTATGAAAGATATTGGGAGAAATATAAACAAATATTAATTCATAAAAAGGGTAAATTGTTTTTAATAGTATTTGGTTTTGGATGGAGAGCCATCCAGCCCATTTTAGAGTTGAGATTTGCTGATTATTTTTTGCGTGAAGGTCTGTATGTTTACATAGCTTCAAATCTTTTTAGTCATAGTTAGAAGAATTTACAACATTTGCCCAATCTCTTACCATCCCCTCTGATTAAACTCACTTTCCCAACTTCTGACCCAGGTATCTCATGGAGTTACTGTAATGCTTGAATTTTGGGCACAAGGGGTGTCCCAAGGTTGAGCTGACAACTATCATCTCAATTCATAACATTACTGATGAAAAAATAAAATAAAATAAATAAATTTTGGGAAAAAAAAACATTACTGATGATTAGCTTAGGCAATTCATCACTCATATTCTCCAATCTTCCTCCCTTCCTACCAACACTAGCATACCAGCCATGTTAATGGCCTCAGGTACCTTTCCAATTCTGGCAATCTTTCTATCAATATGTAGAAATGCCTTTTCTAAAACATCCTCCAAATTTTTTTAAATGTATTTGTAACAGTACCTCACTAAACAGCTCAGACTTATAGTGATCCTCCCATTTTAAGCCTCCCCAGTGCTGGGATTACAGGCAAGCACCACCACACCTGGACTTGGCGGCTGACTCAGCATGCCCAAGGTGGGGTCAGCACAGCATATGATGCTGAGAATCAAACCTGGTCCCTGTGCTTGCCTAACCAGGTGCTTAGTCCACGCAGCTATCTCACCGGCCCCTAATTTTTTTTCTATGTTAATAAAACACAAGATTAAATATTCTCCCAACATAGCCCATACTCTTAAATATCAGATTTGTTACATCTGCAGAAAATTAAAGTTCATGGCAGACATTACCTGGTCTAGCGTTTTCAAATGCATACCCTACAGGTTATTTGCCATTTGACCAAAAAATAATTTGTTACTGCAAAACTTCTGAGAGTCCTTAATATGTTAATAAAATTGTAATTTCCTAAAGGACTAAAAAAAATACAGATTTTTCCAAATGTATGTGCTCTGAGAAACTTTTCCCTAAAATGTCTTTTGGTGTTGTAGTTCTATGGAATGTGCTTTCATGACTAATGACATACTCATGTTACAAAAAGGAAAGCAGGGTCTAGAGAGGAAGCAATGACTTGCCCTGAATCCCTTAAATCTATATGGTGGAAAATATGTAGAGGCCAGGGAGATGGCTCAGTGGAATAAGTGTTTCCCTGGCAAGTGCAAGGGCCTGAGTTCAATCCCTGGTTCCACAAAAAAAAAGAAGGAGGATGAGGAGGAGGGGGAGGAGGAGGAGGAGGTAATATTTGTATAGAAGACTAGAACATTTGAGCTCTTTCTCAGACTTGGTTTTCAGTGCCTTAGCATAGTCCAGCCATACCTCTTTCTTGATTTCTAATAATCAGTGAACCATGCACAGCTAGGGATTAGGGAAAATTAAAATAGAAGTTACTATGGTACAGAACTTTGTAAGTTACACTCGGTATTATGCTTCCTACAGTTTTGTTGAAGTAGGAGATAAAAGTGAGGCCGTAGCACAGCCAGTGTGATTCAGTTGTTTTGAGTTTCTAGGAATTTTCCTAATTTCTCCCATGACTCATGTCTTTTATAGTTTATGATTTTTCAATTTTTGTTCAGGAAAATCAAATCATTATAGGTAGAAAATACAAGAAATTTGACAATAATAGAAGCAATTCAACAAATTTCGTTAGGTTCCTATGACATAGCAGGCACTGGGTTAGGCCCCAGGGATGAAAATGGCATCATGGGATTTTATCTTCTCACGAGAGATGCCCACCAGGGCGTAGGCAGTGCTGCAGGGGAAGTATGGAGCATGGCAGTGAACTAATAGCACATGTGCAGCAGGCACACAAAGCCTTCTCTGTTGACATAGGAGCCAAGTTGCCCAGCAGCCAAACACCAGGTAACAGCCACTGTTTCTAAAGTGAAACCTCAGTATTCAGGTTAATTGCAGTGTTGGCACTGTGCAACAAGTAAGTGGGTTTGGCTTTGCAGTTTAGGCATTTAGTCACTTAAAGTTTCTCCCTTACTGACATAGATGCTTACAAAAAAGCAGAGATGAGAAAGAATTCATCCTGACTTGAAAGTGAGGCAGTCAGGAAGACTTCACAGCAGAAATGATGTTCATCTAAAAGATGAGCAGGAGCTAGTTCAGTGAGGGTGCAGGAGGTTCAGAGGGTGTATCTTAAACTAACAAAACATTTTCAAATCTCTGAAGATTACTGGGAAAAAGAAATGGACTTATGCAAAAGGAAAGAGTTACTGAGTTGAAGAGAAGGACAGGAGAGGGAGTGGCAGAAAAAGATTTATCTATGTATGTAAGCTGGATGGTTTGGACAACTGTACCATGCATTCTGCTGGCCTATGGAAAGGAGAAGATAATGCTTATTTTGTTTGTCTCCTTTTTTCAATTGTTTCACCCCTTAATTTCTTATATATTTCTTTCTTTTTCTCTTCAATTTTACATACATTTATCTGGTAATACGAATAACTAGTTGGAAGACAACTCTATGCATTACAACAAATACTGTGAAATCCATATTACTTTGTTAAGTGAAATTCTGTATCATTTGTAATTTTTCTGTTTTAATACTGCTTTGTACTCTCTTTATAAAATAAAAATTCTGAAGATTAAAGATAATTTAACATATTTGAGGAACAGAGAGATTCTGATGTGAGAATGAAGTGAGAGGTGAAGCTGAAGTGATGCTGCTGCTGGTAAGCAATATTAAGGATCTGCAGTGCTGCGTAGATGGCTCAAGTAGCTCTGGAGTGTTTTGAGGAGAGTTCTACATTTAAAGGCACAGTATAATGCTTAGTGGAGAACTGACAGGAACAAAGCAAAACAAAACAACAAGCAAAGCGACAGGGAAGGTTGTTCTAGGCATACTACCATGATGTAGGAGTATGATCTAGGAAGCAATGGCCTGTGCTAAGGTAAAAAGAATGTAGATTGGCAGAGGTGCAAAGAGTTTACGAGGGAAACTAAAAGGACTTCTTTTATTGCCAAGCAGGAGCTGGGACGATGAGGGACTGTTCATATAATAAAAATACCAGTAGGAAAAAACAGACAACACAAATATGTTAAAATGTATTTCAAGAAGTGACTGAATGATCATATTACTTAAATTACCTTTCTATATAAACCAAATGTAAAATGTATATCTAAATGTATTTATGCCTTACATTGTATTGTTACTACTATTGCTACACATCAATAGGAAATATAGTAGCAAAGAATTATTTTGAAAATGATAGCAAAATTTGGAAACAATTTTTGCTCCTAGATAGTTATAGAATATTTCTAATCCTCAGATACTGCTTATGTTCCTAATTTCCTGGTCTAGAATGTATTTGGAAGGCCAGAAAGATAGCTCAGCAGACTAAGCACCTGCTTAGGCAAGCTTAAGGACCAGGGTTCGATCCTGGGCACCACATGCCACGTTGGCCCTGCCCCTGGGTGCACTGAGCCAGCCCCCAAGACTCAGCGTGGGGCGCATGCCTGTAATTCCAGCACTGTGAAAGGAGAAAACAGGAGGATCACTACAAGTCTGAGTTGCACAGATTTTGGACCAAATACATTTTTTTTTAAAGTGTATTTTTGGTACAATAAAAACTGAAAGGTGAAAGTTAGCAGGCAGAAAAAAATGCAAATGGTAAGCAAGAGATAAACTAGCATATCCATATTTTCAAAGTCATTGTATGCTCTTGTTTCAGACTTCCAGATTTCTTTGTGTTCCTTTTAAAATCACTTTCATACAGTTGGTAAAAATCCCACATGTGAGAATACCTACAATTATAGCCTTTGGTGTTTATAGCAACTGACAAGGCTGAATTATTATCTCCATTTCAGTATGTTTTGTTAACAACAATAAAATCCTTTCAAGGAAACTGAATTCTAAATGATTTAACTGAATTTGTCATACTCTTTGGTTGGAGTTAGAGTACTAATGCCTTGTCACTGACCTACAACTTACAGGAGAGCTTGATGTTGGCTCAGGTTTCAGACCACAGTCAGCAGACTTCAAGGCTGGAGACAAGGAGCAGGGGCATGACCCAGGAAAAGCTGCTTGTATCATGGTGAACAGGAAGCAAAGAAGGAAGTGAAGACCGGGGAAAGAGACAGGTGCTCCCAGGCCATGCTCTGGTGACCTGGCTCCAGCTCCCAACAGCATGTCAGCTGTATTACCCCATAATCCAATCACCTTCCAAAAGTCCCCCATACGAGGTTCTTGGAGGACATCCAGATATAAACCCATAATAACTAACTTAAGATCAAAATAATCGACACAGAAAGGAGACCCCTAAAAGTTGTTGAAAAGCTTAAACGGTTCATAGTAAAACATAAGTGAAAATAAGTTCTGACATGTTAGCTATGCTGGCAAAAATTTCAAGAATTTTCTTGTAAGAACTCTGATAAATTCTTAGCAAAAAATCAGTATGAACTCCCACCCATTATATTCAAGGATTCAAAAAACAATAGAGATCTATTCTAAAAAGAAAAAAAAAGTATTTCAAATTGCAGAACTTCTTTTCTACGAATCATAATTGTGTTTTTCTTGTTCTCATTTTGCCTTTAATATATCTCACAATACTTATTTTTTTATTAAATGAAAGGTATAGAAAAAAGTAAATGTTTATTTACTTGCCTCTAGTTTAATGGAACTTCTTCCCTATATTTTAGAAATATGTTAAATGATAACTGAAGTATTTTCCTCATCAGAACATCTCAGAAGAGTGAGGCCGGGGAGATGGTTCAGTGGAATAAGTGCTTCCCTGGCAAGCGCAACAGTCTGAGTTCAATCCCTGGTTCTGGAAAAAAAAAAAAAAAAAAAAAGAACATCTCAGAAGTGTACACTCACAAGATGCCAGTGCCACAGGGTTTTAGGTCAACAGGCATAGGAAATGTTCTTTTAACCCTGTGTAGTGTGTGTAGCTTATCAATTCACATTTATAAGTTATTGGCAAATCAAATTTAACTGAATTTGAAAACATTGAAGCATACACAAAGCATCCAGGAGTAAAAGATGCAGAGAAAGAAAAAAATGCTTTACAATCACCCCATATGTGCCATTCCTTATTCTTCTTGGGCATTTACAGTTCAGGTCACCCAAGCCAGAGTAAATGATGTTTTAAAGTATATGTCAATCTAACTCAATGAAAAAATAAAACGCTGGATTTCAGAACTACATAGATTAAGTCATTACTCCAGGGAACAATATTCTCAAAGAAAGTGAGCCCATTCAGCATTCATTTTGCTTCTTAAATGTTAGCTAATCCTTAAACTACCTATTTACTATATCAAGAAAAATGAAGTTCATATTTTATGAAGGCAATTCAATCTGATAAATACATCAGAATTTTATTTCATCTTCTTCAAGGTTTAGGCCATAGGAAAAAAAACAAATTAACTTCCTAGCAAAAAATAAAATACAATTCTTGTTGGAGAATATTAACACCAGCAACAATTTTTCAAAAACAATGTCCAACATTTAAACCAAAAAAAAATGGGCAAGCTTGTACAACAAATCAAGTGAATAAAGCCCAAGAGCAAAAGTAGAGAATGAAAATAAACAAATGATTGATCCAAATGCAGAAGTCACCCAGCACAGGGCTTAAGATGACTATAAGTAATATGTTCATGAAAAGATATTTTTAGTATAATTTTTGCAGTACATTGTGAAGGACTGGTGCCCAGGCCTAACCTATCTTAATTCTTTCCCTGTCGCCTCCCCTCCTTCCTCCCCCTTCCTCCATCTCTTGGTCCCTTTCTCACTTTAAAAAAGAGAAAAATCTTGCCAGAGAACTCTAGTTATATCTTTAAAGGCATTTAATTGAAATTATAGGGCTGGCAAGATAGCTCAGCAGAGTTAGCACCTGCTGTGGCAAGCACAGGAACCAGGGTTCGTTCTCTGGTCTAGCATGCTGCACTGGCCCTGCCGCTGGGGCGTGCTGAGTTGGCAACAGAGTCCTGGTTGGTGGTGCACGCCTGTAATCCCAGTGCTGGGGAGGCTGAAAACCGGAGGATTACCACAAGTCTGACCTGCATAGCGAGACCCTGTACCAAATACACAAATAAAAAAAAGAAATTATAGATCTTAAAACTATAATAACCATAATTAAAATGCAAATTTAAGAAATAGGTTTAGCTGGGCATAGTAATTACACCTACAATACCAAAACTCCGGAGGTTGAGGCAAGAGGATCACAGTGAGTCTGAGGGAAGTTTAGGCTACAAAGTGAGCTCAGGGCCAGCCTGAACTGCATAGCAAGACTCTGTCTCAAAAGGACAAACAGAAAAGAAAAGGATTTAATGCCACAAATGATAGCAAAATACAGAAGCAATTGCATTCGTTGACGTTCAATTGAAAATACCTAAATTGATGCCCAGCAAGAATAAAAGAAAAAAAATATAGCAAAGAGCATAAGGGACATGTGAAACTTAGAGAAAAGATCTACCATATGCGTAGCTGAGGTTTCTGAAGAGGAATAGCAGAATAGTGGACAAAAGGATTGTGACGCTAATGAAAGACAACAGAGATGTAAGAAACACTTTAATCTCTAGCAGACAACTGAAAAAAAAAAAAAACATGTTTATACACATTTCATTAAAGCCATCAAAAGTCCAAAGCAGAAAAAATCTTAAAAGCACTTTTTTTAAAAAAAGAGACATCATCTTCAAAGAGATAACCTAAGACTAACAGCTGACTTTTCACATTTTTTTTGACAGAAATGTTAGAAACCAGAAGAAAATAAAATGACATTTTAAAAGTGCTTAAAGAAAACAACTGCTCACTTAGAATTTGTCACCTAGGGAAAATATCTTTTAGAATGAGAGCAAAATTAAAATGCTCACACAATAAAAGCAGAGAATTTTTGTCACTAATGAAATAAAGCACTCCTGCAAGCTGAAGAAAAGTTATCCCAAATGAAAAGTGAATTGTATGAGAATATGTGAAGAAAGAACAAATAGGAAAACCAAAGTAGATACTAACTCAAAACAATGTAAAAAATAAAATGATGTCAGACTCCAACTTATAGATTAAAAAGAAGGACCATGGGAGTCATTTTCTTGGTGTTCAGCTGGGATGGAAACAGAAGCACAAGCCACAGGGTAAGGATGAACAAAACCATCCGAACACTTAGGAAAGAGTTGCCTGAGACGGTAAACAAGCATAAATTGTCTCTGACTACTCCACTTGAGTTCTTTGCTCATGACACATTAAATGGTCCAAAGTTTCTCCTGTACCTTACTATTTTCTTTATTTTGGGGTGTTTGCCCACTCTAGCTCTCTCTGACAAAAGTGCAACTACTCTCTCCACCTTACCTTCCAAGCCCCACACATTCAAAGCTTTGGGGTTTAGATATCAGCGCCTCTATCATTTTAAGCCTACCACCGTTGCTGACTCTCACACCACCGCAGACTGCAAGAGTCTTTCTTCCTATAAGGAATGTACCTTTTTTGTTACATTCCCTTAGAGAATTTAAGTTGCTCGAGAACATCGTATCTTATTCATCACTGTTGATATTCCAGTAACGTCAACTGAAACAATGGATAAATAAATGGAAGGACTGATGAAGGGGCAGGTGGGTAGGGAGGCCTTTGTGACCATTACTCAGGTGAAAATGGATTTTGCCACAATCCGCCAATTGTCTATCAAAGTCTGCCATGTAATTTTTACTCTCCTTTCCTTTGGTTTTAATCATGCACTGACTGGATCATTAAATGACAGCAGGAACACATCTAAGCCAACAAAACCTCTCAGAAATTATTTTTGACCTTGAAGCCAGTTAAGAAGGTACCATGATGGGAAAAGTGACGTTGGTGATATTATGATGAGAGGAATATAAAATACAGAGTATTTTATAATAAAATCAACTGGTTATAATTTGCAGAGGAAAACATCAGCAAATGCATAGCCCTGAGATCAGTGTCCCTCTATTTTCTTTTTTCTTGGCATCTGGGCAGGGAGAGTAAGCAATACCAATAGTGAAGTGAAATCAAAATACTGAGCTGTTGTGTGGAATGCTCTGGCCTGCATACAGACAGATGAAGTTGATAAAAAGAATCCACATTTAATCATGTACATGTAACAATTGCTCTACTACCAGCAATCAAGATAATAAATACTGTGTGAACTTCCACTTACACAATGAAACAAACCTCAACCAATGTATGGGGTGGGGCTCAATATTCTATGGTGACTACTCAAGCAGCTAACCTGGGCATTTCAGAATCTACCAGCAGAGATTCTCAGCTTGCTGAGTGAAGACATGGAGGAAGAATCTGTGAGATGTATTAAGTTTCCAGTAGTCCTTAAAAGCAAAATTAGGCAGAAATGATCACATTTTCCATTAAGTTCCTAAGGTAAACCCATTTATATGCCCAACTAAAATCCATTCTACATTTCTTTCTAACATTCATGATTTTGTTGGCACTCACAATGGGTCAGCTTAAAACAAAGGAAGACACATGATTTTGTGTCTTCCTTGTTCCTTAGGATGTGTCACGTGACACAATTCTGACCAGTGACTGGAAGTAGAAGTGAGGGGCAGATTCCTGGTAGTCTTCCTGCTCTCTGGAATAAACATTATCCTCTTTTTTCCCCCTTTCTGGAATGGACACAATGATTAGAGCTGGAGCTACAACAGCCATAAATAACCAAGAGGAAAGAGAATTGCAAAGACTGCTGTTCTGATTACTCAAGATATGGACCCAACTCAGATAACTACACACCACAGTACTTTTTTTTCACATAGAACAATAAATACCTTTATTACATGAGCTAAACCAGGAGGGAAGTTTTATTTGCCTTTCTGGGCCTTGATTTCCTCAGGTAGAACTGCAGCCCCTTGCCCTCTAGCACACAGCCATCTGCTGGGCCACTCCAGCCTGGTCTTGATGCAACTCAGGGAAGAAGCTTGCCCTGCCAGAACTGTTCCTCTAGAAGACTGCTCATTTGGGCCTTTTTTTCCCTTTCATAATACTTCCCTTTAATTTTCTTAGATCATTCTTTGTTTAAAATCTCATCCTCCTTAGGAATCAGCTGGGCCCCCTTTCCCCTGCCTAGGGGCAGTGCATAGTGGAGTTCATACCACTGTCAGTACGTGCTGTCAGTGAGCACAATGCAGTTCTTCACCAGGGTCCTGGTATGCACCATCTTGTCATTGGATGTATTGTAAACAACATCAATGATCCTTGTTTTTTGAGTACAACACTCAGAGTCCTAGGAGAAGTTTCCCACATCTAGCTGCAGTGCTTGCTCCTTCTTGTTGCCTCCTTTATTTATTTATTTATTTATTTATTTATTTATTTATTTATTTTAATGGTCAGATCAGCCCACCCTGAGGGCGGGGCTGGCATGGCATGTGGTGCTGGGGATCAAACCAAGGTCCCTGCATGCTTGCCTAAGCTTGCCTAAGCTCTCTTGCTATGAGCTATCTCGCCAGCCCATTTCTGGTCTTGTGGTAGGGCTTTCTTTTGTCCCCAAACTTATAGCACTTGTGCCAGTTGTCCTGAGAGATGCTCATCGTTCGGCACCAGCTGGAAAGGGATGTACTCTTATATGATAAAAAATAAGTGCATGTTTTCTGAGCAAATAATTTTTAGGATTTCTGTTGCATTTGGCTGAATTTAACCCAGAACAAAAAATAAAATGAAACACCCCTGAAGAACCTGAATTTGCCAGGCATGCTGGCACATGAGTATAGTCCTAGCATTCAGAAGTCTGACACAGGAGGATTATTGCAAGTTTGAGACCAGTGTGGGCTACAAAGTAAGGTCAAGGCCAGCCTGAATCACAAATTCCTGAAAAACAAAACAACTGTAACACGAATTATTTCTTATCCATCTCTGCTTCTAACTAACATATGCAGTGTGCTCCATGATGTGTGTCATAGAACACACATCGAGCTATTTCAGAAATGGTCACTTGCAGCTGACCTGTGGGTAGCAGTTTGTCTCTATGGCAGTCAATTTCCTATCTAAAAATGCATTAAAACTTTGGGATCACACCTGCTTGAATGAACTACTTTCCTGTGATCACCTAGTTCAGAAATGGAGTGAAAGTTAATCATGTTTGTAGAATCAGTCATAGGTCAACCAGAAATGCAGACAGAGAGGCATCACAGTAATGGAGGGAAATTTCACCTTTCCTTCAGGAAGAACACCAAGAAGTGTGCCATGGTTAAACAGATGATGAGGAAGAAATGACTCCCACAGTTTATTCAAGAACTTGATAGGTGAAGGACCCTTGAACCTACTAGTCAGTGTTAGACTTTAGAAAAACCTTGATTTTTTACAAAGCAGCTATGCATGACAGAATGCATTAGGACTCCTCTGTATCTTGCTACCTAAAGAGTAACTCCCAGATGGGAAGCATTAGCATTATCCAGGAGCTTGTAGAACTGCAGAATCTCGGGCCATCTCAGGAGATTAGAAGATAGAGCCAAATGATACATTTGTATACCAAAGTTAGAGATATACTGTACTGAAAGATCTTGCTAAATATTGTCCATTTGGGCTGGGCATGGTGGTGCTCACCTATAATCCCAACACTCAGGAGAATGAGGCATGAGGATCACCATGAGTTCACGGTCAGCTGGACTAGAGTAGTGAGTTCAGTGCCAGGCTGAGCCATATGCTAAGACTGTCTTGAAAACAAAAACAAAACAAATAAATAAATGTTGTCTGCTTTGATGTTTTAGTAACTATATATTTAAATCAATGCAAATAGGAAAAAATCATTTCTACCTTAGTTCATGAAACTTGCCAATAATGATATATTTGGGGTTCACCACAGCAACCACTGAAGAACAGTAGCCAAGGCCCTCTGCTGTCCCATGGTCATGGCCCTCAGTAAGGGCCACAAGGTGACTAAGAATGTGAGCAAACCAAGGAACAGCCACCATCAAAGATGCATTATGAAACATACCAAATTTGTGTGGGACATGATCTGGGAGGTGTGCAACTTCACCCCCAATGAGCGGCATGCCATGGAGCTGCTCAAGGTCTCCAAGGACAAGCATGCCCTCAAGTTCATCAAGAAAAGGGTGGAGATGCATATCTGAGCCAAGGGGAAGTGTGAGGAGCTGAGCAACGTGCTGGCTGCCATGAGGAACACAGCTACCAAGAAGGACAGAGTGCTTCTGGAATAAAGCTTTGTAGGAAAAAAATTATATATATATATATATATATATATATATATATATATATTTGGGGATGGTAATTTATGTATCTAAGTTCTAATAATTTTTTAGACTGTCTCTCGAAGAACTTTTCCACACAATTTTCTATAAGGACTAGTTTTTAGAGATAAATTAATCTTTTTATTTTAATAATTTTATTGAGAAAGAAGTAGCAATGAGATAGTTTCAACACAGGTCAGTAATACAGTTACAATAATTAATAAATTGCATATTCTCATCTTTGTAGTAGTTATGCCTAGTACAAGAGGCAGACGTGATATCTTGTCTAAACACTATTAGTTCAAAACCTTCTTCTCATTGAACTAAGAAAAAGTATATTGTATATAGATATATGTTTTTCCACTACAAAATGGTTGATTTATATCCCCTTTTTTGTTTACATTTGTCAGACATGTGTATTCCATTGCCATTCATATATTGTAGGTGCATGAATTTAGCAGAGTAATCCAATATAGTCCAGTAGTCCATAATAGTAGGGCTATCCGTAGGACTGGCAGTGTCAGAAGTTGTTGACTTGAGCCTTTTATGGCTCAGCATATTAATATGGTTTTACTTTTTATACCTCGATTTTACACTTTTCTGCTGGATGGTTAAGACCAAGATAAAGCAAGACCTGTATAACAAGAACTGTAACTTTTGTATCTGACAAGGTCAGTGAAATCCCCTCAGGACTTACCCTGAAACCCTGTACTACAGTTTATATCTTTTGTCAGGGTCAGCCATGTGGATGAGTCATGGCCATTGATTGACCAATTTGCTCTCTGGGAAAGCCTGAGAGAATGTTTTCTCTGTGTGTGAAGAGATAAATTAATCTTAAGATAAATTAAGGTTTAATTTTTGAAACAAATTAAGATTTAAGATTTGAGATAAATTAATAAATAAAAAATAAAGAAAGGTGTACTTTTCACTAGGATATTCACTTGCTAAAGCTAGAAACCAGTCCCTCTCATAATTTTTCATGTTCTCTGTTGTTCTCTTTTAGGGTGAGATTTTGACTATTTCATTTTAGAACCTAAAAAGTAACTGAGAATTCAAGTCAGCCTTCACTCTCTTCTACCAAGATTCACTGGTTGCGAAGCTTCCCAGGAAGGCAGGCAATTCATTTTCTTTTTGTTTACAGTCACTTTTAAAAATTACAAAAGAAAAGAGATATAATGAGATTTAAAAATTTAAACTCTATCTGCTGATCTTTATCTAACCTAGAAATGATACAACTCTAAGTAAAAATTTTGTCTCTGCATTTCTTCAAACAAATATGCTGGCTGCTCCCCATGCCAAAGATCCCTCCTCACCCAGTCCCCAGGCCCAGCTCTAGGCCTCCTGTGGAACCTTGTGGCAGGACTCCTTGCAGAGAGGCTAAGGGCCAAATCCATACAGCTAACCCAGGAGCTGAACATCTCACTACAGTGGCACAGTGGGTTCACCTCCATGAGCTGCAGCAGGAAGAAGCTGAGCATAGCAGCCAGATCAAAGCCAGGCACATCTGGACAAGTATAAACATGGTAGATTCAGACCCAGTAAGCTGAGACACTTTGCTAGACCCAGATCTATGAGGATGTCCTCTATCAATTTCTCTTGAACTATAAAGGAGGCAACAGGTAACTGGGTGAATGAATCTGCCTGGAAGATCTCAGGAACATCAAGGGAGGGGATCAGACAGAACTTAGGGGAACTAACTTAAATTCAAATTCCCAATTTAATATCTGCTTAGCTATACAGACATAATGTTTGATCTTATTGTCTAAAATACAAACCCATTAGTTACAAAGTTTGTCAGCTGCTAAATGTCACTAACTTTTATTAGTGTTCCTAATAGTAGTTCTGAAAATATAAAACTATAACTGTCATAACCATATAATTTCTCTTGGGTAAGAATTTCACTAGGTGTTAAACTTATAACTGCTCCAAACTCTACACCAAAGATCAGAGGACATTGCTACACACAATGAAAAGAGAAGGAGAAAAATGCAGTCTCTGGCCCTGAACCCACTCAGAACAAATGCAGGAGACACTAGCAAAGAAAAAATTAGGAATCAAACACCAGAACTCTCTGAATTATTAGCATCTGAAGTAAAGAAACAACTGCAGAAAGGTATATAGGGAATCAGATCAGAAATAACCTCTGAAGTAAAAAAGAAAGAGTAACTATAATGACAGAATTAATAACTTCTTCTCAAGAAGACACTGATAAAAATTAGAGGAGAATAGAAAAACGATGGAGTCCTTGATAACAATATAGGAAAGAAATAGATCGCATGAAGGAGACTCAAAAAGATACAGAGAAATGTAAAATCTCAAACACAAGCTAGAAAAACCATTTGAATGAAAGTGGAAACAGTTTCAGATCTGGAAGACACCATTGCAGCTAGTGAAAAGGTAAGAAAGACCTCTTTAAAAATTATGATGGAGGAAAAAATAATTCAACATCTGCAAGATGATGTAAAGGTGAACAACATAAGACTAATAGGTATCAATGAGAAAGGAGTCAATACAAATGATATAAAAAGAACATGGGCAGAAGTAATCACAGAAAACTTCCCAGATATGGGGAAATGATCTGAAATTCAGTTAACCAGAGCATACAGAACTCCAAATAACATCACCCCAGTTAAAAAGACACCCAAACATATAATAGTCAACATCCCAGAGACTGAGTCCTAGCCCAGGCCCGGTGAGTGTATGGGAGAGCTTCCAGCTACCCTGGGCTGGCGGGACCTACTGGTCCCAGCCCATGCACAGCGTGGGTGAGACCCTCTTCCACACCCTTGGGACACACTCCAACACTCTGCAGCCCTTCCCCTGCCCCGCCTGCTCAGTAGGAATTTCTGCCATGTTCCCGGAACCACCAGATACAGTCCTGGCACAGGCCTGGTGAGTGTGTGGAAGAGCTGCCTCTCCCCCCTACTCCATCTTGTCCCTTCCAGATTCATCTCAGGCCTGGCATACAGGCCTGGTGTAAAACCCTTCAGCTGCAATCCCTGAAGAGAGTATAGGGGACAGAACCACCCAACTAGTCCAGGAGCAGAACATCTTGCCAGAGGGGCACAAAAGGTTTACCCCCAAGGGCAGCAGCAGAAAGGAACTGAGCACAGCAGCCAGACCCAAGCCAGGCACAGCTGGATAAATCCAAACTTAGTAGATCTGCACCTTAACTTCAGTAGGTGCTAAGGTTATAACTACAACAAAGATCTACAACAAAGGTCAGAAGACAGTGCTACACAAAATGACAAGAAGGAACAAAATGCAATCTCAGAACCCAAGTCTACCCATAACAAGTGCAGAGGACACTACCACAGAACAAACTGGGAATCACACAGTGGAAAGCAATGAATCAACGGCTTCTGAAATAAAGAAACAGCTGCAGAAAGGTCTAGAGGAACTCAGATTGGAAATGAAAAAAGAAATTCCTGAATTAATAGCATCTGCAGTAAAGAATCAAATGCAGAAACATATGGAGGAAACCCAATGCCCACCCAGAACAAGTGCAGAGAACACTAGCTCGGCTCAAATGTATGAATTAATAGTAAGAATTATTATTGCTATTAATAGTAACAAACAATTCAATAGTAAATAAACAACAGCAGAAAGTCATAGAGGAACTCAGAGCGGAATTCTTTTCTTCTAGCTCAGCTCAAATATACGAATTAATAGCATTGATAGTAAAGAAGCAACAGCAGAAAGTTATAGAGGAACTCAGAGCAGAATTCTTTTTGAAATAAAAAAGAATTCTCAGAACTCATAGCATCTGAAGTAAAGAATCAACTACAGAAACATAGGGAGGAAACCCAATCTGAAAAAAAAACACTGCAGTAAAAGAATTTATACCTGCTTCTGAAGAAGACATTGATAAAAAATAGAGGAGATTAGAAAAATGACGGATTCCTTGAATGAGCAATGCAGGAAAGAAATAGATCACATGAAGCAGAGTCAAAGAGATATAGAGGAAATTAAAATCTCAATCACAAGCTTGCAAAACCGTTTA
>NW_004524675.1:10846654-10849048 GCF_000260255.1 Octodon degus | reverse complement strand
AACCCTACACAGGCTACTGAAAGATGTTCTAGAGAGGGACCAAAATGATCAGAACTCAATGAATGAGATCAGAAGCAACCAACTAAATAGGGCAAGCAATTAAACGCAGGAGAAAAAGGAGTAAATGACAACATGTAAATAACATGTCAACCGTAAGTCAATACATCTCAATTCTAACCTTCAATGTAAATGGACTCAATCCACCAATTAAGAGAAATAGAGCTCTTGCTCTTTGCCACCACCATGAAAGGTTGCTTTCTGCTGTGTGCTGCTCTGTGTTGGACCCAGCTGAGTATGGACTGAAACCTCCATTAACTGTGAGCTAAATAAACCTTTCCTTCCTTCATTTTGAGTGTTGAGTATTTGTCCCAGCAACGAGAGAAGAGTAACTAAGAATTTGGTACCGCAGGAGTGGGGTCGTCACTGTGGCTATACCTGACAATGTGGATTACAAGCTTTGGCGATTAGTTTATGGGAAGAGATAAGAAAGGTTCAGAGATGTCGCCTACAAGTGAAGCGCTGCAACAGCTTCAGCTGTTCTGGATGGGAGATTCTGGCCAGAGCTCAGAAGACCAGAAAGTTGATAGAAAGCCTGCCTGTAAAGACCAGGCTGGGGAGGTTTCTGCTGGGAAGAAGGACTGCATTGGCTGTTGGACTCCAGATCATTTGTGTTTTGACTTGGCAGAAAAGCTGTCTGCATTTTTCTCATGTCCAGAGACATTGCCTGAGACTGAGTTTAAGCATGGCAGACTGATCAATCTGGCAGAAGATATTTCAAAGCAGCCAAATATTGGGGCAGTGGCCTGGTTGTTGCTGGGGGCTTTTAGCCAGATTTATGTTGAGAATCAGGAGCAAGGAGCCCAGCAGGAGGATTTAAAATGCTGTGCGCTTGGCCAGAAAGAAAGCACCAAGAAAGCTGTAGACTGCAAAGATGGAGCTGAGAGGATCTCCATTGCCAGGAAGGAACCTGAGAATGGAAAGGATGCCCTAAGGGCATCACCGGAGGAGGCAGGTCTCCACCCTTTACAGCCTCAGAACTGCAAAGGTCAGGGACTTTGCCTTGAGGGGAAAGCAGCTGAGCCCCATGTTCCAGAATGGCTCTGGCATGGAGAAACTATTTCTTCAAATCAGGGTCAGAGTGCTCAGCCATTCAGGCACTTGACTCCTACAGCCAAGAGAGAGGAAAGCCTGGCTACTGCTCCAGCTGGCAGTAGACCTTGGGATCATCCATGTAGCACACATTTTAGGCACATGCAGAATGCAGGAGTTCTGAGGTTAAGAAGGCTTCCACCTCGATTTCAGAAGAAGGCCTGGGAGGCCAGGCGGTGTGCCCTGAGAGGGCAGTGTGTGAAGCTGTGCGTGAGAAGCCTATTCAGTGGAAACCCCAGAAGTTTGGAAAAGCCAGGAACATGGATCATCTAAGGGAAACTGCAAGGAGGGAGCAAAACCTGCCTAAGAGAGAAGCCATGGGAGCTACCATGAGTGCCGTAGGGGCAGAGCCACATGGAGCTCACAACTCATCACAGAATGCTTCAGATGTTCCACATGGAACTGTAAGATTTAATGTTTGCCCTGCTGGACTTTGGACTTGTGTTGGTCCCAGTGGTTTGTATCCTGCTATGTGTACTTTTTGGAATGGCAGTGTTTGTTTTGTGCCTTTGAATGTTGGATGTGTTTAAATTTTCTTTTGTACAGGGGCTCACAGCTAAGAGTTTGCCTTGGATCTTGGAGGAGACTTGGGACTTGAACTCTTCAGCAGTGCTGAAACTGTTGGGACTTTGGCAATATTGAGATGGACTAGAATGGCTTTTGCATAAAGGGATGTGCATGAGTCTTTGGGGGTCCAGGGGCAGAGTGTTATGGTTTCTGTCTAGGTGTCCCTCCAAAGCCTCCTGCAGTCTTGGGGCAGCTTCTGGAGTTTGTGATTGATTATTGTGGGTGTGGATGCTGCACCTGCTGGGGCAGGTAATTTGCATTACAATGTAAGGTGGGAAGAGAAGCCAGCTGCTTGAGCTGCTGCTACCCTTCCCTTGTGCACTTGCTCTTTGCCACCACCATGAAAGTTTGCTTTCTGCTGTGTGCTTCTCTGTGTTGGACCCAGCTGAGTATGTATTGAAACTTCCAGTAACTGTGAGCTAAATAAACCTTTCTTTCCTTTCCTCAGAAAAAAAAAAGAGAGAAATAGACTGGCACAGTGGATTAGGGAACAAAATCCAACAATATGCTGTATACAAGAAACACATTTAATTAAAGAAGTGAATAAATATATGAAAAAATGCTCCACATCGCTAGCCATTCATGAAATGCAAATTAAAAACACATTGAGATATCATCTCACCCCAGAAAGAATGGCTATCATAAAGAAATCACCCAACAACAAATGTTGGAGAGGCT
>NW_004524675.1:10844401-10846039 GCF_000260255.1 Octodon degus | reverse complement strand
TGAATAGAATGATATGTTCTAATGGTGTTTGTAAATAGGATCTCAAGTCCGCATTTTGTACAGCAATTAACCACTAAGAAGAATGTATGCAGTGTGTTAGTTATTGAAACTGTCCTAGCGATTTGATTTGAAACTGTCTCATTGCTATTTGTTTATCAATAAAATTATGAAAAAAATAAAATAAAATAAAGAATGATGCCACAGCTCACTATGAGAGAATGGGGTTCCATCCCCAGTACTAAAGAAGCACAGTAAAAAGAAAACATTTGTGCAATGTTTATATGTGAAAGTCTTTGTATTAACATTTGTATTTGAGTAAATAAATGAGAAATGACTAGTTGAAAAAAAAAAGATTAGCTTCAATCCTCTTGCTATCTGTTATTTATTGCATGATGCTAATCATAAAATTTTGTAGTTTAATAATTCTTTTATTTTGGAATAAGCTTGTTCAATTATAATGAGATGAAAAAGGAAGTACATAATCATTTATGACAAACTATGGACTTTACATTTCTCAAAGTTGATTATGCATATGTAATTAGCACACAACTTTTTTAGACACTCACCATTGTACTGGTTGATACATTGTGTGAACTTGAGAAGTTTAGAAGGTTAATTAAGTGACTCAGCAGGGAGCCAGGGTTCTTACTTTGTAAACATCCTCATTCTGTGCAAGAGGAGGGCATGGACACTGTGAGTTCTACACCCCCAACCTCAGGGTAGCTTGTTTACAACATAAGGAGGCGGGAGAGGCTGACTAGAAAATGCAGCTGCTGCCTTTCACTTTGTTCTTGGCTGTTTTCTGCTGCCATGAACTACTGCCCTCTGCCATGTGCCACCCTACTTGGGAGCCAGCTGAGTATGGACTGATGCCTCCACAAACTGTAAGATAAATAAATCTTTCCTTCTTTTATTCTGGGTGTTGGGTGTTTTGTCCCTGCAAGGTGAGAAAGGCAACTGAGACAACCATACATCTTGGGAGCCAAACTAATATGACTGACTGACGATGAGAGATGCATAAATATATATTTTGAAACTTAGTAGTTAATTTAAGAAATAAACCAGAAGACAACAGCTTAATATATACATCTAAAGAGGGCGTATTTTCATATCTCAGTAGCATATGACTTTTAATTCAGTAAACATTTTTATTTTCAAAATTAGCATCATTTATTTTACCCCAAATTTTCAGGTACATCTTTTACAAGTGAGGTGATAGATTGTGTTTTGATCCGTTAGAAAATTTTCACAAAGAACAAGTGATATTGATTTTATGTCAGTGATATTGCAGTCTTCAAATAAAAAATATGTTAATTCCAAAAAAAAAAGAAAGAAATCACCCAACAACAAATGTTGGAGAGGCTGTGGGGGAAAAGGTACTCTTCTCCACTGCTGGTGGGAATGTAGACTGGTGCAACCCTTATGAAAATCAGTGTGGAGACTCCTTAGAAAAGTTGGACTGGAAATCCCTTTTAAACCAGCTATTCCTCTACGAGGAATTTTTTTGGAGGATCTGAAAAAATCATATCATAGTGATTTATGTGTGCCTATGTTTATAGCAGCACAATTTGTGATAGCCAAATCTTGGAAACAACCAAGATGCCCATCACCTGAGGAATGGTTGAAAAAGATGTGGTA
>NW_004524675.1:10808686-10844179 GCF_000260255.1 Octodon degus | reverse complement strand
TGTAAATATCGTATAGTCTCCCTAGTATAAGAACTCCAAAGAAGAAATTCAAAATAGAAAGGTATAATACAAGTAAAAGGAAAGCAGGATCTCAAGGACTAACTAATCAAGAGAGGGAAAGGAAAAGAGCTAGGAAAGGTGAATAAGTCAAGTCATACAGTTATGTGTAGAAGATGGGCAAGGCAATGTTCCTGAGAATATTCAGAAGACTTTTTCATCTAGCAGAAAATTGGAAAGATTCTCACCCTGACTAACTACATATTCTGATACCTGTGAACTGAGCTACTGCACTGCAGATAATAATTTGTAATAGTAGTTTCATGCTTAGAGTGCCTGTCATTCTGGTCTTCTGAATATGGGCTGCTTGTCCTGACATGCCATTTACTGCTATGATGTCTCTTGGGTAGGTGGTTGTTCAAGAAGAAGGGGATGGTGAATGAAAGCAAGAGACAGGAAAAGGAATATTGTGGGACTGTCTTGCTTCAAGGTTGTATATGGTGAGATTTTTGGACTTATGTGTAAACATAAGAAGTATATAATTCTTTATGCCTATTTTTAAAATATATTCTGACTTTTAAATGTTTTTTGTTATTACTTTAGGGACTTCTAAGATGTTTGATATGCAGACAGATAGTGAGGTTAAGCTTAACAGCCTAAATTGTATGGTAATAACAATAAGCTTGTCTTCTGGATGGTTAACAACCTAAGTTTGCAGACCAAAATTAGAGAAAAAGGAGGGCTGCAAGGAAAGCCAACATTTTGGCCCTAGCTTTCTAAGGTCAATTAAGACTCAGGACATATGAGAACTTGGACTGTAATGTCATGTAACTCAGTAGTGCCCCAAATTTTCTGATCAAGGAGATTATGGGGCCAAAGAGGAAAGTGATCGATGATGTAGAGTGTGCCTAAGGAGAGTCACATGGAGAGGAAACATTCTCTCACGCTTTCACAGAGAGCACATTGGTCAAGCAATGGCCGTGACTCATCCACATGGCTGACACTGACAAAGGTTCTACAATCTGTGGTACAGGATCTCAGGATAAATCCTGAGGGGATTTCACTGACCTTATCAGACTCAAAAGCTGCAACTCTTGTTGCATAGGGCCTGCTTAGGGTTTACCTTGGTCTTAAAAGGTATCCAGCAGTTCTGATACCTGCTGGTGGGAATGTAGACTGGTGCAGAAAAGTATAAAAACAAAATATAAGAGGTAAAGCCATGGTGTTATGTTGAGCTGTAGGGGACTCAGGTCAACAATTTCTGACATTGGCAGTCAAGTGGAAGACCCAATACTATTATGGGCTACTGGACTCTTTTAGAATATTTTGCTGAGTTTGCACACCTATAATATTCAAGTAACGGAACTAAACAACAAAAAGGGGATGCAGATGAATGTCCATTTTGTATCTGTGTATTCAAATGGCTAGGATCAATATACAGTTACATTCTCTTAATGAATAGAGGGATTTGTTCTAATGGTGTGTGTAAGTAGGATATCATAATTGTACAGCAATTAACCCCTAGGAAGAATGTGTACAATGTGTTAATTGTTGAAACTGTCCTACCAGTTTGGTTTTAAACTGTCCCATTGCTATTTGTTTCTCAGTAAATTTATGGAAAAATAAATAATTTTTGAAAAAGAATGATAAACTCGAAGCCTTTATATTGAGGTGGATATCCCTTGAAGATATACTCATAAGTGAAATAAACCAGACCCACATGTGTAAATATCATATCATCTCCCTAGTGTAAGAACTCAAAAGAAGAAATAAAAATTGAAAGCTATAACCCAACTAAATGGAGAACAAGAACTCAAGGATTAAGCAATGAAGAGAGGGCAAGGAGAAAAGCTAGGAAATATGGCAGGGGCAAAATCATACATTTATATACACAAGATGGTTAAGGCAATAGTCCTGAGAATCTCCATCAGGTGTTTGGAGATTACATGCCTAAACTACACAGGCAGT
The DNA here is from genome assembly GCF_000260255.1 of Octodon degus. NCBI lineage: Eukaryota > Metazoa > Chordata > Mammalia > Rodentia > Octodontidae > Octodon > Octodon degus. The sequence continues at coordinate 10,842,214 of NW_004524675.1, read as the reverse complement.
TAATAACACTATCTGTCTGAATATCAAATGCCTTAGACATAACATGGAACAGGTATTTACCAACAATCATTGTTATGCTAAACTTTAAATCCCTATAGAATGTGAAAAAATTAAAAATAAAAATAAACAATTGCACAGTTTTACACAGAAATTTAGAAATCTAACCATATACAACATTGTAGCAGGACAGTCCTGTGACCTTTTTTTCTTCCCTCTTTTATTACCTTTTATTAAAAAACATTTATTTGAGAGAAAGGATGGCAGTAATTGATATGACATTAGAAGCAGTAAGCATTTAGAAGACCAGAATGACAGGCATTCTAAGAATGGCCCTAGTACACATGGCTATCTTCAGTGCCGTTGCTTCGTTAGCAGGTATCAGCATATATTGTTAGTCATGGTGAGATTCCTGCCAATTAACTGCTGGTTTTAAAAACCTCAATTGCCTATGTTGTATTGTAATAATATCATTAAGCTTCTCTTCTGGAGGATTAACAACTTCAGTTTGCAAACCAAAAAATTAGAGAAAAAGAAGGGCTACAAGGATAGCCAACATTTTTGCCCTAACCATTCAAGGTCAGTGAGGACTCGGGACATTAGAGAACCTGTACTGCAACATCATGTAACTCAGTTGTGTCCCAAATTTTCTGTTCAAGGAGATTAAGGGGCCACAGAGTAAAGTGATCGATGATGTAGAGTGTGCCTAAGGAGAGTCACCTAGAGAGAGAACATTCTCAGGCTTTCAGAGAGAGCAAATTGGTCAAGCAATGGCCATGACTCATCCACATCGCTGACACTGACAAAAAGATATACAAACTGCTATACAGGGTTTCAGGGTAAATCCTGAGGGGATTTGATTGGCCTAGTGAGATACAAACATCATGTTTCTTGTTATATAGATCTTGATTTATCTTGGTCTTAACCATCCAGCAGAAAAGTATACAACCAATGTATAAAAAGTAAAGCCATATTAATATGTTGAGCTGTAAAAGGCTCAAATCAACAACTTCTGACATTGCCAGTTCTGCAGATAACCTACTAATATTGTGGGCTACTGGACTGTAATGGATTACTTTGCTGAATTCACTCACCTACAGTATTTAAATGGCAATGGAATACACATCTCTGACAAAACTAAACAAAAAGGGGGATTTAAATGAAGGACCATTTTGTAATGAAAAAAAATATGTGTATATACAAAATAGAATAGATATACAGCTACTTTCTCTTAACTCAGTGAGAAAAAAGATCTGTATCAATAGGGTTTAGACATGATATCATGTCTGCATCTTGTACTATGAATAACTACTATGAAGACAAAAATATGCAATGTATTAATTATTGTAACTGTCCTACTAACCTGTTTTGAAACTGTCTCATTGCTATTTCTTTCTCAATAAAATCAATAAAAATAATATATGAAAAAACAAAGAAATATACTGGTGTGGGGAAAGGGTGGTTAATTTGCAAAGAACTCATTTCTTCCATTTGCAAATATGTACATTCCTTGGAAAGAGTAGTTTGAAGTTTAAAACATTACACTCTAAATGTGCAGAGAAACACAGTTTCTTTGTATTCTTTATAACCTATTGGATTTTCTTTATATCTAAGTGAGGGAAGGCATTACTTTGGTTCAAAATCATAAATTTATTCTAATACAATACATAGCATATTGGTGTAAATGTTTAGTCTTTTAGATAAGAAGCTTAACCTTACCTATCCCACCTTTGATTAGGTACTCTCCAAAAAGGCTTCTAGTGGTATGGAGATGGGATGGACCTTATATGACTCATGATGCCCTCAAGGAGCACCAACCTTTTATTCACACTTTATGTCATCTTCTCTTTATTCTGCTGAGGAGTGACTGCTCTAAACTGCTTTCTACTGGACCATAGGAATCCCTCGATGTACCTGATTCCAGGCATCTACTGGTAGCTTGGTATGATTTGTGGTCCCTCTCTCAGTCAAACCTAAACATCTCAGCAATTTGGCCTTAAATGGCTCTCACTGGAACCTGCAGACTCTTCTAAATCTCACATATATTCTCTATATCTTGTCCTAGGCTACACAACCTAATTACTGGATACCTTGTTTCTGTGACCTGTGGCAGACCCATTGCTCCCAATTCAGCTTCCCTCAACATCTACAAAGATCATAGAAGCAAGCACTCTATCTCAGTGCCACATCTGATTTCCTTTTGCCAATAAGGTATAGCACTTTCCTATCAATGATATTAGCAAATGCCTGTGAAGAAGAATTTTATAAAGTTGAAGGGGATGTCATGGAAGTGTAAGAAGAACATGAAAACCTTGTATTCTGTCTTCTCTCTGGACTTCTCTTACCTCTTCTCGATATCTCTAGAGCTAAAGAGTTCAGATTTCTGACTTTTCAAATTAAATAGAACAGATAAATGTTTCATCATCCCAGCTAGTAAAATGAAGGAAATAATTTTTAAATGATTCTCTATTTGAATGCTATAATTTTTTATTCGCCTATTATATTTTCTGAATGATTCTTACCCAATGAGTTTCCAATATTTTTACCCTTGAGTTGTTGTTTCTGCTACATACTTATCTGACACCAACTCCCAGGATACTGAGATCCTATATATAATATACTTACACTTCTGTTTCCATTAAAAATATAATACTCAGTATAGATGTAAATCTTTCCATCACAAGATGTAAAATAATGTAAGAAAATATGCTATGATGGAAGAGTATTTTTGAAAATCATGATAGAATTATTTGTAAATGTACATATCTTACTTAGTGCTTGATGGAGAACCAAGATTACAAGGTTAGAAGAAGTGATTGCTATTGTTCAGATTTTTGAGCAAATACTGATTTTGAAAAAGCAGACTGAGTTTTAGCTTGGCTTTAAAGCATGGGGTTCATGTGGAAATTTAACACAAAAGCCTTGGTAATGAGGTTTTTTTTGAGTGGATTACAGAAGCTTTCTGTCCTACCATTAAGAAATATCTGGAAGACAAAGGCTTACCACTCAAGGTTCTTCTTATGAACAATACCCTACTTACCAATGAGATTCGGAAGAATTGGCTGAATAATTTTCAAGGCTCTAAGTTGAACACTTCCCACCCAATACAACTTCCTGTATTGCAGCCTATGGACCAGCAGGTTATAGCTAACAAGAAGCTATTCACCAAGGAACTGTTCCTGAAGTACTTACAAATGGTCTCAGATACAGATTTAATTCTTAAAGAGATCTGGAAGGAATATTACAATATCCTTTTCTATATGGGGTTAGCCGAGAAATCCTGGGCTAATATCTCTCTAATGGCACTGAGATCTTTCTGGAAGAAAGTGTGGTTAAAATTATATAGGTTAATAGCTTTGAAGGCTGTGTAAAGGAGCCTGGACCTTCAGCTGATCCTGTGGTGGCTGACAATGTCACTGTGGCAGAGTTCATAGAATTGTGGGTAGATAGACAGTGGTGATGTTGGTGAACCAGTGGAAGAACACTCAGAGGAACTGTCTACAGGGGAACTTCAGCAACTTCTGGCTGAGCAACAGAGAATGGCAGCAGAGGGGCTTCCTGAAGAGGTGGAGGAATGTCAACAATCAATGCAGCAAAGTTCTTCTTTTGAAATAAAGAAAATCCCGAAAAATTGCACAGGGCTACCAACATTTATAGAAAAGACCCATACACACAGAAAAAAAAATCACTGTATTCACTTGCTTAATGAAAACATCATGCCATACTACAGAAAAGTGTTAAAGGAAAGACAGAAACAAGACATCCTTAGACCAGTTTCTAGTTCTGAAAAGATTGAAACCTAGAGGGCCAGAAGCAGGTTGTAGCACACTACAGACTCTCCCAAGGAGAGGAAGGACTGCAAAGAGCCAGATTTCTGCTGTTCTCAGGGAAGCAGACTCTCCTTCCAAACAATAACCACCTTCCACTCCATTTTCCCTTTCTGCAAGCCAAAGATGTCAACTTGAATGATGAGTACAGTATGAAATTGTTGTTTCTGGTGAGCTAGGCACATTCGATAACTTTCTGGTGAATGCACTAGAAAAATTGTTGGTGTTTCTGGTAAATTACACACATATTACAACCCCTTTTAAAGTTTGTGTGACTGATTTATTTCACTTAAAATTATTATCTCAATGGTCATTTTTTTGTGAAAAATGACTCAAAGTTATCCTTCTTTATGATATTGTACTATATTGTGTGTAAATGTCATATTTTATTTGCCCATCTGTTTGTTGATAGACATATAGACTGCTTCCAAGATTTAGCTATTTAGTATATTTGCACTGCTATAAACATGGATGTGCATGTAACTGTAATATAATGCCTCTGTGCAAAGGTCATACATCATTGCAGGGAATTTGTATGATTACATGATATATTTTGATTTCTCTATTTTTCTCAATCCATTCTCCTTTCATCAACCCATCTTCCTCTCCCTCTTTACAAAGCTTCATTTTTATTTTATCCTTTTGTAAAATAATTTTTCCCTTTTCCCTCCCTTCCTTTCTTCATTCCTGCACCCTGGTTCTTCTTTCCTTTTGAATAATTTCTTCCCATTTCACAATGTGTGTTATACATCTTGGATCTTATTACCCTTTCATTTCCTTCACACCAGGAGGACAATAGTTTTTTGATTGATTGATTGATTGATTGATTGATTGATTGATTGATTATGCAATGCCAGGGATCACACTCAGGACCTTGCACTTTCCATGTAGGTGCTTAGGCTGCTATGCTGTCTCCCCCAGCCCAACGATGTGATGGATATACATGTGAGTCTGATTTATTTCACTTAAGACTATGGTCTCAAGTTTCACCCATTTACTGAGAAATGCCTCAAATTTATCCTTCTTCATGGCCAAGAAGTACTCCATTCTATGAAAAACCCACCTCTTCTTTATCCATTCCTCATTTGCTGGGCATTTGGGTTGTTTCCATGATTTAACTATCACACACTGTGCTGCTATAAACATGAGTGTGCATACATTTCTGTGTAGTTAATTCTTCTGGGAAGATACCTAGAAAGGGAACAGCTCGGTCCAATGGGACCTCTAATCCTACTTTTCTGAGGAAGCTCCATGCTGATCTCCACCACAGCTGTATCAGTCTGCACTCCCACTGACAGTGGAGAAGGGTTCCTTTTTCTCTGTTGTCCCTCCAGCATCTGTTGTTGGTTGATTTCTTGATGATTGCCCTTCTTTTCAGGGTGAGATGGAATCTCAATATTGTTTTAATTTGTATCTTTTAAATAACGAGGGATGTTCAGCATTTTTCATATATTTATTTGCCACATATAATTAGCTTTTCATCTGAGATGTGTACATTCCTCTCAGATGTCCATTTCTTTATTGGGTCTTTAAATTTGGGAAATTTGATGTTTTTCAGGTCTTCATATATTCTAGATACAAATACCTTCTGGACTGTCCTTCCCATCTGTTGGTGATTCCATTATTTATTTTGGGGAAAAAATAGTCTTGACTTATGACCAACTTGAGTTGCAACCAGCCTTTACAAACCAAATGAGCTCCTAAGCCAAGGGTCTACTGTTTTGTTTTGTTTTGTTTTGTTTTGTTTTGTTTTGTTTTGTTTTGTTTTGTTTTGGGGGGGGGTGGAATATGCCATTTAAATTCTTTTTTTTTTTTTTCCGGAACTGGGGATTGAACTCAGGCCCTTGCGCTTGCCAGGGAAGCATTTATTCCACTGAGCCATCTCCCTGTCCCAGGTCCACTGTATATTGGTATTTGTTTATTAAGTACATTTCCTTGGTTGTGACATTCTACTATGAAGAGATATGCATGAATCCTTCTATCTAACCTTTGTCTCTCAACCCAAATTTGTATTGCCTGGCTGTCCAGGCATCAATAACAACTTAGTTTAATGCCTGGCTTCACTACTAGTGCAATAGAATGACCCCTACAGAAGTCTCCTATATTAGCATTATGACCAAACAAACTCTGTACCCAGCAGCCACTTATTAGAAGCTCTACACAAACTTCTAATCCCTTTATTTCCTGACAATTGTTTCCACCTGTGGGATGATGCCTGGCCCAAAAGGATGGAGCACGGCATAATGGGCATTAGGAGAGTTAGAAAAATGTAGGGAGAAATTTGTCAACGGAAAAGGTATAAAACCTTCTGCCACATCTTTTATTCCAGACTTGCTGGAAACTCAGACCATAGTAGGTAGTCTAAAAATTTTATGAGAGAAATAAAAAAAAAACTTTTGACACATGAAACTTGGCAATATGTGTTGTTTTTGAGTAAGCATAATTTCTTCGAATTCATTAATTTGGTACAGCGTCTCATTATGCAGCTTGGACTCATAGTGATCTTCCTGTCTCCGCCTCCCCAGCACTGGGATTACAGGAATGCGCCACTATGCTTGGTTTCAGTGGCCAACACAGCATGCCAGACGGGATCAAATCTGGGTCCTTGCATTTGCCAGTCAGGCACTTAGACTGCTGAGCTATCTCCCCAGCCTTTAAGCATAATTTCTCAACATGCTTAATGTGCTTCTGAAGGAGTACAAGGCACAAAGTCTAGTATGTCTAAAAAAGAAAAAGTTTCAAGTGTGCTCATGAAACTACCACACGGACTTCTAGTCACAGCCCTACTCTATTCACTTTCCACTGCTTTGTCAGAGATGGTTAGAATTAGATACCCCAGTGGTTAACATTACTTTTAGATCAGTAGTATCAATGACTATTTCATCTACAAAGAGCAAAAAAAATCTCCAAAGGCCAAAGTATGCTTCAGTCCCTTTCAATTTTAAAGTTGTAGTGTTTCAGATCCTGGAAGAATCTGAAAGCTATGAATTCAACTACATAACTAACAAGTTCATTGGAAAGATAGGGCAACCTTGTATGGATGAACTGATATAATTTCTCCAAAATGTGGGCTCCTGAGGATTTGTTACTTCTCCACTCTGGAATATCATACTGATTCTTACGTACTTCATCATATTTGGTCAAATTTCCTGGCTAATCCAGAGGAGAGGAAAGAAAGGTAGCTTTAAACTCTAACTCTACCCCAAAATAAGTCCTGTATTCATTGAATGTGTCTTAATTATAGTCAGAAGTAATTCTCATCTGGAAGACAGTCATATGCGCAAGGATTTGCTGAGAGTGACTATACATCCAGCACTATCCTAGCCACTGTAGGTATAACAATGAACAGAAACAAAAGCCCCTATAATCATGAAGTCTATATTCCACAAGTAAGTGGAAAATCATGAACAACTCATTTGAAAAATATAGATTGTAGGGCCAGCCAGATGGCTCAGTGGACTAATGTGCCTGTTTATCAGAGTGCAAAGACCAGGGTTCATCCCCAGCATGCTGTGCTGGCCCCATCCCTGGGGCACACTGAGACAGCGATTGAGACTGGACATGGTGGCACACCCTATAATCCCAGCACTTGGGAGGCTGGAAACAGAAGAATCACTACGAGCTGGATCTATGTAGTGAGACCCTGCAGACCCTGTATACTATATATGAAAATGAAAGACAATGGAAAGCAACTAGGAAGAAGAGTGTCAGAGAGGCAGGCCATGGTCATCCCCATAAGATAATCAAAGAAGACTTTATGGAAAAGAAGTCAGCTTTTGACCCAGAACTTGGAGAAGGCAAGAACAAGGGTCCCATGCAGATCAGAGGTGGCCAGTTCAGTCTAGAGACCACTCAGAGAGGGAAAGTGGGACCTGATACAGGACATCACATAGGCCTTTCTCTTTTACACCAGATAATCATAGAGAACCACTTGAGAATTGAGGATACACCAGCGACTCTTCTAAACACATATGTGTCGTATAATTATTCACTATGTATCTTGTGATTATTATAATCACTTGAGGTACTCTGATGAAGCCATTTGTAGACTATCTAAAACAGAGGAGTTAGGCTCAATCTTTTATATATGGATAACAAATTGCCATCATTATTTATTAAATAGACTATTTTCTTCCAGTGTATTTTCTAGCTCCATTGTCAAAGAATTAAAAAAATTTAGACACCCCCCCATAAATGACCCCATCAAAACATAGGTAACCCAAATAAATAGATACCTCTCAGAAAGATTACAAATAGCCAATAAGCACATGAAAAAGCTGTTCAGCATTGCTGGCCATTAGGGAAATACAAATTAAAATAACACTGAGATTCCATCTTACTACAGAAAGAATGGCTATAATCAAGTTATCAAGTAATAACAAATGCTGGCAAGGCTGCAGGGAAAAGGCAACACTTCCACATTGTTGGTGGGAATGTAAATTAGTACAACCACTGTGGAAATCAATACAGGGAGTCCTCAAAAAACAACAACAAAAAACCCCCAAGAAATTCCACTTGCTCCTTCTCAATATCTTCTTGAAAGAGTAAAAGCTATCACATTACAGTAATACATGCTTACTGGTATGTATAGCAGTGCAACTCATTAAAGTTAACCTTGGACTCAGCCTATATGTCACAGATGAATGGATAAAGGAAATTGGTATGTTTGCATCATGGATTAGTACTACTGTGCCATAAAGAGGATAAACTTGGGGGATTTGTAAGTAAATGGGTAACACCTTGAAACCGTAATGTTAACTGAAATAAATTAGACACACAAGCTTAAATATTCCATGATTTCTTTTATACGAGAAACTCAAAATGTAAATGCAGAGCAAATAAAAGACAGGTAATAGGAAGTGGAGAAATGCATCTTTCTCAAAAGGGGGAGGTGGATAAAAGATAGAGGGGAGAATAAAGGGAAAGAGGATTTTGATAAAGAATGGAAGAAAATGAAATGAAAATAAAACTTTAATAAATGGACCAAGAGTTGGTTGACAGGGATAGGAGGGATAGAGAATAAGACAAGAATTAAAATGTGATAATGCATGTACCAACTTCTCACAAGAAATAGAATCATATATACTACAAACATGCACTAATAAAAAATAAATAACTTTTTTTTAAAAAAAGGAAATTCATGTCACTCACCTAACTTCTTAGTACAGTCATTCACATAAAAAACCCAAAGTCTAGAGGAAATTTTTTTTTATTAAAACGGTCTTACTAGAACCCATGAGATAGCTAAGCAGACTAAGCATCTGTTTAGGTAATTCTTTAGACAGAGTCTGGGGTTAGATCACCAGCACCACATGCCATGCTAGTCCCCCTCCCCCCAGGCACAATGAGTTGGCCACTGAATCTGGGCATGGTGGTGCAGGCCTGTAATCCCAGCTCTGGGGAGGCTGAAAACAAGGATCACTACAAGTATGAGCTGTGTAGTTAAGACCCTGTACCAAATATATATTTTTTTAAAAAAACCTATCTTACTGAGATATAATTCACATATATGTGCTCATCAAATTCAGTAGGTGAAGTTTTCAGCAACTCAAAATGTGACTAACTTTAGAGATAGAATCTTTACAGAAGTAATTAGGTCATTAGTGCCGGCCTTAATCCAGCAGCTGGCATCTTGCAGGGAGAAATTTGGATACACCTATACAGAGAAAAAAGAGTGGCCTGGAACAAATACTTCCCTCATGGCCCTGTAAAGGACCTAACTCTAGAAACACCTTGATTTAACAATTCTAGCATACAGAAATGTGAAAAAATAAGTCGTTGTTTAATCTATCCAGGCCAGACTTTGTTAGGGCACACCTAGCACAGTAATATATCACAGGATTCACCCACTTAATGTGTCCAGTTCAACGGTTTATAGCATGCGTCCCTGCTGTTAATTTTAGAACATTTTCATCACCTCTAAAACAAAAGCTATTTTTTAGCCATCAACATCCTATCACCACATCCTCCCCTGCACTACTCTACCTTCTTGTTTCTATAGGTTTACCTACTATGGACATTTCATCAATGGAGTCATGATATGTGGTCTTACATGACCGACCTCCTTCACTGACTGTGTTTTCAGAATTCATCACTGCTGTGGCATGTATCAGCAAAGCATTCCTTTTGCTACTGTGATCACTCCATTGTATGGATAGGCCACAGTCTGTTTAGTCATCTCTCAGTTAATAGACCTTTGGGTAGTTTCCACCTTTTGGCTATCATGAATAATGCCGCTACAAACATTCATGTAGAAAATCTCTTCATAGAGGTAATAACTTTGTAGGTTGTTGGGATTAAAACCTGTTCTAAACAAACATAGTGATTGATGAAAACCTCTCACTATTTCTTTGAGTTGATTTCCAGCAAATTTCTACCTTTTATCTTTCAGGCTCTCCCATCATTTGTATTTCAACCAAACTATCACAATCCATTCGTAAGACTGATTTATGGTCTATTTGTTCAACAATTGCCTAGCACTGAGTTGACTGAAGGATATATGAAGATCCTCAGGGGAAAAAGAAAGTGTCATTGTAAACTCAGCCTCAATTCCATTATGAAGCTCAGACTGGAGAAGACGTGGGTGAGTGTGGGCGTTGTGCTTGCATTCAGTAACATAAAAGAACCCCCCAGGTGTGGAAGTCTGGCCAAGTCATGTTAGATTTAAATGCAGAGGTTGAATCACTGCCAAAGAAAAAGAGGTATTTGAGTTAGATATGGTACACCTGGCCCATTAGCTCATCAGGCTGGTCTTCCATGCTCACATAAAGATGTGATTTATAAGAACAGCATTTTTATTTGTTGTAATATGAGCCATAAAGGTTGGAAAAGTGAGAAAGTCACAGAATCTCTATTCTTGCCAAATTATATCATGGAGAGTCTGAAAGATAAAATTTAATGAAAACATTCATAGACCAGGACACAAGTTCCACTTTTGATGAAGAGTTATTTTCCATTAATTTGACATGAGTAGGTAATTTTTCAAATAAGAGCATAATCATGCTAATATTATGTAGGTGTACATAGAGTACAATGTGTCTCTATTCATTGTAAGAATGCCCAGTGTTGGTTCAGCAACTTACCACAACATACATCATGCTAGATTCTGGAGAAGCTGTTGTGAAATAAGATGTACATAGTCTGGCTCTCACATTCATTGCAGACAACTTTGTGAATAACAGGCTGCTCCTGACATGTCTATTGAAAATTATAGTCTTGTTACAGTGTGATTAGACACCTGTGTGTGCCAGACACCGTGCTTGGCACAGTGACTTCAAGGATGATCAAAAATATGGCCTTTGCCTTCAAAGAATTAAGATGTGCATATGTGCATGCATTTGCCATACACTATAGGCTGTGCATATGCCATATACATAATAGAGGATTTCCAGAAAGAAGTATTTAAGAAGCACTCATCAAAAAGTATGGCCGGTAGTTGTACAAAAGAGAAGGCTTGAGGAGTTTCCACAGAGAAAACGAGGGCTGAACTAGTTCTTCAAGGTTTTAAATGATTTGGGCAGAGTGTGAAAGAAAAGGGAATTCTATGTGGAGAAATGAGATTGAGGAATGGCCCAGAGACATGAAGGTGATGACCGTTTGGTAGAACGGCAAGTGGGCAGACATTCTGTCTTCTCTGTCAGATCCAAAGAGGAAAGGCTCAGTCCAAAACACTGTTCTACTTAAATATTTCAGTGGAAAGCTAAAACCAGTCTGTCATTTCTCATTTGAACACCTGGAAAGTCTCACAGCACATCAAAGCAGGCCCAGCTTTCTGAGGTTTACCACATATTAAACTTGAATTTCTATGAAAACAGAGGACAAGCTTAATAGGCAAATAATGTCGATTGATAGGCTCTCACCATGTCAACATTAACAACAGACTGAAGCTCAGGAGGTAAAATTTGACCTTTAGTAAAACTGACACTAAGTAGTCCTCCAATTTACTGTGGATGACTTTAACTTGTAGATAACTGGCAATGCTCTCAGCTTGTATGTCAGGACAGACTGGGTCACTGGAAGGCACAGTCAAACTGTGGTTAAACCTAATAGAGGCGATGCTGCATCATGGCATGCTCTAAAATCAGCTTTCTTGGCCCTGAATCCCAATTCTTCTATCCGTTAAGTCGAACCTTTCCAAGCAATATAATCACACTTGACCTCAATCATCTTATCTGTAGAAAAGGATGAAATTGTGCTTGCATTAATGGGACAGTATGGAAAATTAATAAAAGAGTACATGTATTCAGGCTGGTATACGTATAGCACTGAGATATCTTCTAAGCCTTTAAAGTTAATTGTGGCAGAATTGTGAATGTGTTCTTGGTATTTAATAAGAGCCTATGGTAGGTCCTTTTGTACAATGAAAATCCCTCCAGTAAGTGTATCGTTATTTGCATTAAAATTTCCTGGAGCATTTCTCTTTGCCTATGACATTTCTTTCTTCCTTTTTTAATACTTAGAGCTTTATTAATTTAATATATTAAGGTTGAGTGTTCTGGGAAGCAGATCCTGAAATGCAGTAAGAAATGTAAAAGGTATATTTATGATTACTGAGAAATAAAAAGAAAGAAGGCAGGAGTGGGCAGGGATAGCCTTCAGTCTCTCTCAGGCCAGAGGGGAGCTCCAGAATACGGTTTATTTATCATTATACCCACAAACTTGGTAGAAATGTCTGGGCCTTGTATTTTCCATGCTTTTTTATTAAACAGAGCCATTCTGAGGTATCTATAACCTTAGCCTCCATCACCTTGGTTAGTGATTTTCCAAGAAACGTGCGCCCTTGGCTTGAAAGCTAAGGATTGTGAAGAACTTAATAGCTGGAGGCCATTGGCGAATGGAATTCATCATAGCCAGGCAGTGAGTTCCTTTGTGGCAGGCCATCTGAACTATATCTATGTCTGCTATAGGAAGATTTCAGAAGATAATAGCAATAGTGATTAATGTTCCTGTGCCACCATCTCTTGACATCACCTATCTCTGGACTTAGCCATCTCCTCAGTCAAGAATTCTAGCCTCCTCAAGCACTCCATCTCTTAACACCAGTAGTTCCTTCAACCTCCCTTAGAATGAGGGTCAGGTTCACACTCTGTCTCCATTTTACCCAGCATGCATGAACTAGCAGTTCTGATGCTCAGTCTAGCCAGTCAAACTCATAAAGACTCTGACCCCTCATAACTCTGAACTTAGACAAGATGACACAGGATTTGAACCCAATCTGCTGGAAGTACAGAAGAGTTAGATCTCACAGACTAAACTTTGGTCAATGAGAAAGTCAAGATAGGAAGAGTCAGACAAAGCCACCTCTCATCCTTCCTCCCCTCAGCTGTGTGTCCCTAGATGAAGTAGCACCACATAGGAGAGCTGGATCGTGTCCCATAAGACTAAATCTGTGCTTTCATGCCACACTATGTTCATTCAAAAATGTGCTTTCATCCCAACATGGTGGTATTGGCCTATGGTCCCAGCTATGAGGTAAGCTGAGGTAGGAGAATTGCTTGAGTCTAGTCAAAGATTGGGCAATGTAGTAAGACATCACTTCAAAAAAAAAATCAAATAAAAATACTACCTCACATTTGCTTTTCCTCTATGCTTACCCCATTTCCCTTTGTCTCTTTTCTCATTGCCCTGGAAATACAACACCAAACAACAGTCTTGTGCTGTAGCACACCTACTTACCTCTGAGTTCACTTCCCTAGGATCTGGGTTAGCAATTAGTTTGTGTTTTTTTACATGCCTAGTACTACCTTAGGAAGTTTTAATTCTCTCTCCCACACTCCTCCTTCCCTTCCCTCTCTCCCTCTCTCCCATAGATATAGTTCAGATGGTCTGTCACAAAGGAACTCACTGCCTGGCTATGATGAATTCCATTAGCTGAAGGCCTCCAGCTATTAAGTTCTTCACAATCCTTGGCTTTAAAGCCAAGGTTGCACCTTTCTTGAAGTGCTTTTGAAGTCTATCTATCTATCTATCTATCTATCTATCTATCTATCTATCTCTCTGACCTAGATATTCTTAATAATATCATTTCTGTTTTACAGTTGAGAGACTGGAGCACAGAAATGTTAAGCATCTTTCACAAAGTTCTACAGCTAATAATGGATAGAGCTAGTATTTGAACAGTCTGACTCTGAAGACCAGGGCCTGCTCTGTTTCTGAATATGGTTCTCAGACTGTCTCTAAGTTAAATACATACATGGGAAGTAATTCCATCAGCAAAATACTGCCATGTATTATCCAGGGGAAGTACTGCTGGGCCAGAATTAATATGATAAATACTTATCTAATGAGAAAATATAAACCAAGTAAAGAAAGAGCAACCAAAGGTAAGAACGTTGGAGGAACGAGAAGGTCTACATTTTCTCTGACTTCCTAAATTTATTTAGCCATTAAAATTAGGATAAGTCACATGACCATGGACCTCACTGTCCATGGGTACCATAATACATGGGTACTTATAATACTGATTTATAATTAATTTTATGCCCGATATAACTTTATTAAAGAGAAAAATAAAAGTAACAATTAAACTGAGTTTTAAAACCATTTAATAAGGGAATTACATTGTATATTGTTGTCTTTGTTGTAGTTATTCAAAGTATAAGATACAGGCATGTATCTTGTCCAAACAATATCAGTAAGAACATTTCTTTTCAATGAACTAACAGAAATTAGTTGTATAGCTATCTTGTGCATAAAATATGGCTTTTTACCTTTTCTTGCTTTCCCCTCTCTCCCAACAGTTTATCTTTTCTTTTGAATGGTTTCTTCCCAATTCACAATATCTATTGTGCATTTTGGATTTTGTTTGCTCATAGTGTTTCTCAAGCTAGTGAGATAATACAATTTTTACACGTATGGGTCTGATTTATTTCACTTAGGAGTATGGTCTCAAGGTCCATCCATTTACTTATAGAAGTCTCTAGTTTATCCTTCCTTATGGCTGAGTAGTACATCGTTATATTTTCTAAAAACTCACTTCTTTTTTTATCAGTTCCTCAGTTCATGGGTATTTGGGTTGTTTCCAAGATCAAGCTATTATAAATTGTGCTGCTATAAACATGGGTGCATCACATGACTTTTGTACAAATTAAATCAGTCATCTCTAGAAAAGCATTTCTTCTTTTTAAAGATGTAATTAATGCATAGTGATTGTGTATATTTATGGGGCATCATGTAGTATTTCAATACATGTATAGATTTTTAATAGCTAGATAAGAGCAATTGACATATCTATCATCTCAGACACTTGTAGTTTCTTTGTGTTGGGAACATGCAAAATCCTCTCTATTAGCCATTTTGAAATAATTAATTCTCCTAAATTATAGTTATTTCCTACTAGGCTACAGAACACTGAAGTTATTCCTGTATCCAACTGCAGCCTTGCTGCCCATTAACTGCCCTTTGTCCATTCTTCTCTTCCTTCCATCAGTCTCATTCTTTGGTAACTACATTTCTATTCTAGACTTCTCTGAGTTCCACTTTTAAATGTTCACACAATTGATGAACACATATAGCTTCTGTGTTTCTGGATCTGGCTGATTTCACTGAACATAGTGTTTTAGAAAAGCATTAATCAGTTTTGAAACTGTCTCATTGATATTTGTTTCTCAATAAAATAAAGTCAAAAAACATTAATAAATATAATTTTAACACAGGGCTTGCTAATTTTTAATTATCTTAAAATTTATACCAATTTTTACATCTCCGTAAAAGGTCATAAAGGAGACCTTTGAAGACACTAAACTATAATGTTACATAAATTTAAAATAATAAGCAAAAATAAAGCAAAAGGAAAATAAAAGTTGCAAAATACATAGAACTAGGAATCAGATCTACGGATGGCAAAAATGCTTCCTTTGCTAGTGGTGAGCCACATGCTTTGTCTTATTGCTTCTGGATGTCAATAAGAAAAAGGAAACACCATTAGCTACCAGATTTTTAGTGTCCATAATTTGAAAATCAATCAACTGCCGAAGTGACACTGAGGCTGATAGTATAGAGAGGTTTCTGCATTTGTAATCACAAAGGAATCATTATAAAACTCGTGAGCAAAATTCTCAATAATATTCTAGCAGTACGTATGTTCCTCTTCAGTATGGACTGATGACAATACCCCAGAGTACAACTGTATCAAATAATTTTGGAAAGAGCTCATTGGAGTGCAGTCTACTACATTCTAGCCTGAACTTGTATTAGCTTTAACCAGGGATTAAACTCAGGCCTTTACGCGTGCCAGGCAAGCACTTATTCTACTGAGCTATCTCCCCGGCCTCTAGAATCTCTAGATAAACAAAACAGAGTTAGTAAGCAAATTGTCCATGAACCAGCCAATGAAGACATAGCAAAGAACAGGCACATAAAAGCTCTCATGGAGCTGTGTTCTAAGCAGAGAGTGTGTAAGGTTCCTTCCCCTGGCTGAAAGAAAAGAGAAAGAAAGTATGAAATTCTTCATTGCTCAGCACGGGAGGGCTGCGGAAGAGCAGCAGGGACCCTTGGGGAAGAAGAAGGTCGGCAAAGGATTTATGGGGCTGGGTTGGAGGTGGAGTTTGCGGGTGGTACAGGTGTGGGGGTCTGAACCAGCGATAATTGAGGAAGGCTTGCTGCAGGCCTGAAAGACAAAAGAGGAGTAGCCCAGGGTACAAGGCGAAAGTCAGTTGAGCAGTGGCTCACGGATTGCTCTGGGATCACCATGCTATGCTGCCTCACCTCCAGGATGACCTGGCCCACCTCTGCGTGGGTGCAGACCCATCAGAGAGGACAGACAATAACAGAGATATAGGTTAGACATACAGTATGTCTGGCGGTGATAAGTGTTATGGAGAAAATAAAATGAGAAAGTGGGTTGGGAGGGGAATATAAAAATTAAAAGATATTAAAGTAGCAATGTGTGATCTCATACAATAAATACCCCATGTACTCATTTTGGGCTAATATTAGGAGCCATTGAAGTTTGCTTTTTTCTGCAAGTGGAATAAGCGCTTGGCTGGCAAGTGCAAGGGCCTGAGTTCAATCCCTGGTTCCACCAAAAAAAAAAAAAAAAAAAAAAAAGTACTGGGCCTGAAGGCCTGAATTTAACTCTACAGAAACATGGTGTGGAAGAGAATTGAGCAAACTGAGGGGGGAAGAGATGTGTAGAGTTTGGGGGCAGGTGGAGCTGCAGAATGGATGCGAGAAGCACGTTGACTTTGCAAATACTTTTCTTTGTGATGAAGTCATCTGGTTTTGCTAATAGGCTCCTGCTTCCCTGGGAAACTTGTAGGCCAGACTCGGTGCTGGACTGGAAGATCGCATTTCAAAGGGCTAGCCCCAGGTCCCAGCGAAAGACAGCCTTGAGTTGTAAAACTGGCAAGAACAATTTTAAAAGATTTACATGTCATGGGGCAAAAAAAAAAAAGACTTTACAATTACAAATTTTCTAAGACAGAAGTTTAGGCACCTAGAGTGAGAAAGAAGGCTGTCAAATTTAGTCAAACTGAAACAGTTTGTATCACCCAACTCTTGCTTATAATATATCATCAAAATCTAGGCTATGCTATCAGCGTCCAAATAGCTTCTTTGTTAGGTCATGTTTTTCTGACAGTGACTGCACAATATGTTGTATAATTGCATGAAAATTGCCTCATCACAAACAGTGCTATAACAGCAAAACTAATATTCTTTGTGGAAATCATTGTTAGTAGAATATTTATACAAGCCACCAAACTATAATATAAATGTTCACCATTTCTTTTTTATTCCTTACTGAATATTATCTTTTATGATCTATTCCTTTCCTAGAGTATCAGAAATGTCTATTAAAGTTATTTCTTGTTTTAAGAGCACTTGGGGAGTATTTCAGAATGTTTTATAAAACAATTTGCAACTGGAGTAGCGCATCTGATTTGTACAGAGTAATACCCCTGAGTGTCCACAGCAAGCAGCCACAGAAGAAGCTCAGCAGTGTTCCCACAGCAAGTACCTTAGCCTCCACCTTCCTACCAAGAGAGAACCCAGTTTTCACCCGACGCTCGGTCTGAATGTTATTCTTCCATTGAAAGAGAGAAGAGCATAAGAATTTTTCCTAGTTTTAAAGTTTGGGAGAATGTGGACAGAACAGACAGAATAAAAGATAGCAACATATGATGCTCAAGAGAAACAAAAAGCAATGAATCTGATTAAACAAGGAAAGAAGTCATCCTGGAGGGGTGCACAGGTCAAAGTGTGATGGATCTCCTGTACTTGCCAAAGACAGTAGATGAAATCATTCCATGAGCAAGACTTTTTGTGACCATGAATAAACATAAGCATACAAAATAATAATAGCAATAACAATGACAACAACAATAATAATAATAACCATCTTAGTAAAGAGCAGTTAGGGACAGCAAAAGTCATACAGATTGCAGTAAACGGGATAGAAAAGAAAACCAAACCAGATAGAGTTTGCTAACATCTGGCTAACTGTTGGGGAAAAAAAAAAAGGATAGAAGTTTTGGTAGAAATCTACAAATATTTACTTAAATCTATAATTAATTATGCTTAAGTTAAGGTACTATGAATTTTATATAGTTTTTGTTCCAAAGTAAAATTTTAATTATCTCAAGTAACTTTCTGATTTGTCCATAAGACCTGTCTGGATGTAAAAGATGGGAGGTCAGGCAAGGAAATGCCACCTCAATACTACAGATAAGATTCCAGTGTCCACTGAGGTATGGAATATAAATGCAGCCGTTTGAGAAAGCTTATTGCTATCTGGAGTGGCTCCCAGAACACAGTCTGGGGACAGTAGCAGGCCTTTTCCCCTGTACTTCAAGTAATGCATTAAGGTATCTTCTCACAAGAAATCTATGAGCATTGTTTAAGGATCCTTGGCAGTACTTCTAGTGAATTCATAGAGCTTACCACGGAGAGACTTGCCATTATTTTCTCAACGTAAGTCAAGATAAAACTTGAAGGATTTAACCAAATCTCTGATACAGCAGGATTGAGTTAAGTTTGGAGCCCATCTCCTCCTCCCTAAACTTTGAAAGAAAACCTATCAGATTCCCTAGAGGCCAAGGAGGAGACATTATTTATATTACTGCCATCTAGCACTTTGGGAAGCTCCAGCCCCAAGCTACATCTCTTTCCTTCTATTTTCATTTCATTTTACTTCAACTGAGGATCATCCTGTGACTGAGACAACTAGGTCCTTTAAATAAGAATGGTGGTGTAGGCACGTTTCATTTTGTTTATCTGGCTTGATTGACCATTTCAGAACGGTAGGTATATTGGGAAACACATCAGGCAGGCCAAAGTAATCTCTATTCTCTTGACACTTTGGTAAGGCTATTAAATAGAAGACAATGAATTTTTTTCACCAAGAAAAAGAACTACTTGAAAGTAGCACCAGGATCATTTAAAATAATGATAGGTCCACTTACAGTTCCTTTATAATTTTTGAAGTTCTGCCAGCGTGTTATGTTCCTGACAGCCCCATGAGCCACTGGCATCTTATCAGTTGCAGCAGACAGCCTCTCTACATGCCTGTATGTGGGAAAGGGGCACACTTTGGATTCAGGGATGTCTGACACCATTCATTCAGAAAAAAATGCAACAGAGGCCTTAAAATGTAGACAAAATGATCTTTCAAGTGGCAGAAATAAGCGTCAAGTGTCCCCCACCCCAGGTCTTTTTATGCTTTCATGTTTCTCCTTCTGAAAATATGGATAATATATGCACTTTGACATAACCATGTATTTAATCCCATTCAAGAAAACATACAAATTGTACCTGAGAGATTATGAAGCAGACAGCACTGCTCCTAAATTCCCAAGGGAAAGCAATGAAACCACAGAGCTGATGAGAAGACCCGGGCAGACTAAGGGCTTGTAACTGAAGCATGTTGTTTCCTTTAGTTTGAGTTTCTCCTTTCAAGAGGAAAACTCTAAAATATACAAAAAGAGGTTTTTTTATGGCTTACGGCTCTTATATTGTTAATGCCTTTTGACAGTGTGTTATAGCTTGTTTGATCCAATTGAATTTGATTATTGTCTTGTCAGTAACAAGATAAACCAGTTGACAGAGGGTATTTTTTCAGCCACTGGTTCATGTTAATGTCTGAAAATTCAGTTGTCTAGAATTTTAGAGAAGATAGGGATAGGAGAGAGGCCAGACAGATGTAATTCTAACCCAGGATATTCCTGACATTTGAAATGGACTGTGAAGTAACTACTGATTATAAATAAAGATGACTTACGTTAATTCATTTTTCAAAAAAAGAGAACAAGTATTAGTAAAGTACACAATACTCACCAGAATTTGGTCCTAAACTGCATCATTAACAAGTCACCCTGTGCAGCAATTATATGAGTCCCTTTCCATGACTTCCCACATTTGCATTCTTTATGTCCTTTACTTAGAATGACATTGCCTAAATAGACATAAATTGCACACACTGGATTTAGAAGGTAGTACAAATGTGATATACTTCAAATTTTAGGATGATTACATGTAATAATGTTTGGCTATATGAGGCCTGAACTCAGGGTCCTGAATGATTGAGTTAAATACATATTTATCTCCTTAGAAATGTGTTGAAACTGAGCTGAAGAACAATGGCATCAGCAGTAACTGTGGAACAGTTTCTGGCTATCCATTATTTCATAGCTGTCTGGTTTGATCCACCCTTCTTCCTATGACTCCCATCACAGACTCTCGAGTGTTAGTTGTGTGTAAGCTTCACCCTAATTCCAAGTCTGGGTCAGCTTCACCTTGTCTCTCCCTACTCCCTATTCTCCGGTATCTTAGAGAAGCACCTACGCATGGGCTGGCAATGCACAGTTCAATTACTGGCTATTAGCTCTTTGAAAATTGAGACTGCCACAATCAAAGTTCTGTATTGCAGACTAAGAAAACAAATGACTTCAGTGATGATTGACTTTACCCACAAATGCCCAGCAATATATCTGACCTAGAGAAATCATAGTTCAGAAAGGACATTCTAAGTGAAGAAATACATCAAAGCCCAACTTGGAATTAAATTTGATGACTAAGTCTACTCAATCCCTGCAGTACCTTGGGCCAGATCCACTTGATTTGTGGTTTTATTATAGAAAAATGTTGGATTCAGTTTCACTGTCAAGATTTCTTATTCCTGTGTTAACCTGCAGAACCTATGCATAATTTAGCACTGTAAAACTAAAAGGGAGGAAGTTCTTTTAGTGTGCACATAGGCGGTAATTAGACTTTTCAGTATTTGGTACAGGGTCTCACTATGCAGCTTGGACTCATAGTAATCCTCCTATTTTCAGCCTCCCCAGCGCTGGGATCACAGGTGTGCACCACCACGCCTGGACTTGGTCACTGGCTCAGTGCTCCTGGGGTTGGGGTCGGCACAGCAAAGGTACGGGGAATCAAATCCTGATCCCTGTGTTTGCCTAAACAGGTGCTTAGTCTGCTGAGCTATCTCACTGACCCTCTGACTCCCTCTAATAGACATTTGTTGACCAGGTGTTATGAGACAGACCCGTAATCCCAACATTCTGGAGGCTGAGGCAGGAAGACTGCTTCAAGTTCAAGGTCAGCCTTGGCTACATACTGAGTTCAAGACTACCCTGAACTACATAGCGAGACATTGTCTCAAAAAAACTGAAAACAAATAAAAGCGAGGATTTGCTACAGATGTTCTTAACAAGTATTTTTTTTTTCACTAAGAACACTTCAGTCATGACTGCCACATTGCATCCTGCTCCACCAAACCACAGCATTCTTATATGTGTCCTAGACTGGTTCCAACTGTAGTGAGTGGAAAATGTGTTCCAAAGTTTTATGTGTTGGAAATTTAATCCCCAAATTCATATGTTAATGTATTAGGAGGTGGAGTTTTTGAGAGGTAATAAGAATTAAATCAGGTTATCAGTGTAGAGTACCCATAATGGCGTTGACGTTTCTTGAGAAAGGGGAGAAAGGCCAAGCTGGCCTGCTTGCTCAGCCTCACTAAGTGATGGCCTCTGTCATACGGCAAGAAGACCTTTGCAAATGGTGCCATACCCTTGGACTTCCAACCTCTAGGACTATGAGCTAACTAATTCTTTTTTACCTATAAATTACACCATTTGCTGTATTCAGTTACAGTAACAGAAAACAGACCAAAACACTTGAATTCAAGATGAGAAGGTGAAATAAGATGATTCTGAAGCCCACACAAGGGTCAGAATCAGGCTGAGGAGAAAATTGCACACTATGTACTGCACTAGTGATTTTTTTTTCCCTTAAAGAAGAGAAGAAGCCATTGAAGAGCTAATTACTTTAGAAAATAGTCGCTGGCTGCAATATGATTGACGGATTAGGAGTAATTAGGTAGGGTATTAGAAAACTATGTAAGAAATCTGGAAGGTAGTGATGACTTGGAGAGGACAGAAAACCTAGTAGAAATGGAAGGAATCAGGA
The DNA here is from genome assembly GCF_000260255.1 of Octodon degus. NCBI lineage: Eukaryota > Metazoa > Chordata > Mammalia > Rodentia > Octodontidae > Octodon > Octodon degus. The sequence goes on along the minus strand of NW_004524675.1, from coordinate 10,819,982 downwards.
TATTTTTTTCCGGTACTTGCAGTGGAACTCGGGACCTTGCACTTGACAGGCAGGCACTTATGTCACTGAGCTATATCCTCAGCCCTAAGAGATTTTTTAAAAAGTCAAATAGATTGGTTAAAGGAAAGGAGGAGAGGAAGAAAGAAACTGGTGAATGAGCATAGGGAATCAGGGTGATAGTGTAAATGGAAGGTTATTTAATGAGCTCAGAAATATTGTTCCAGAAATTTAAGCATAGAGCTGTTTTCAACAAAGACAAAAATACTTTAAGTGATTGATAGTATTTCTCATTCAAAAGTTCCATAACTATCTCCTGGACATTTGGTCTGAGAAAGTAGTCTTTCATGTTATCTCTACCTGTAAGCTAAATCTACAGTACTATTTGTGAAGCAACTATCTTTATTCAGATTAAAGTTAGCCACCCCCGACATATAAGAAGAAATCTAAGCACACACATTTAACATACTATAATAGATATGTGTGAAAATGTTGAACTACCCAGCCTAATCTAAAAAAGAACAGATTGTGAAATAGTTGAGTCCAAAATGTTTTGATTAAACAGGATTAAAATATGCATCCTATAGCTTGTGTATTTTCTAAGAAGTATAAAGAATGAATATGTTTTTTATAGAGAAATAATTTCAAATAAATCTTAGTGGATTCTCACATTTAATTTCCAATCTAAAGGGCGATTTTGAGATATGGAATATACTTATGGCACAGTGAAATTTATATGTAGTGCTTTAAAAATATACATTACATGTTCTATATTTATAGAAATTACTGATGAGGAAAAGATATTGAAAATCAGTCACATACCAAAGTTCCTACTGGGCAAATCTTATTTCATCATTTAATCATCTGTTTTAGACAATTAAAGGAAACACAGTATAGAAAATAAATATTTCAACTCTGCCCTGCTTAGGTTTAACACACAACATTACTAGATGGGCATATAATGAATGTGAAACGCTAGTGGTCTATTGTAATTCCTAAATATTGCCCAAATCCATCCTTCATTTCCTAGAACCACCTCTAGCCCTAACATTGGTCAGTAGAATCTGAACCATTGTTGTTGTCTTAATTGGACTTTTGCATCTGCACCGAGATACCACTTTTCTTTCAAGTCCATCGTCTACCCTTCCACCAGAGCATCAATATAAAACAGAGATCAGAAGAGGTCACATCTTTTATCATCTTTGCAGTGCTTTGTTAAGTATATAGCTTTTGTTTTATCTTTGAAAAATTTTAATGGAATTTCTGATGTTATGTTTACTAAGACAGGTGGAAACAGTATGTCTTACATAAGGTGGGTCCATCTTTGGAGAAAGATTATAAGTGCTGCTAAAGTAATTTAACAATAACAAGGTGAAAATACACAAGAGTGACTAAAAGCAGGCAGATCAGAGGTGATTTGATCCTTGAAATTAGAGAATCACACTGGGGTTGTAACATTTTTATCTTCTGAAGACCTTTCTGGCTGCTGTAAGTTTTAGAATATAGACCTGACTCCTGTTTATTGGCCTGAGGGGAGTCAAATCTAGGACTTCTCTCTGAAAAAGGCAAAAATTCATAGGAGGGGGAGCCTTGGAAGTTCCCTATATTAACCCCCCCAAATTCTTTTTTTTTTTTTTTTTTATTTTAGGGAAGAGTCTATAGGGTGTTCAGGGTCCCTAGAGTGGACTCGTAGTGATCCTCCTGCTTACAGCCTCCCAAGACCTGTGATTACAGGGGCGTGACTGGGGTCCTTCTCAGCATGCCCCGGAGGATTGAATCCCTGGCCCCTGTGCCTGTTTGCAGGTGCTTTAATCCACTGAGCTATTTGGCTGGTCCCCTCTACAATTCTTGAGTGATCTCTCAATTCCATATGTGTGAGGATGAAGAAGACAAAGAGAAAGCAAAAGCTAAAAGTGCCTGAAGGAACCGGTCAGATACTTCAGCAGATATCACTGCAGAGAAACAGTTCTGTACTCAAGGTCAGCCAAATTAAAAGGGCTTTACAAACATATTTAATTTTCCATTAAAATCCAGAAAAGTTACACCTAAAAAATAAGGGCTAGATTGCAGGACTACAGGATTTGCTCTCGAACTAAAGACAAAATAGAAACAGACCTGTTTTAGAAAATTATAAAACAAGCTCTGGAAGTTACAAATTATTTTCTTACTATTTAACCATATGCTAGAACAAAAAACTCTAGAGTGAAGAGTAGCAAACTAGAGCCAATGGTCTGTTTCTATTTGACTTTTAAGATATGTTTTACATTGTTAAAGAACAGAAGACAAGGTGCTTTTGGCAAAAGAGAAAGAGGAGCAGAAATAACAATGATAATAGGTGCCTTTCCAAGCCTAAAGCAGTTATCATCTATCTCTGATAACTGATCCATGTTGGTGTTTGAAATCCATAGGAGAGGGCTGGCCAGATAGCTCAGTGGACTAAAGTTCCTGCTTAGGCAGAGCGCAGCAGCCGGGATTTGATCCCCGGTGTGCCATGCCAGCCCCACCTGTGGATGCACTGAGATGGCAATTGAAACTGGGTATGGTGGCACACACCTAAAATCCCAGATCTTGGGAGGCTTAACAAAGGTGGATCACTACGAGTTTGATCTAGGTAGTGAGACCCTGTAGATCCTTGTCCTAAGTACGAAAGAAAAAAGAAAGAAAGAAAGAAAGAAAGAAAGAAAGAAAGAAAGAAAGAAAGAAAGAAAGAAAGAAAAGAAAGAAAGAAAGAAAAGAAAGAAAAGAAAAGAAAAGAAAAGAAAAGAAAGAAAGAAAGAAAGAAAGAAAGAAAGAAAGAAAGAAAGAAAGAAAGAAAGAAATCCACAAGAGACAGTGAGGATTTCCAAGTTATTAATGTGGCTCCCAAGGGCTTACTTGGTTTGCATCACGAGCTCTACCCTGCCAATGAACAAAGAAGGTAGACTCCACTTCAGTTGAGGTATCTTATGAAAGATATATTATTGAAAGTTGTCTTGACAACTGGGATCTAGCTAAGGGTAACCCAGGACTAACTGGGAAAATAGAATACACAATAGGAAATTAAAGCACAAGACCAGGACTGGAACGCAGAGCAAATAAGTCAGTGGCTGATTGAAGCAAACATCCCAGTGAGATCATTGTGACATATCAACTACTCTGTTTAGGGAAACCAGCCTAACTCTAGATTAAATCAGTGGGTGAGTCTCAATCTGCATGTCTGAGGCTACATAGTAACTAAACCTGGGGAAAGACAGTGAGTGGAATGACACTACATTAACGTCACAGTTTAACATTACGCGTTGCTGCGTTCTGAATATGCTCTCCAGAAAACATCTGTTGGAAACTTCCTTCCTAATTCAAGGATATTGGGAAGTATCATCGAATGATAGTTGATTATACCATAAAAGCTCCCCTACCATGAATAGATTTAAACGGTCATTGAGGGGATAAGTTTGTTACAAAAGGCTGAGCTGAGTCCTCTCTCACTCTCTGAACTTCTCCCACGAGATGACATGGAAAGACAGACTTGGCCTGATGCCAGCACCTTGACATTAGCACCCTCAGTCTTAAGAACTGTGAGAAATAAATTTGCTTTCTTTGAAACTTACCCAGTGTGGTGAATTCACTAATGGTCGACCTGCAACACCCAGCTGAACTGGATCAGTGCGGCTGTGGATGAGGATCGGTGCCAACAACATGAAAGAACTCAGGGGAAGATGGTGCTGGTGATTCTCCCGGAAAAACATTTCATGCTGGCTTTCCTGATCTGAACTCAGCTATTTTCATCGCTGCAGGATCTCAGGACCTTGCTGTTAGTGAGGGTGGCTGTAGTTTTTCTCGGGGGAGCTCTGGTCCTTCCCTTGAGCATCACTTTTTGGCTCCAGGGCAGAGCCCTCAGCCTGCTAGCACAGATCCTTCATCTCGCTGATGCAGACTTTCTAGCTTCGAGCACTGACCCTTGGCCATTCCCACTGCAGATCCTTGATACAGATTTGCATGAGACATTGTCATGGGCTCTAGGTCTGCAGCTGGACTCATCCAAGACATTTCCATGGGCTCTAGGTTTTCAGCCAGACTTAAGCAGAACATTGCCATGGGACCCAGGCCCTCAGCTGGAATCTTTGGGTCTCTGGTGTGTGGGCAGATCTCTCATATTCTTCAGCATTATGACTCTGTGTGAATATTACAAAATAATCCTATAAATTATGTGTCCTGTATTAAATCTATTCCCTTAAAAACCCTTACTACAACACCCAGTCTCTAATATTCTGTCACAAAAGTGCAAAATTGACTAAATCATTAATATTTCAAGTACTTATGAAACTCTGTGGGTTATGTTAAGGAGTCTAAGGAAAAGTGGTGGAAAGAGGTTTCAGTTGGGCATGGTGGCTCACGTCCATAATCCCAACACTCAGGAGGCTGAGGCAGGAGGGTCACTGTGAGTTTAAGGCCATCCTGGGCTACAAATTGTGTTCAAGGCCAGCCTGAACGGTGCAGATAGTACATGATACTATCTCAAAAAGACAAAAACAAAATGCATACAGGTTTCATTTTCTCTTCTTTTACAAGTAAATTCTCAAACTTCTCGAAGTTTTAAGATTCAATGCAAAGCAAGGGGCAAACTGCTGTGAACCTTAGGTTCTTCATCTACCAATTTTTGTGGATAAATTTATGCCTTCGTTTGTGTTTGTCCTGCTTGAAATTTACTGAGCTTCCTGACCATTTGGATTAAATCTTTAAGTCTAATTTGAAGAATGTTTCACTAATATATTTGTTAAGATATAAGTACACAACTTGTTGTAACCCATTTCCCTCTCTGCTGGCATTTCAGTTGCATGCATTGTTCTACTTGGTATTGCCCCACAGAACATGGAAGCTTTTTCTCTAATCTTTTGTCTGTCTGTCTGTCTCTCTCTCTGTCTCTCTCTCTGTCTCGCTCTCTCTGTCTCTCTCTCCCTGTATGATTAAGTTTAGATGAGTTTTGTTATGTAATTTTCATATCTATCAATGTCGTTATCTAATATACTGAATTTGATCCATTGATTTTTAAAATTCACATATTAGACATTCAGTTCTAGGAATTCTGTATTTGTTTTTGTTGCCAATGTTCTCTTAAGTTCCCATGTTGTTTCTAAAATTTCTCCTCTTTTACCAACTGAAACTGTATTTGAAATATTTGTCATAATTATTTTAAGGTTTTTTATGAACAATCATTGTGGGCCTATTTCTCTTAACTTGGGAGAACATTTACCTGGTTCTTTCCATTATTTGTATTTTTATTCCAGTTTTTAGTAAGTTTTACTTTACTGGTATTTGTGCGTAGTACATGTTTGCATTCCTTGTATGGAGTTGGTATATGTACACACATCTTAATTCCTTTTTCTATCCCTTTTGTCATCCTTCTACCCCCATCTCTTGACACTGAGAACCAACCACCTCCCTACTTCCTATATCTAGCTTTTTTTTTATTCTTTATTTTTACTATGGGTTTCTCATATAAGAGAAACCATATGCTGTTAAGTTTGTGAGTCTGACAGAAAGAAAAGAGAGATAGATGACAATTGCCTGAGGCCTCATAAGGCACCTGTCATTATTGTTATCCTTGCTCCTCTTTCTCTTTTGCCAAAACCACCTTGTCTTCTACTCTCTAACAATGTAAAACATATCTTGAAAGTCGAATAGAAATAGGCCATCAGCTCTAGTTTGCTAACCCTCACTCTAGAGTTAAGTTTTGTTCTAGCACACGGTTAAGTGATAAGAGTTTTAGTCACTTTTCTCTCATCCCTAATGCAAAATACCTGATACACAGAATTAAGGAAGGAGAGGTTTACTTCGCTCTCAGTATATGCAGGTTTCAGTCTATAATCCACGGGCTCCAAGGCAGGGTGGTGTGGTAGAGTGGCAACAGTTTAGGTGGCAGAAGATGGCAAAAACAAGAGCAAATCTCTTTCTTTCCCTTATATAGAGTGTCCCCACTCCCGGAGTGGGCGCAGCACTCACACCACTTCTGTGCCCTCCTCTTGCACAGAATTAGGATGTTTACAAAGTGAGGACCCTGGCCCCTGCTGAGAGCCATTTTATTTTGTTTTTTTAGGCACTTAAAAGTCAACCTGTATGCATGCAATGACCATCCTGTCAATGAAGACCATGCCCTGCAAATCATAACATTTCCTACTTGCTTGACTCAGTTAGCAAATGCAGGGCCCAAATGCCTAGCAGCAGATAGAGAAAGGATGGTGAAGGAGAAAAGGGGAAGGAAAGTAGGAAGAATTAGAATATGTTATGTACCTGTACCAACTCCCTATGATGAATGTTATCATTATGTACTGCAAACATGTGCTAATAAATTTTTTAAATGGGGTTTCCAAAATCCAGTCTCCATGAATACTTATCTAAGTGCAAAAAGTGACAGCATTTGTGTCAGATGAGCATTTACTCTGCAGAAACCCATCTGAAACTTTGATTTTACAAAGTAATAATAATTTACATTTATTCATTGTTTTCTATAGGCTACATTTGTATGTATATTGTTTCATTTTAATTCTTATAACAATCACACAAAGGGAGTATGGTAGGTAAAATAATGCCTCCAAAACATGTGTACCTCCTAACCAAAACATGTGTACCTCCTAACTCCCATGTGTATATGTTAACTTGTATGATAATGAAGAGTTAAGGTGACAGATGGAAAAAAGTTTGCTAATAAACTGACTTCAAAACAGAGAGATTGTTCTGGATATGTCTATGTTCCCAATGTAGTCACAAGAGTTATTCAATATGGAAGAGGGTAAGAGTAAGATCAGGTTGACACAACATGGGAAAGACTTAACTAGCCATTGCTGGCTTTGAAGATGGAAGGAGAACACAAAATGAAGGCTTGGCAGCCCTTAGAAGCTGGAAAAGGTGAGGAGACAGGCTCTCCTCTAGATTCTCCAGAAGAAATGCAACCCTGCTAATACCTTGATTTTGGGTCCTCATCAGACTTCTAATCTACAAAACTGAATGATACATGGGTGTTCTTTCACGGCATTTAGCTGATGATTGTCTGCTATAGCGACAGTAGGAAACAAGTACAAGAAAGCAATATTGTGTCCCTGAATTTTAGGTGGGATATTTGAGTCCTAATTAAAGGGTGTAAGTTACCTCAGTATCCAAGTATGTCGTCGTAAGGCGGACTCCTGGCTTGGATGAGAAGGAACTGCAATAAGATGACATCTGTGGGTTTCTGTTTTTATTAGTGTGTGTTTGTAGCATAAAACGATTGCATTTCTCATGAGAGGTTGGTACATGTACAGAGCATGACTTAATTTTCCTTCTGGCCTCTATCCTTTCTCTCTCTCTCCCTACTCTTTTAACCTCTTGGTCCCCTTCTGCAATGTTATTATTTCTTTCCCAAAGCAGTGTGGAGCCTTTGTTGACTAAACTTATAGAAAATGGCACAAGACTTTTAAAAACTAACCTGCACACAAATTTTTCTTAAAAAACCTGTTCCTTCTCTCACAGTCATGAGATGAATATTTTAAATTCCCAAGTAGCAAAACAGTCTGCTACTATGGGTACAGTTTTCCAAGTAAGAAGTCCAAGTAGTTTAAAAAGTCAATAAAAAGGGGGCCGGGAGATGGCTCAGTAGAATAAGTGCTTGCCTGGCAAGCACAAGGGCCTGAGTTCAATTCCTGGTTCCACAAAAAAAAAAAAAAAAGTCAATAAAAGAGCCAAGTGAAGAAATCTAACAGAAAGTGGTTTAAATGTATCAAAAGATGTCTTCAAACTGGGAACAACACACAAATGTTTCTAACCCAGCTCAAGCACTGTTTCTGCTGTTGGCTCTGTAAACCAAATAGTTACGATTCTTGAAGTAAATCACTTCATGCCTGTACCTTTGTCATCTTATATCAGAGCTTTAATGCTAGTGCCAAGTTCCTCAGACATGTCAGACACATGACACCAGCACATTTCATGATAAGCCCCCTGTGTGTTTTTATTAAATAGTATAGTAAATCCCCACCTGCACAACACTGAGTGATCTATTTCTGCGGCAAATCCTTCACTGGGCAATGATTTACACTGAGACTACTCTTGCCTCAAGCACTTTCATTTTTAGTACTTTGTTCCAATAACTTTAATCTACAGCTTACTTTATAAGCAAAGTATATGCCAATGTATCCAAGAAAGCCTAAGCCCTGTTTGTCCGAAAATACCATCCTATAAGGAAACAAGATGAAGTCAACTAGTACTTAACAACTATATTCAGCAGTTTATTCCTTTCATTTGTAAGGCTGCAAAGCAAGGAGCCAAGACAACCATTGCTTTAATCCTTTGTTCTTACCCTGTGATCCACGGACAGGCAGCCTTTGGTTGGCTCTTAGGGCTATGCTCATGAAGCTGGCTGGGAAAGAGCTTTCCTACTGCCAAGGTGTTCCTCTACCCCTCACTTTCACCTTGCCCAAGTCTAGCAAATAAATACGCAGTGGCAGTTCTCTCGCATGTACTCAGGCCATGTGTTCAATTTGCTCAATCATGGCCCTTCTATTCTAACTTCCTATCCAGATAACTCAGAAGACATAAAAATAGGGGACAATGTTTTTCTTCTTTACACATCTCTAGTAATTTTATGTGCCCATCATGTCACCCAGAGACGCAATGTTACCATCTAACAAAAGATTCGTACAACTTATGATTTATAACAACTAGTGTTACAGCAACAGAAACACAAAAATGATACCTGGAGGCAGATTTATTTAATGTTAAGAGTCCCTGACCAGGATCATCCCCAAACTAGCAGGCCCTGATGTCTGGTGGTATGGGGCTTCTACAGGATAAGCAAGCAGCCAGCACTAAAGCAGAATATTTGGCTGTCTTTGAATTGTTCTCACAGTATGCATCATAGCGACCAGCCATTCCTTAGAGGCAGTCGTGACAGGAACTGTTACCTGGGTAACTAGCAGAACTTGAAGTATGCTAGCTGGGGGAGTTACTGGCTATAACTTTTGGTTACACTACCTTCGTCTTTACGCTGTGATCTGTAGGTGGAGTGGCTTAGCTAAGCTAGTTTCTCAGGCTGTAGACTGGCTGGCTGTGATGCATGGCAATAGGTTTACCTCAAGTGTGTTCTATGAGTTTTGTGTTAAGGGATAGGGAAATAGCTACTCAGGACGTGTTCTTGTCATCCTCATGTGGATGAGAGAGAGGAGAACCATGCAGACACACTTCTGGTCTCTGCCTTGTCACCAACACCCCACTGACCAAAGCAAGTTATATATCTGAGCCCAAATCTTTTTTGTATTTTTTTTTAGGGAAGGGTCTACAGGGTGTTCAGGGTCTCACTACTAGATCAGACTCATAGTGACTCTCCTGTTTACAGCCCCCTAAGAACTGGGATTACAGGTGAGTGCCACCATGCCCAGTCTCACTTGCAATCTCAGCGTGCCCCGGGGGCTGGGCTGGCACCGCAGGCCCCAGGATCAAATCCCCAGTCCCTGAGAATGTTTTCAGGCTCTTTAATGTGCTGAGCTATTTGGCCAGCCCCTGAGCCCAAATCTAAGAGAAGAAAAAAGATAAATCACTAACCTGAGAGGAAGGTGAGAGAGTGATGCAAATCCACCATGGTGTGATGAAAAACTGAGGTGAGAAATTCAACTGGTTACAATTCTACTCAGGAGACAGGTTAAGCTCACACCAACTCCTGATAGGAGCAGAGTAGACAAAGACAAAGACAACCAGACTGCACTTGGAATAGCGCTGAGTGCCCAGCACCAAATCTAGTTAGGCAACAAGGCCATGCAGATAACATTAGATGGTTTTAGTCAGTAGCATTTCAGCATATTTATAATACACTCACATATTCTTCTATAGTTATTCTTTGCACTTCTGACCTGTTTAGATATTATTCTACTAGCCTGGAAGTATATAAAAAAATGTGTTACATGAGGAGTTTGAAAGACCTGGACTTTAATCACAGATCGATTATGTACCTTTTAAGTAACATGCTCTTGACCTAAATTCTCTCTTCTTAAAATTATGGCAATACCTGCAGCAGTTTTAAAAAATTAAACATAATTTAGTAGATATAATGCAATAATTCTGGCATATTAGGGGTGCCAAATTTGAAATTTGATTTCCTTGTGATTAATCCTTAGTCTCTCCTCTTCTTTATGCCCTTTTACCCAGCACTCCACCACAGAAATTTTTTTTTTCATTCATAATGGTCAGTGGTGGGGACTAGGGAGATAGCTCAGTAGAATAAGTGCTTGCCTGGCAAGCACAAGGGCCTGAGTTCAATCCCCAGTTCTGCAAAAAAAAAAAAAAAATGGTCAGTGGACCAATGATGGCTTGGGCCATGACACTGAGGACACCAGAAGCATAAGATCTGTAAGACTTTCTTTCATTCATTCATTCATTCATTCATTCATTCATTCTTTTTGTAATTGGTACAGGTCTCACTATGCAGCACGGACTCCTAGTGATCCTCCTGTCTCAGCCTCCCCAGCACTGGATTACAGGTATGTGTCACCATGCCCGATCTTGGTGACCAGCTCAGTGTGGGGCCAGCATCGCATGTGGTACTTGAAATTGAACCCAGGTCCTTGCGCTTGGCAAGCAGGTGCTTAGCCTGCTGAGCTATCTCCCCAGCCTGAAAGACTTCCGTTCAGTTCAGCAAGTCCCTGGCTTTGCCCTCAGTGCCCTTCAACCCAAGAGTCTAAGGCATATAGAGGTGAATACGGGTACTGATCTTCAAGCAAGTCAGTGTCCAACTGTGCAATCAGCTGCCAACCAAACTACAAGGAGAATCCCTTCCTGCCAGACTGTTCCAGAGCGACAGGATTTAGGACCTATAAATAGAACAGATACCGCTATACCTCAGTTCAGACATAACATTAATCCTATTTACACATTCTAATATATATCATAAATAATTTGCTGATAAAATATGTGACTAACATAGCCTGCTTTGAAAAAGTAGAGTTCATCTCTCCTTTTCGTCACTCTCCCTGTGGTACTTGGGGCAGCAGATGCTCTACAAATATTTGTCTAACAAGGGAATAAAAGTTCTACAGCAAAGCGCAGTTTAAACAAACTAGAGGAATGCCCAGTTAAATACAAACTAAGTCCATTTAGTTTACTTTTCAACTCAGCATGTATTTTATTGCTCTATTGCATGTCATCTTTAGGTTGTTGTTTCAAATAATCATTCTCTTTTTCCGGCAGCGCAGTAGAAGCAGAAATTCTTTAAGACCAAGAAAAAGTGATGGAAAAATCAGGAATGGATCCTGTTAACTATATGACATCTGATGCAGCTGTAGAAATTGAAAATCAAAGTGAT
>NW_004524675.1:10782647-10805961 GCF_000260255.1 Octodon degus | reverse complement strand
TAGCAGGCACAGGCTTCCAAAGAACCTGAAAAACTTTAGTTAGATATTTGTGTAACATATACAACATATCTTACTCTTACTTGATATATATATATGCATTGCATAACTATAGGTAATATTAAATATAAATAACTTTAAACAATGAGGGGAATTTTAATATAGATATATATATATATAAATCAAGTCATTTTGTTTGAGAGACATATAGGAGAGGGAGACTGCGGAACATATGTATGTACACATCAGAGAAAGAAAAACTTGTATATCTATTTTAATTCTCAATGTGTTGAGACATCACGAGAGTAATGCAAGCTACCTTTGCTGTCCAGAATTACAAGAAGTGCTCAGAGTAGTGCCGTTAGCTTCCAGACAGTTATTAGCATGGTGAACTGCTGCGTGCATAACCTCAGTCATTGAAATTGGTGCATACGCACTTTCAATTTCTTTTCTAAGGGCCAGCAATGTAGCTGCACACACAACACCCTCTAGGGTACAGATATAAGGAAGCACCATTTGTTGAAAAAACATCATGCCATCCTTCTTTTCCTCAAGTATGTATTTTGTATACATTTTTGATGGATTCTGTATATATTTGTAAGTATGTATAGTGAATGAGTCAAATAACTAAATTTAAGATATATACATATATATAGGCTTTCTGTATCATTCACTAAATGATATATGTTATACGTAAGCATATCTTTCAAATGTCTTTACATTATTTTAATGCTTATCTAGTATCATTCCTATACTCTACATTTACCCAATTTTCTAATATTAAACATTCAAAGCCTTTAAATTTCTCACATTATAGGTAAGACACGGATGATGGTCTTTCTGTAGCTACTCCATCCTACCCAGGAACAGGCTTCAGCATAATGGTTTAGTAAGGTTCAATTTCCAATCCGGGTCAACAGGTGGGACCATAATGGAACCATAGTCTGGTTGTTCTTCAGGCAGGTAAAAAGGTCTAAGTAAGCCAACAAGGGTCAGCAAGGACACACGCACAGGGCAGAGAAAAGTGCTAATCAATGTGCAGTACTTGCAGTAGTATTCAAAGCTAAACAAGACAGTTGTTTGTAGAACATAAATAGTGATGTATTCATTTGTAATGAGTAATAAAGTAACATCAGACTGGTAAGCTCTTTGCTTGAATACTAGCATCAGTTTTAGTGATGACTTTTATTCATTTGTTGAACAAATATTTATTGAGAGAGGTCTATTTAAGTATTGAAAGTCTCATTATAAACAAGATAGATAAAATCCAACCCTCAGGTGGCCTTTTCTGACAAAATATACATAATAAAATAAGCATTTAACTTTTGCTCAGGTTGTGATAAGTAATACAGAGGAACATCAAGAACTAAGAGAAGAAGGGCCTTCCAAATAGCTCAGAGGATTAAAGTGCTTGCTTAGGCAGACACAGGGGCCAGGAGTTCCATCCCTGGGCCTGCCATGCTGGCCCCACCCCAGGGCTCACTGAAACAGCAATTGGGACTGGGTGTGGTGGCACAGGCCTGTAATCCCAGCACTTGGGAGGCTGTAAACAGGAGAATCACTATGAGTCCAATCTAGTAGTGAGACCCTGTAGACGCTGTCCAAAAAAAAACCTAAGAAAAGAGAAAATGTCCAGGCAGCTTTGACTTTTTTTTAGGTAGACAAAATAAGTGACAGGTAAAAAGACCAAAAAAAAAAAAAAAAAAGCCTAAGTTTGGTACTTTCTAGAAAGTAAGACTAGCAAAATTGGCATAAACAGATTCAACAAGGGGAAAGTAGCCAAGTCCATGGTTAAATGCAGTTCAGGAATCAAATGACAAAGGACCTTGTAAACTTTTTAAGGATTTACCTCTATCTCAGCATTATAGCAAGCCCCATGGGAGTTTTAAGCTAGGCTGTTTGAACAAATTTATATTTTGAAAACATAATCTGCTACTGGTAAGAAATTGATTGGAGGAATATAGAAACAGAAATAGGAGGACCAGTTAGCAGATGAATATCACAATCGAGTGTAATGATAGCTTAGGAAAAAAGCAGTAGAAGTGGGGACTATGAGAATTGCCAAATTCATGATATGTTTTGAATGTGAAACTGGTAAGACTGATAGAAAATATATCCCATTTAAGAAAATAAAGCAAAAAGGATGATGCCTACATATTCATGCAGGTAAAGTAACAGTGATGCCATATACTGAGAGGAATCCCTGTGAAGAGTAATTTGAGAAGAAAAAAATAGTAATTTATAGCTTACCTGCTTTTTTGAGACAGAGTTTCTCTGTGTAGCGTAGGCTGGCCTTGAGCTCATAGCAATCCTCCTACATCAGCCTGGGATTACAGGCATGAGTCACTACACTTGGCCTAGTATGTTATTCTTTCTAACCATAGGAATCATCTAGTAGGTAGTTGGAAAGTCAAATCTGAAGTTTAAGATAGGAGATATATGGGAAATATTGTCTGCATGAACTTGGTATTTGAAAACACATGGAGCACTCACATGGAACACCTAGAGAATGGGTCCTGAGTGTAGAGGCAGGACTACAAACTTCAGGTAAGGTGTGCTAAAGCTGACAGCTTTAAGAGAAAGTGGGGTGTTCAGAAAAACTAGGAAATAACGGTGAGACAGGAGGCCAACCAGGATAGTGTGGTATGTACATAGAAGAGCTGGAGAAGAAAGTACTTTGGGGTGGACCACTATCATGAGAACTCTGCTGGCTGGTTGAATAAAATGAAGATTGAAAATTGACCACAGATTTTAGCAATATGGAGATTTCTGGCAGTTCTGACAGAACATCTTCAGAAGACTGGTGAAGACAAAATATCAACCGATATACACTAAAGAAAGCAAGTTAAAGAATACAGAAAATTCTTAAGAAGGCTTGCTATAAAGAGACTCTTAGGGCTGGCCAAATAGCTCAGTGGATTAAAATGCCTGCTTAGGCAGATGCAGGGGTTAGGGGTTCAATTCCCAGGTTGCTGTGCAGGCCCCGCCCCCAGGGCACACTGAGACACCTATTGAGACTGGGCATGGTGGTACACCCCTGTAATCCCAGCTCTTTGGGAGGCTGAACTCAGAAGGATCACTATGATTCTGATCTACATAGTGAGACCCTGAAGAACCAGGAGACCCTTGCTAAAAAAATAAAAGAGACAGAGAGAGAGAGAGAGAGAGAGAGACAGAGAGAGAGACAGAGACAGAGACAGAGACAGAGAGACAGAGAGAGAGACAGAGAGAGAGAGACAGAGAGAGAGCGAGCAACGGTGCTAAACCTCAAGTACTGTAGGAAGTCTAGTAAGGTCTGCTTTTGTGAGGTGTAGTGGAAGGTCTGTGGGCTTGTGATGACCTGAAGGAAGAGGAAGAGTCCATGTGGAAGGGATCAGGATACTGCAGGAGTAGAACACTTGCACAGGGGAAGGGACAGGGGCCAGAGGAAGGACTACAAATATGGAGCAAGGAGACTGGAAGGTTTGGTAAAGAGAAAAACGGTGGTTGTTTTCTGCTTGCTTCCATTTTCTTAGTGATGTAAAAACAGACGATAACACCTGACCACAAGAACATGGAGACAGTTGTGAGGCTTGAGAAGAGAGATAATAAAAAGTGAACACTTTGAAAAGTGCATGGAAACTGACCAGAGTCCAGGAGTTTTGGTAAAATTGTTCTAAGGTACTGAGGGCTCACTAGACATTTATAGCCATACATGTAAAGTGAATGTGTTTCCAGGAGTAGCTTAGGCAGGTGTTGAATATAATAAGGGTTTGAGTTTGCCAGTGAAGTACAGGGCGAGAGTTCTTTCACCATCCACCTCAACATGTAGAAGAGTTGGGATGACAAGCTATGAGATACATCAGAATAAGACAACAAGAGGGAAAAACTGTTGAGGAGATGCCAGAGGTGGATCAAAGAATGTGGGGATGGTGCTGAACTTGAGAGAGGAGTCATAAAAAGATGGTGAGGATATACAAAAGGGGAATAATGGGAAAAAGATATGTTATTTGTAATGGTAAAGCATGGGAATAGAAGAACATAATGGTGGGCCAAAGAAGAAAGAGATGTTGGAGTGAAGAAGTCTCACTGTACAACTGACTTAATGAAATAAGAAGATAGAGTGCTTGGGTAGTGTGGTTAAGTAGAGCTCAACCCTCCGTGCATGTTCAAATGACAAGAGTCCTCCCCACACCAAGAAAATTCCTAAGACAGAAATCCTACATTGACTAATTAAAGCAGATGCATTTAAGGCTTGTGGGAATGGCCGAACATAAGAAAATTTTAAAGCATCCCAAGTGATTTAAACGTGGCACCAAAATTGAGAACCAATGACATATTTATACAATGAAGCACAAGAAGTGATGATGGAAGCAGTAGTAGCGAAAGGCCACCATGAGCCAGTGTCCACACTTTTCCATCATGAAGTAAAATGAGTAGGAAGAAAGCAGATAAAAACAGCTCACAAGCAACCTCAAGGGCCTGAGATCCTAAGCAAAAAAGAAGCAACAATGAGAAATGAGAGGAATGTTCATTCCTGCCTTCCAGACCTGGAAACTTAGGGCATGAAGGCATTTGAAAGGTCTGCAGGGAAATAAGATATGGGATGGTGGTGGGGGATGTGACAGTGCTTATGAAAGGAGATGAAAGTGTTATTCAGAGAATTTAAAAGCAAAGAGAGGTTTTGCTGCTAAGCCTTGAGTTCCAGTGACCACACTAAAAGGATTACAACTTTGGAAGGAGAGAGAGATTGTGTCAGATAAAGAGACATACAAAAACGAGGAGGTGAGTCTACTGCCCTGCCACCTTGGATCCTGGTGATCTCAAAAGACATGCTGCGTCAGCCCTGGCTGGGATGCAGGTGAGAGGAGGCTAATGATGAAAGGCTGTGAACGATCTTTGGAGTTTTGGACTACTAGTAGAGACTGAGGCCATCAAGAGTATAAGTCATTGCTAGTTCTATACTCTCTCAGGAAACGGTGGAATATCAATGCAAGTCAGGCTTTCTCCTTGGGACAGGGTGCTTGGGTAATGTGGAGATGAAGTAGTTGGGTGAACTGGTTGTGTGAGATGATGGCAAAAGAGTCTGTGAGACTCTAAAGCCCTTTTCAGTTGGTATGGGGGTAGATTCACAAGAGGGGGAGAAAAGAGCTCTATTATGGTAAAGTTTAAGCCTCTCTTAAAATCTCTGACCCAATTTAAGTGATCTGAATGTCAGAACGTAATCAAGTTATTTTGCAATTATCTATGTGTTTGTCTACTACTAGGTTTAAAATTCCCATTGAATGCTTTTCTTGATTTATTTTTCTACCCACAGCATCTAGCATAGCGTCTGGTGTAAAGCAAGTGGTTAACACATGTTTCAGGGGCTGTAATTAACTGCTTAAAAAGTGAAAAACAAGGTTGTGTACTAGAGTGAGGTAACTCTAAGGCTTCAACTGGACTGACTCTCCATGTCTGTTTGTAAGCGAAGGCATTATTCTCAGTGAGGACTTAGCTCAGAACTGAGGCTGTCATTTGCAAACACAAGATGCTGTAAAAAATAAAAGACAGGACAAGGAATCTTGCAGGTCACTGGACAACTGGAGACACCTGAAAATTTACATTAGACACATCAAGGACTTTGTCTCCTGAGGTACAAGACTGCCAGGGAACTTTGACCCCAGGTGTTTATTAACATCTTTCTGACTAATGCTCCTTGCCTTTTCTTAATCCCTATAAGCAAGGACCAGTCTCTTTGCTCTGGACAGGTGGCCTTACGGCCCTCTGTCTTCCTGCACCCAGGTATTAAGCCATGCCTTGTTACTTCCACAAAAGCCTGTGGTCTCTGACTTGTTGACTAGTTTGCCTCACATTCCTTATGATAACCAAATGAGACAAAGCTTTTGATAACATTTCTAGAGTGTAACCTTCCTAGGCTGGAAATACTGCTAAGGATGCTCAGATTTATAATCATAAACAGCACTTTTATTTTTTATGGTGAAAAGGATTAAAATAGGCTTTGCAGGAACTGGTGAAATAATATATGCGTTTAAGGGCTACATTAAGAAATCGATATTTCTAGCCTACACTAAGCACATGAAGCCTCCCTTAATTTAAAAAATGAACAGAATGTAAGGTTAAGATTAATTTTATGGAAAAAAAGATAAATTAGTTTGGTTAGCCCTGGGAGACAATGAGAGTTTAGCATTGTCCTTAGATCTATTTTTATTCTTTATTTATGGCATTTGTTATCTCTTTCTTGGAGTTTGTTGTTTGGAATTGGGACAATTTAATACAAAAGGGAAAGCAAAGTCTCTTCTCAAATAATCTGCCATCTGCTCTCATCTTTTTAGTATATATGAAATAGTATTCTGCTGCATTTCTCCATTATGAATAAATATTATCTCAAAAGTCCAAATAGCAGATGTTTAATCTGATATGATGATTTGCAGCAATTTTAAATTTTTAGAAGTGTTTGTTCTTATGCAGTATATCAAAATAAATGCCAGAGTTAAGAATTTCTTTTCTTTTCTTATCTTTAAAAAAATTATTTTCAAATGAAGAAAAATAGAAGAAATATAGAACAAAATAATTTTGTCTGGACACAACCCAACACAACCCTTTGAGTTTAAAAAAAAATTCAAAGGAAAATATTCAAATATACAAAGATTTGTAAAATTACAAAAGTACAACTGAAAAGAAAAACATTGTCACCAAATGTGAAAAAAAAACTACATACAAGTGTGTAGGAAAATAATCCCTATGGTTTAGTGATCCAGTGATTTGAGCAATATCTGCACGCAATGTACAAAAACAAAAACTCAAAAGATTAGCTTTTACATATTAAATGATAATACAAATGTTAAAGAAGGCCTAAAAATTACTCACACAACACTTGTGATATGGCATCTTATTTGAAAAGTTATACTGAAGAGTCTTTGAATTCTTATTTTATCCTTAACAATTACATTTTCTAAGATTAAAAATAGTCCAAAATGTTCACTGTGAGTGTGGTGGTGCACACCTGTAAACCCAGCACTTGGAAGGCTGAAGCAGAAGGATCATTGCAAGTTTGAGACCAGCCTGGGCTACAAAGTGAGCTCGAGACCAGCCTGAGCTATATGGCAAGACCCTGTCTCAAAAAGACAAAATAAATTAAATAAACAAAACATTAACTGTGGTACTAGTTATTAGTATTAGTTTACATGAGTGAACTACAAATTACAATAAGAAACAAAGAGATGAGTATAGGACATTGCTGAGGGTTCTGTGGCATTCCTAGTGCACTGCAGAAATGCTGATGATAGGCTCTGGCCCTCATACGCATTGCTGAATTACTAGGTGGTCAACTAACATGGCTGAAGCCCTTAAAACAACAGCTTATCTGAGACTATCTCCTCCTCTTACCCACCCCAGTGCTTGAAACCTTTCCAGTGCACACAGGGGAAACCCCAATCAGCTCCTTGCATGTAACTGAAACTACCCCTCAAACTGAGCCCTAGCAAAAGTCCCAGTTTTCTTTGTCTCAGATTAGAGGATGCCCCCAATTTCCATGGGTTCTCTCCATATCTTTAGAGCTAATAAAGGCCTCCTTTATCTTTCCTCTTTTTACTGAACTGCCAAAAAACTTAACAGCTAATACCACCAGTTTGTGAAGCTATATGAGGTAATACTTATGAGTTCTATATAACCACAGGTGAAGAAGTATTTCTACAGATAGATGAGAAGATTAACTTTAAGACAATATGTGTCCTACTAATCGGTTTTGAAACTGTCTCATTGCTATTTGTTTCTCAATAAAATTAATTGCCCAGATGAACCCCAGGCCCACCGCATGAGTGAGATATTCCACCATGCTCTCAGGACCCCTCCAACCCTCTGGAGCCAGCCCAAGCCCAGGCCCGGCGAGTATGTGGGAAAGCATCCATGCTTCCCTGTGCCCACTGGACCTCTCCAGACCAAGCCCAGGCCAGCCCCGAGAATGAGACCTTTGGCTGCACTCTTGGGACCCCTCCTTGTCTGCAAACCCAGCACAAACCCAGGCTCAGTGAGTGTTGCACCAAAGCTCTAAACCAAAGGTCAGAGGACAATGCTATACAAAATGACAAAGAGAAGGAGAAAAATGCAATTTTGGATCCAAAGCCCACCCAGAACAAGTGCAGAGGACACTAGCACAGAACAACTTGGGAATCACACAGCTGAAATGTCTGAATCAATAGTGTCTGAAGTAAAGAAACAACCCCAGAAAGGTATAGAGGAATTGAAATCAGAAATAACCTCTGAAATAAAAAAAAGAAATCTGTGAATTAATAGCATCTGAAGAATCAAATGCAGAAACATATAGAGGAAATCAGATCAGAAACAATCTCTGTAGTAAAAGAATTAATAACTGCTTCACAAGAAAACACTGATAAACAAAAGAGATTAGAAAAATGACAGATTCCTTGAATGAGAAATACAGGAAAGAAATAGATCACATGAAGCAGAGCCAGAGATATAGAGGAATTTAAAATCTTTATCAGAAGCTTGCAAAACCATTAGGGTGAAAGGGAAGACAGAGTTTCAGATTTTGAAGATGCTATCACAGCTACTAAAAGATAAGAAAAGATCTCTTGAAAACAACTAGGATGCCAGAAAAAATAATCCATCACCTGCAAGACGATGCAAAGATGAACAACGTGAGACTAATAGGCATCAATGAGAAAGAAGGAGTCAATACAAATGATATAAAAAGGATATAGAGAAGTAATCACAGAAAACTTCCCAAATATTGGGAAACAATCTGACATTCAGGTAACTGAACCATACAGAATGCCAACTTCAACCCAATTAAATACACATTGAGACATATAGTCAAGATCCCAGAAATCCGGCACAAGAACAATATACTGAAAGTCGCTAGAGAAAAGAAACAAATCACATTTAAAGGAAAACCAATCAGAATTATGGCAGACCTCTCTTCACAGATCACTAAAGCAAGAAAAGCATGGAGCAGAGTCCTTCAAGTCCTCTATGAAAACAAATTGCAATCCAGATTACTATACTCTGCAAAACTCTCATTTGAGTTTCATGGAGAAGTGAAATACTTCCATGACACAAAACACCTAAAGAATTTCATGATGTCAAAGCCAACCCTACACAGACTACTAAAAGATGTTCTAGAGAGGGAACAAAATGATCAGAACTCCACAAAAGACAGAAGAAGGAACCCATTAAATAGGTAAAACAATTAAGCATAGAAGAAAAAGGAGTAAACAACAGCAGGCAAATAACATGTCGATCGTAAATCAATACATCACATTTACAACCATCAATGTAAATGAACTCAATTCACTGATTAAAAGAAATAGACTGGCACAGTGGATTAGGAAACACAATCCAACAATCTGCTGTATACAAGAAAAACACTTAACTCATAAAGAAATTCAGAGGCTGAAAGTCAAAGGATGGAAAACAATACTAAATGCCCCAGTACCTCAGAAAAAAGCAAGTGTACCAATCTGTTCTCAAAGAGTCTCAACTTCAAACCAAGAATGATCAAACAAAATAAAAAAGGGTATTACATACTGGCTAGGGGGAAAAGTCAAGAGTAAGAGGTAGCTCTCAAAAATATGTATGCACCAAACATGGGAGAACCCAGCTATATAAGATAAATCTTTATGGACATGAAAAAATCTAATATCCAGTACCACAATCTTAAAAGGAGAACTTAACTCCTCCTTATCTCTAAAAGATAGGTCAAGCAGACAAAATATTAGCAAATAAGTAGCAGAAGCGAACCAGAACTTGGAACAAATGGACTTACTGGACATATAAAGAGTGTTCCAGAGAACCACAGCTGAATACAAACTTTTTTCAGCTGCACATGGATCATTTGCTAAAATAAGCTACATAGTAGTCCATAGGTCATGCTTAAGTATATGCAAGAAAACAGAAATTATCCCATGCACGTTATCTGACCACAGTGCAATAAAACTGGAAATAAATGACAAAAGAAATCAGAAAAAAAATACTCTAAATATGTGGAAACTAAACAACATTGTACTCAGCAACCAATGGATCACGGATGAAATTAAACAAGAAATTGAACAATATCAACAGTCCAATGAAAATTCAAGCACAACTTATCGGAATTTATGGGAGGCTATAAATAAGTTCTCAAAGGGAAATTTACAGCTGTGAAAACACATAAAGAAAACACAACAGGAACAAATAAACACCCTAGGGGCCGGAGAGATGGCTCAGTGGAATAAGCACTTCCCTGGCAAGCGCAAGGATCTGAGTTCAATCCCCAGTTCCGCCAAAAAAAAAATAATAAAAATAAACAAATAAACACCCTGATATTGCACCTCCACCATCTAAAAAAGGAAAAGCAAACCAAACTCAAAGCCCAAAGACAGGAAGAAATCATAGAAATTAGAGAAGAAATTAATTCAATCAAGATGAAAAAAACAATTCAAGGAATCAACGAACCAAAAAGATGGTTCTTTCAAAGATTAAATAAAATTGATAAGCCCCTAGCTAACCTCATCAAAAAGAAGAAAGAAAAAAATTCAAATGCAAGCAATAAGAAATGAAAAGGGTGTAATCACAACAGACCCAGTGGAAATTCAGAAGATTATCAATAGCTACTTTGAGAATCTTTATGCTCACAGAATAGAAGACACAGACAAAATAGACAGATTCCTAGAAAGGTATAAATTACCAAACTGAATCAAGAAGATATAACCACTCTCAATAACCCAATAACAGCCAATGAAATATGAAATGCAATTTAAAAACCTACTACCAAGAAAAGTCCAGGTCTTAATGGACTCACAGCTGAATTCTACAAGAAATTTACAGAAGATATAATCCCTATGCTCCTCAAACTCTTTGATGAAATTGAAAAGGAAGCAGTCTTTCCAAAATCATTCCTGGAGGCAAGTATTATATTGATAACAAAACCAGGGAAAGAAGCAACTAAAGCAGCAAACTATAGGCCAATCTCCCTCATGAACATAGATGCCAAAGTCCTCAATAAAATCCTAACAAATAGAATACAGCAAATCATCAAGAAGATCATACACCATGACCAGGTAGGATTCATCCCCAGGATGCAAGGATAGTTCAATATATGCAAATCTATAAATGTAATACACTATATCAATAGAGCCAAATATAAAAACCACATGATCTTCTCCATTGATGCAGAAAAGGCTTTTGACAAAGTCCAACACTCTTTCATGTTCAAAGTCCTACAGAAAATTGGAATAGATGGCCTCTACTTCAATCTGATAAAAGGCATCTATGACAACCCAACGACTAATGTAATTCTAAATGGCGAAGAACTAAAATCTTTTACTCTCAGATCTTGTACAAGACAAGGATGTCCTCTATCACTACTCCTATTCAATATAGTTCTGAAATCATTAGCCAGAACCATTAGACAAGAAAGAGAAATAAAAGGAATAAAAACAGGTAAAGAAGAAGTCAAATTACCATTATATGCAGATGACATGATACTTTACTTGGAAGACCCAAACAACTCCACCAAGAAGCTAATACAGAAATTCAGTAGCATAGCAGGATACAAAGTCAATACCCAAAAGTTAATAGCATTCCTCTACATGAATGATAATAATCACACTGAAATTAGAGAAACAATACCTTTTACAAGAGCACCACAGAAAATGAAATACCTTGAAATTCATCTATGTAAAGGAGGCAAAGATCTTTTCACAGAAAATTACCGTACTCTGAAAAAAGAGATCATAGAGGAACTGAGAAAATGGAAAGATATTCCTAACATTGTAAAGATGGCCATACTCCCAAAATTGCAGTACAGATTTAATGCAATCCCTATCAAACTACCACCAACATACATCACAGACCTAGAGAAATTGTTCCTAAAATTTATATGGAACCAAAGGTAACCTAGAATAGCAAAGGCAATCCTCGGCAACAAAGACAAGGCAGGAGGCATTACAATTCCTGATTTGAAATTATACTAGGAAGCTATTGTGATAAAATCAGCACGGTACTGGCAACAAAATAGACCTGAGGATCAATGGAATAGATTAGATGATGTAGAATCCTCTACGAATTCACTCACCCACTTTATATTTGACAAATTGGCCAAACATGCCTCCTGGAAGAAAGATACCCTATTTAACAAATGCTGCTGGAAAACTGTCTCTCTACATGCCAAAAACTAAAACTTGACCCAGGTCTATAACCATCCATGAAGCTAAAGTCAAAATGGATTGAAAATCTAATCATCAAAACAGAAACACTAAATCTCCTGGAAGAGAAAGTAGGAGGAACTCTTGAAGACATAGTTGTAGGCAAAGAGTTCATGAACAAAAATCAAATCACACGGGTAATATTTGAAAGAATTAACAACTGGAACCAACTCTTATTGAGAAGTTTTTGCATGTCAAGAGAAATTACCATCAAAGTGAAAAGAAAACTCAGAAATTTTGAAAAAATCTTAACTAATAAGCACTCAAACAAAGGTCTGCTCTCTAGAATTTATAGAGAACTAAAAAACTTTAGGACCCCAAAATTTAAAGACCCAGTCCAGAAATGGACATCTGAGATGAACACACACTTCTCAGAGGATGAAATTAAAGAAGTGAATAAATATATGAAAAAATGCTCCACATCACTATCCATCCATGAAATGCAAATTAAAGCAACACTGAGATACCATCTCACCCCAGAAAGAATTGCTATCATAAAGAAATCAACCAACAACAAATGTTAGAGAGGCTGTGGGGAAAAGGGAACCCTTCTACACTGCTGGTGAGAATGTAGACTGGTGCAGCTATTATGGAAATCAGTTTGGAGAATACTTTAAAAACTAGGACTTGAAATCCCATTCAAGCCAACTATCCCTCTACTAGGAATTTTCACAGAGGAATCAAAAATATCACATCATGGTAATATATGTGTACTTATGTGTATAGCAGCACAATTTGTGATAGCTAAATCTTGGAAACAACCAAAATGCCCATCTCTGGAGGAATGGATGAAAAAGATGTGGTATTTTTATACAATGGAGTATTACTCAGCTATAAAGAATGATAAACTCAAAACCTTTATATTGTAGTGGATGCCAATTGAAGATATACTTGTAAGTGAAATAAACCGGACCCACAAGTGTAAATATTGTATAGTCTCCCTAGTATAAAATCTCAAAAGAAGAAATAAAAATAGAAAGGTATAACACATTAAAAGGAGAGTGAGAACTTGAGGATTAGACAATAATAGAGGGCTAGGAGAAAAGCTAGGAAACATGACATGGGCAAAGCCATAAATTTATATGCAGAAGATGGGTAAGGCAATGATCCTGAGAATCTTCAGCATGTTTTTGAAACTAGCAGTTAATTGGTAAGATTCTCACCCTGACTAACTATATATGCTGATACCTGTGAACTAAGCAACTGCACTGAAGATAGCAATGTGTAATGGTAGGGTCATCCTTTAAATGCCTGTCATTCTAGTCTTCTAAACACATACAGCTTGTCATGACATACAAATTACTGCCACACTATCTCTCAAGTAAATGTTTGTTTTTTTAAAAAAGGGTAATAAATGAAGAGACAAGAAAAGAAATCTCACAGGACTGTCCTGCTATAAGGCTGTATATGGTTAGATTTCTAAATTTCTGTGTAAAAATACATAACTGTTTATTCCTATTTTTAAAATATTTTTTATATTTTTAAATTTTTTCTTCATGTTCTAGAGGCATTTACAGTTTAACATATCAATACCTGATGGAAAATACTTGTTCCATGTTATGCCTAAGATGTTTCATATTCAGACAGATAGTGTGGTTTGGCTCAACTGCCTGTGTTGTTGGATAATAATAATAAGCTTCTCTTCTGGAGGGTTAGCAACATAGGTTTTCAGACCAAAAGATAGAGAAAAAGAAGGGCTGCAAGGACAGCCAACATCTTGGCCCTAGCCTTTGAAGGTCAATGAAGACTCAGGACATAGGAGAACCTATACTGTAACATCATGTAACTCAGTTATGTACAAAATTTTCTAGTCAAGGAGATTATGGGGCCACAGAGGAAAGTGGTTGATGATGTAAAGTGTGTCTAAGGAGAGTAACAGGGAGAGAAAAACATTCTCTCAGGCTTTCACAGAGAGCAAATTGGTCAAGCAATGACTGTGACTCATCCACATGGCTAACACTGACAAAGGATCTACAAACTTCGGTACAGGGTTTCAGGATAAATCCTGAGTGGATTTTACTGACCTTATCAGATACAAATGTTACATTTCTTGTCATATAGCTCTTGCTTTATCTTGGTGTTAACCATCCAGCAGAAAGGTATAAAAACGAGGTATAAAGGGTAAAGGCATTTTGGTCTGCTGAGTTGTAAAGGGCTCAGATGAACAACTTATGACACTGCTACTTCTGTATATGACCTACTACTATTATGGACTACTGGACTATATTGATTACTTTGCTGAATTCACACACCTACAGTATTTAAATGACAATGGAATGCCCTTCTCTGACAAAGCTAACCAAAAAATTGGGATACAAATGAATGACCATTTTGTATCTGTATACTCAAAATAGGCTAGATATACAGCTGCATTCTCTTAATTCAGTGAATAGAGAAATTTGTTCTAATAGTGTTTGTGGACAGGCTATCATGCCTGCATCTTGTACAATAAATAAGCACTAAGACAACAATATGCAATATATTAATTATTGAAACTGTTCTAGTAATTTGTTTTGAAACTGTCTCATTGCTATTTGTTTCTCAATAAAATTATTTTTAAAAAATGAAGAACCTCCAGGGAGATGGCGCAGTAGAATAAGTGCTTGCCGGGAAAGCACAAGGGCCTGAGTTCAATCCCTGGGTCCGCAAAAAAAAAAAAAAAAAAAAAAAAAAACAATTTAATTAAATAAAAAACAATAAATAAGTAAAACATTTCGTGCACTAAGATTATACCTGTCTTAGTTGGTTTTCTCATTACTGAGGAAAAAACACCTAAGTCCCACAAGCTAAGGGAGGAAAGGTTTATTTCAGGTTACAGTTTGTAGAGGTCTCAGGTCTTAGTTGACTGGCTCACAAGGCAGGGTGGTATGGCAGAACGGGTTCACAGAAGAGAAATAGGCCATAGAAAATAAGCAAGAGATAGCCAAATAGCAAGCAGCAGCTTGCCTGCTTTCTGTCCCTCTACATTCCATCTAGTCTATAAACCTATAGATTGATGCTACACATGTCAAAGGTGAGACTTCCATTATCCACATCATTAATCCCAGCATCACACCCTTAATCCATAGTCACACACCCTAATCCATCCACTTTTAAAACTTCCCACCCATGTCTCCATGCATATTTGGGAGGATATCTCCATAGAAGCCATAACAATATCCAATTTTTAAAAAAAAAATTGAATTATGATTTTAAAAGAACTACTTTTTCTCTGGATTACGAATCAAACCAAACCTGGGATTTTTTTTTTTTTTTTAGTGTAAAATTTCAAATTTGATAATACTGGGCACTTATGATGAAGTGCTTATTATGAGCCACATATTGCTCTAACTGCTTTGTATAATCTAAAGTAATCCCCAAACAATGTTACTCAGTGGGTGCTATTAAGAACTCCGTTTGCAAAGGAAGAAGTTGAATCATAAAAAGGCTAACAAATGCTTTCAAAGTCACACAGCTACAGAGGAGTCTGAGCAGAAATACAACCCAGGCAATTGGGCCTCATGACGGTATAACTATAGATGATTTTTCCTTTTGAAGTTGTTCTACATATTATATTTGTGCTGATATTTAAATTATGTTTATAAAGACATTTTCTGCAGCTTAGAAAATACTAGCTGTGTAGGAAATACGTCTCTGTGATGCTTTCCAAATTCTATGATGATTTCTCTTAGAGAATTACTTATTTTTAAAACTATCTGGAAAAATAAGGATTAGCACTGGATTTCCAGTATCTTATCTAAGGAACAAGTTTTTGTTATGACTCTAGGAAAAGTTAATGCAGTTGGCTTTCAGGAGCAGTCAACTCTACAATGCCTGTGGGAGTGAAGATTTTGGTTATAAAATCTTATTTACATAGTATAATGGTTTAAATCTAAAAGTGACCCCCAAATCTCGTGTATTCAGAGGTGGAGCTTTTGGAAGGTGACTGGGGGCTCTCCAGTTAACCATGAATTTGATTCATTTTTTGAGTTCATAACTAAATGTGCTGTTAGGAGGGAGGGTGTGGTTTGAGGAGGTGTGCACCTGGGGCATCCCTTGGAGGGTGTAGGTGTGGAGCCTCAGGTAGGAAAAAGATAGGACAAAGGCCTCATTAAACTAGTGGAAGGACTTACTAAAGGCAGCCAAAGGAGGTTTTGGGTTTTGCCTCTTTAGACTGGACTCAAGCAATTAGAAAAACAAAGGCAGCTAGAGTGGAACAATCAAAAGACAAAGTCAAAGAAATTAAACTTCTCAGAAGACAGTGGAGTAGTAAGCAGCAGAGAAGGAGCCTCTCTTATAGTTGATGATCAGACACTGGAGTATAGCAATGCAATGAAGATAAGAACCAGGAAGTGAGTCCAGGGGAAGGAAGGATCTAAGGTGAGTACAGGGAGAGTGAAGAAAGAAGCCAGTGAAGAAGGAGGTAGCAAGTGGAGCCTTCTCCCTGAGCTGAGCCTCATTCCACGGGAGGAGCAGTTCCAACCTGTGGACACAGGGTGATTGCTGGCAGAACCAGAGGCTCTCACTGAGAGACACAACAGTGGAAGGGAACAGTGGACATGAGGGACTGCATTAGTTGGTGAGTGCTGAGGGCTCAGTCACCCCACAGGGTGAGTGACTGGCCAGGAGCCATCTTGGAGAGGGGCCACCTGAGCTCAGAACTCAATGACTACTGGGTCCATCTAACCTCTCCCAGCTAAGCTGAAGCCCACAGAAGGTGCACTGGTGGCCACAGGCCAAATGGGTCTGGTCTCAGCCTCCCAGCCAGAACCCTAACTGAACTTCAGGGTCAATAAAGGTACAAGATCATTGAGATTATCCATTGCCCCAATAAGTTACTGCTGGCTTGCTGGATAAATCAACATGATTTGGACTCTGTCTCCATAGGCTGTCTATCAGTGACAGCAGAGACAAATGTGGACATAGAATTTTTTTCTTTTTTTACTCTTCTCTCTCTCTCTCTTCTCTTGCTTGTTTTATGTTGTTGTTTTTCTCCTTCATCATTTGACCTTGTTTATACGAGTGTGAACATAGTTTCTAACTTCTTCGTGGTTGGTGTTCTATTCTGTTCTTCCTTTTATTCCTTCCTTCTCTTTTTCCCTCCTGTCTTCTGCTTCAGTTTAGCAAAGTTTGTGTGATCTCCATTTGTCCCCCAGTCCTGCCTCTAATCTCTTCCTCTTATTCTACTTCTCTATTTTATCCCTAACTGCTCTTAAATTTTCTCCTCAAAGGTAAAGCTGAAATATTGAGGACTTATTTACTGCATATAATTTTCTGGTTTGTTTTAGAATTTGTTATATAACCACAAATCTAGTACATATGGTTAGAGGTGGAGAATTAATGGTTACCTCAGTTTGTCATTCCCTAGTCTCTGTTAGATGCTACCATTATTGCTGATTGTACCACTTTAGCCAAAGATACATGATCATTCTAACCAGCTGTTCTTCCTGGTACTCCAAGACTGACATTGCCTAAGAAAAAAAATACTACGGGCCAGTGCCAAAGAGCCAGGGGCTGGGCCAGCAGGCAGTAACTTCTCATCCCTAACAAACTGAAGAGGTAGGATCTTGCAAGAGAGTTAAAACCCAAAAATCAGCTACACCTGGCAGACACCTCTGAGAAGTAGTCGTTTCTGTAGGGTTCTAAATACTAGCAACAAAGCAACTCATCAGAGACAATTTACAAGCATCAACTTCAGAATTAAACTAAGAAAGAAAGAAAAAAATGAGAAGACCCTTAAACAGATGCAACCCCAGACATCCAGTTTGCTAAAGGCAAAGCCAGGGGACAATGAAGTGGGACAATCTGAAAGTCACCCACTTGGCCTCTCTGAAGTGGCAACAACAAAGCAAATGAATGAGGTTTTAGGGAAAAAAAAATCAAATCAGAAATAATTTCTCAAAGACTATTGTCCTACTGAACTTAAAACAGACTTTTTTAGAAGTCACATCATCATTCTTAAATCTTCTCCCAAAAATATTTAGCACCTTGTATCTTTGTTTAATCACATACAGAAAAGAACAGAAAAGACACATATCCATGTTAATGTGTTCCACTTTGGAGATTTCCATATTTTTCTGTTAATCATTTATTAATTGATGCATGTGCCACATGTTTGCCTTGCCTCAATCTTAACTGAAGGAATCTCCCTACAATTAAAGTTCGCAAAAATAAATAAATAAATGTAAGAATTTTTTAGATAACTACAGAGATGATGGCCACAATGAAAAAAACCATGCTTAGTGATACTACAGCAAATACAGATTTTAAAAATAGAGGAGCTTAAGGGCTGGGGAGATAGCTCTGTGGAATAAGTGCTTGCCTGCCAAGCACAAGGTCCTGAGTTCAAGCCCTCATACCACCAAAAAACTAAAAATAAATAAATAAAAATTAATAATAGAAGAGCTAAAAAAAAATGATGACAGTTGTGAATCACCAACACAGGAAATAAATGGAATCATAAAACAGATTGAAGTAGCTATCCAGAAAAATAAAAATTCCATCAAAAGTAGCCACAGCAGAAGGAGCCAGTGAGAAGAGAGCATCTCAGATAGAGAAGACAGACTTGTGGCTCTGATCATGAAAAGAAACTAAACTCATGAAGGTCCCTGGTAGCACAATTAACCTAAGAATCACACACTTTACCTTTATTTACTCCTTAAGCCTAAACTACTTCTTTATAACCCTCTCACCCATAATCTTAGCCTCCAGAAAATGCCTTAAGGTGAGAAAAATAAAATCTAAGAGGAAGGCCAAAGACAGTCAAAGAGCCAGTCAGATTCCAGGATTCTTCAAGGGGGAAGTGGGGAAAAGAACCCCAAATAAAGGAGCTACTTTGCCATTCAAATATTGTAGGTACATGAATTCAACAAAGTAATCCAATGTAGTCCAGTAGTCCACAATAGTAGTAGGTTATCCACAGGACTGGCAATGTCAGAAGTTGTTGACTTGAGCCTTTGACAGCTCAACATATTAATATGGCTTTACTTTTTATACCTTGTTTTTATACTTGTCTGCTGGATATTTAAGACGAAGATAAAGCAAGACCTATATAACAAAAAATGTAACTTCTGTATCTGATAAGGTCAGTCAAACCCTCTCAGGATTTACCCTGAACCCTGTACCACAGTTTGTAGATCCTTTGTCAGTGTCAGCCATGTGGATGAGTCACGGCCATTGCTTGAGTCATTGCTCTCCGTGAAATTCTGAGAGAATGTTTTCTCTCCATGTGACTCTCCTTAGGCACACTCCACGTTATTGATCACTTTCCTCTGTGGTCCCATAATCTCCTTGACCATCTCTGACAAAAGTAAACAAAAAAAGAGGGATATAAATGAAGGACCAGGGGCCGGGGAGATGGCTCAGTAGAATAAGCACGTCCCTGTCAAGTGTAAGGGTCTGAGTTCAATCCCCGGTTCCACCAAAATAAATAAATAAATAAATAAATAAATAAATAAATAAATAAAAATGAAGGACCATTTTGTAGTGAAAAAAATATATATATGTATATACAAAATAGCATAGATATACTGCCACTTTCTCTTAGTTCAATGAGAAGAAAGTTTTGAACAGTGTTTAGACAAGATATCATGTATGCATCTTGTACTATGAATAACTACTACAAAGACAACAATATGCAATGTATTAACTATTGTAACTGTCCTACTAACCTGTTTTGAAACTGTCTCATTGCTATTTCTTTCTCAAAAAATTAATTCAAAAAATTGATAGTTATTATTAAAGGTTATTAGAATAAAAAAGGAGCTACAGACAAGAAATCCGTATTCCCTTTTCAATACTCCCTATTCATCCAAAATAACCTTCGGTCTGTCTCGCTTGCCCTTCCCCCTTCAAATAAATCATCTGCTTTTATTTTAAAGTCTGCTTCTTTAGCTCTTCTACAGATGCTGTTTAGGATCACCAGGGGCTGTGTTTCTCAGCAGAGCTGAGATGTGCTCCCCAGACATTACAAAGGCTATACCTCACTCCAAAGCTCCCCTTTTCCTTGCGGCTTCCTAGTTGCTCTGGGGTGAAGAGCTTTCTTCCACCATTCCTTTCCCAGTGATGCTCCTGCCTTGGAGCCAGCCAACATGGACTGAATTCCCCAAAACCATGAGCCAAATTAAACCCCTCCTCCTCTAATTTGTGGGTGTTAGGTTTTGCATCTCAGAGATGAGAAAGCTAATACACACTGTACTGTACTCTAAGTCAACACTGCTACACTTGTAAGACCTGCAATTAAATGACAGAAAATCATGCTCTCCTTGACTGAACAGCCACAATTTATAAGGGGAAAAAATATGCTACAACAGTTGCATTTGCTTCTTCTCATAAATAAAAGCCTGAATGAAATTATACAAAGGGCGTTTCTTTCCAGATGTTCTACTTGCTTTCACTCAGGGCGAAGGTAAAACAGAACATCATTCTTCACATAGAATTAGTTTAGATGCCCTTAGAAAAATTAGCCATTGGTTTCTGTTGCATTGCACAGGGTGATAGGATTGTGGTGGCATGTTTGGTAGGCCCTCAAATAAAATTCATCACTTCAAGCTGGTCCTCTTTCCAGTTCATTCTTGATAATCAATGTTCTTTTTAAAATGTTTTCAGTATATTAAGATTTAAGTATTTCAAGGACTTTTCCTAAAAATCTTCAGCAAAAGTCAAAGAGATATGAGATGGAGAAAGAAAACAATAAATTCACAAAGACTAGTTTCCTCTGGTTTTGTTTTGTTTTGTTTTGTTTGTTTTGTTTTGTTTTGTTTCTTTGTGGAACCGGGGATTGAACTCAGGCCCTTGCGCTTGCCAGGGACCCACTTATTCTACTGAGCCATCTCCCCGGCCCCTCGTTTCTCTTAACATAACTACATTGATATATTTTTAGATCAAAAACTACTTTTAGGGCCAGGGATATACCTCAATGACATAAGCACCTGCCTGGCAAGCATAAGGTCCTGAGTTCGATCCCCACTACCTCCGGCCCCCCCCCACATACACACACAATTACTTTTATTGTATAGGGGTTGTTGCAACTGTCCTGGGTTAGTATATAACATGTTCAAGTTGTTCAATGGGTAGAAGGTGGTAATTGATATAATCTGCCTCCTACTAAGAAAATATGCTTAGTATCAAGGGATCCAGAAATACCTTCATCATGACTGACCAGTATTTAGACAATATCACTACTAGGGCAGGAGGAAGGCATCAACAGTGGAGACAGGGCTAAATTTGGCTCATGTATCTCATTGCTTTATTTAAGTCACTTCAGCCATCAGTTCTGCTTTCTCTTAGTGACCAGATGAGTCTAATTACATTGATCTGACTATTTTACATTTTACACATGTATTAAATTACAGTACAGTGGCCCTTCAATCAGTACAAGTATGTAACACTTAAAAATATTTTTAAGCAAAACTATCCCAGATCATATAAGTAAAATGTACACTCTGAATTATTTTATTTTTGAATTTTATTAGTAGAATTACTTCCTCTACATTGTATGAAACACTAAACTGCATTAACCAGCTTTAATGCTATGCTAAAGAAAAATTATATATGTATAATTTATAATAGACTAAATGCAATATATAAGTGGATAAAGCTATGTTGAGGGAGAAAGTTTATATGTAATATTTGTGACATTATATATTGTTTGATAATATATAAAGCTTACGCCTGTCAATTGAGACTTCCCTTTTTAAAAACACCCACTGTGACCAGGAATAAGACAAGAGTATCCTACTCCCACTCCTATTTAACATAGTGCTGGAAACATTAGCAAGAGTAGTTAGACAAGAGAAAAATAGAAGAAACAAAGAAAGGAAAGGGAGAAGTTAAACTATAATTTTTCACAGGTAACATAATACTCTACAAAAAAGACACACACACACAAAAAAAAAGACACCAAAAATTCCACCAAAAGACTCCTAGGGTGAATATAAAGTCAATGCTAAAAAATTAATGGCATTTCTGTACACAAACAATGAACCCATTGAGGGAGAAATTAGTCTGAGCTGTGTAGTGATACCCTGTACAGAAAAAGAAAAAAGGAAATTACAGTACCCTGAAAAAGGAGACTGAAGAGGATTATAGAAAATGGAAAGATAGCCCTTGCCCATAGGTAGGAAAAACCAACATAGTGAAGATGGCTATACTCCCAAAATTGTTATACAGATTTAATGCAATTCCAATTAAAATACTATTAGGATACTTTATGGAATTAGAGAAAGTATTCCTAAAATTCATTTGTAACAAGAAGAGACCTAGAATAGCAAAGGCAGTTCTGGACAAGAAAGGTAAGCCAGGAAACAACAAAGTCCAAGACCTAAACTTATACTACAAAGCTACTATGATAATATCAATATAGTGTTGGCAAAAATAAAATAAAACAAATAAAAAGACCCAAGAATCAGTGGAAAACAATAGAAGATGCAGGTGCAAATCAAACACACTCAGAGACCTTATCTTTGACAAAGAGGCCAAATATGTTCACTAGAAGAAAGATAGCCTTTTTAATAAATGAGGCCCGAAAAACTGACTTTCCATATGCCGATGTCTAAAACTAGACCCGTAGAATCACCATGCATTAAATTGCTATCAAAAATGAAAGAAACATCTAATATTTAAACAGAAACACTAAATCTGCTGGAAGAGAAAGTAAGTAAAATTCTTGAAGACATAGGTGTAGGCTGGCACTTTATGAATAAAACTCCAACTGCACAGGAACCACTATAAAGAATAAACAAATGGGATCTAACCTTATTAAAAAGCTTATACACATCAAAATAAATCACCAACAGAGTGAAGAGACAATACACAGAGTGGAAAAATATATAGCCAGTTGTTCTTCAGGCAAATTACTTATATGTAAATTACTTTACATATTTTAAAAATTGAAAAAAATCAGACACCCCAACTCAAAAACCCAATCCAGAAATAAGCATTCGAGATGAATACACACTTCTCACAGGAAAAAATGCAAACAGCAAGTAAATATATGAAAAAAGGTTGAAAATTATTTTTTTTTCAAAGTTTTATTTTATTTTATTTTTTTTTCAAAGTTTTATTGACAAACAGATAGCAATGAGACAGTTTCAAATCAAATCGGAAGGACAGTTTCAACAAATAATACACTGCATATATTCTTCTTAGTGGTT
>NW_004524675.1:10763343-10781437 GCF_000260255.1 Octodon degus | reverse complement strand
GTTAAGATAGTTGTACTACTTTCTCTTAGTTCACTGAAAAGAAACATTTGTGCTTATATTGTGTGATCAATTTTTCATGCCTATAACTTGCAATCTGAGCAACTACTTTGAAGATAACAATACTCAATGCATTGATGTCCCATACTTCCTATCTTGTTTTTTGTTTTTTGTTTTTTTCAGAAGCGGGGATTGAACTCAGGCCCTTGCACTTGTCAGGGAAGTGCTTATTCCACTGAGCCATCTCCCTGGCCCTCCTACTATCTTGTTTTGAAATTTTGTTTCACCGTTTTTATTTCCTATCCTATTCTCTTTAACATAAAAAAAATATTGAACAGCTCATTGGATGAAAGTATAAATTTACCCCACAAGAAGTAAGATAACGTGTCAATCCCACACAGGCCAGAAGACATGCTGTATAGGTTCACTTCAAGTTAAAAGCCATGTTCTCTTTATTTATACTAGACCTTTGTGGACCTCATGCAGGTAGTCTGTAGAACACACACATGCCAGGAAATGCAGTCAAAGTAAAGTAATATGGTGTCAGCCCAACCCTCAAATTAGCATGGGAACTCATAGGAAAATTATAGCCTGTCACTTTCAGCAAGTGAGCTAAGAAACCTAGCAGGAATTCGAGTAGCTTTTATTTTTTGCTTTTGCACAATATAATTGATAGAAGTTACACATAGTGTGAATTCACATTTATCCAGTTTAACCTGTGTGATATTCTGTTTTAAGTCTTTTAGACCACTTAGAATTTCCTAAGTACTAAATTTTGGAATGTGAGAATATTGCTTAAAATTCAAAATGAAAAATGGAGAAGATGGTCTTCAGTTTTATAGTCATTCTACCATGATGATATATTTTAGGCAGAGCATTTAAATTTCACCGAGTCTTGGGTCAGTGCGCACCCTTGCCTACTGCAACCCATACACAGTGCTATCAGCGGAGGGTGTAGTGCGTGCAGCCAGCACCTTATACTTCACTCTGTCCCCATCTCATTTTGTAGTGTCATATGGAAGGAAAGCAAGGAACAGCCATTGGTAGCTTGTAATGTATCACAAATGTTACCCATTTATTCCATCAAATCCTGGGGCAGTTAATTATTATAGTAGTTTCACAGATAAATGTGATTAAGCTCAGAAGGTTGGTAGGTTTGAGCAAAACAGGCTCTAAAATGATTGGACAAAGTTACTGTAGGGTGAAAACTTGCTTTAGGACCCCATATCTGAAACTAATGCATTTCTCTCTACATCCACTACAACAAATTGAGCTGCCTCCTAAGTTGTCACTGCGTCTACGCCCCTCCTCCAAGTAGTAAAAACAGCAGTAGGTGCTCTAAAAGCAGGGACAAAATGGCACAGCAGATGCTGCCCATGTGCTCAATGAATAATAGCTCTAACTCTCAAGTTGCAATTTGGGTCCTCAGGTGGACAGTACCCAGTCTCCCCTCTGCAACTTATATCAGCAGACGAGCCTGGGCCATGACACAAAGCTCTATTTTATATATCACCTCAGGCTGACTAAGCTACCCATTTGTTTAATCAAATGCCAGTCTAGATGCTATTGTGAAGGCCTTTGTACCTCCATGTTAATGGCCTTAATATTTAAATGAATGGCCTTTGAATAAGACAGGCTAACTTCCATAATGTGAGTAAACAGTACAATGAGCTGAAAGGCTTACAAGAAGAAACTGAGGTCCCCCAAAGAAGAAATTTTGCCTCAAAACTGTTGTCAGTCTCAAGAGTGCAACATCAACTCTGCTCTGATCTCCAGACTACTGACCTTCCCAGGGAATCTATATAACCACAAGTACATGGCTGTGTGGGCTGTTGAGTCTGTATGTGATTGCACATAAATATGTATATATAGTGTGTATACATATTCACGCGCACATTCTATTGGTTGTTACACACACACACACACACACACACACACACACTGTTGAGTCTGCTTCTCTGTAGCCTCCCGCTGGCAATCAGCCAGTGTTTTTACAGCCAGCTATAGGAATGTGCCCCCCACCCCACCACTGGACCAAAGGCAAGTGTGAGTGCTTCATAAACTTCTGCATTCTTCCGCACTTTGACTGAGCATGGCTATGTCCACTCCATCTGCTAACTTCCCTGGGCTGAGAGCTATGAGGCAGGAAGGTCCTGGATTTATTAGCGTGCATCAATGTAATTTAAATGGTATGCAATTCCCCAGAGAGTCATAGCTTGTCCATAAATGAGAGGTGGCTTCTACTACTAAGGGTAGATTTCAGATAGATAGATAGATAGATAGATAGATAGATAGATAGATAGATAGATAGATAATCTCCATGCTGTAGGAAATACGTGGCTATCTTTCAGTAACTGTCATTTTATACCAGCTCCCACCCTGACTGAAGTACATGTATTCCTTTTAGTCCTTTTCCAGAGTCTGAAGATCTGATTTTATTTCTTCTGTTCGATTTCTTCATAATCAATCTGCTGATCCTTAAAGGAGTTGCCAAACTAGAATGAGTTTTCCTCTTAAAAATTCTAGATCTCTTACATTCCTCTAAAAATTATACACAGCTTACTAAGAGATCAATCGCTCCTTCTCAAAAAGAATAAAGGTTACAACTTTCGAAGAATGAATTCCATTGTCTAATAAAATGTAGCAATAAAATTCAATGATACTCATTTGCTCTTGCATGTGTTTTGTTATGTTTAGGTCAAAACATTTGTTAAAAACTGAAAACAATTCAGCGTGTCATCTTTTAATCTATTCTCCACATAAAAATACAAATCAGATAGCAGTATAATCTCTTTAAAATTCTCCAGTGTTCAGCACGCCCTCTGGAATAAAATCAGAGCTTCTCAGAATGCCACATGATGATCGGCGCTGATGTCCCAGGTGTGCGTGGGGGTAGTGACTGCATAGGAGCGAGAGAGGCCGTCCACGGACAGGGCAGGGCTGGAATTAGACAGCGATAGCACCAGTCACTGAAATTTTTCTGGAGATCTTGAAA
Source organism: Octodon degus (assembly GCF_000260255.1). Classification (NCBI taxonomy): domain Eukaryota; kingdom Metazoa; phylum Chordata; class Mammalia; order Rodentia; family Octodontidae; genus Octodon; species Octodon degus. The sequence continues at coordinate 10,778,445 of NW_004524675.1, read as the reverse complement.
ATCTAGATTTTGCTAAATAAATGATCCTATATTTTAAATGTTCTCACCTTATTCCTTAAAAGATCCTTAACATGCCAAAGAAAACTCACATAATTCCCAAATTCAGTTCATGGCATCCTGTTCACAGTGCTGGACTCTGACCCCCATCTCCCTGTAGGTCTTCCTTTCTTACTTTGTCTCCTTGAACACACACCTCATGCTCCAGCCATCTTCTGATATGGCTGCTCAGTACATTGCCATGTCGATCCCTCGGGTAGTTCAGTCAGGTTTCCCCCAGACCTGCCTTTCATCACATATTCAGAAGTCCCTCCTTGCCCTCTTTTCTTATCTATGAGCACACAATCCTACTACACAATTCAGCTTAATGATCTTTCTTTGAGCTCCACTTCATACCTATTGGACCATACTGTCCCCTTCAACTCCAACCTCTATACCTCTATATAATCTATAGTGACTATATTTACTTTATAATATTTTATTTTACACCTATAAGATCTTGCTCTTATTTACTTGACTCCTAAACAACTCTAAGCTCCAGTAAGACAGGAATACTTTATCAGCGTTGATTCTCAGCACTTAATGTAGGACCTGGTACACCTCAACCATTACCATCCTCCTCTTTATCAACTATAATACTCACCATGTTTCAAGTACTTTAAAAGCATTAATGTGAGCTCTGACACTGATCTTTTATAATCACTCCAATTTTACAGATAAACTGAAGCATAGAGTATGACAATGTTGGATACCACATATCTAGAATCAGATTTTGGTTCCAGGTCATGCTTCTGTATCATATTTTTCCTAGCTGGAACAGTTTCATTCTATGACCATAAAATTAAATCTAAAAGTCACTGCTAGTAGCTGAACGTGCTTCAGTTTTTCCAATCATGTTCATATGTATCTTACAGACAACTGAATAGAAGGGCTTAGAGTTAGTCTTGTCAAGAAGAATTTCATAAAAATAGTGGTGTTCAAAGACTATCCCACCCAGCCTTCCTGAGTCCATATGCCCTCAAAATAGCTTTGCTGAAAAGCAAGGGTGCACCCTGACCCAGTGGTAACCCCATTAAACAGTTTATATTGTTGCAAAGAGCAATTTAAACAAATATGCCCTTTTGGTTTTTCTAATGCTGTGTGTTATTGTGGTGAAATCCAAGTTGGGCTTCATGTGAGAAATCAAACAGCCAAAAGCAAGGGGACTTTCTGGTATACAAGGAAGTGCAAGGGAATGCTTTCAATTCCTGTTGAAGCAGTTAGTATTTATCTCCATGACTGAGGGACAGAAGATCTAAAAAGAAAGTTGAGTGTTATTCTGGCCTTCTCACCTTCGCCCATTTGGAAGTTTCACAGTCCTATTTGAAGTTTCGGGTCAAGGGCTGTCACTGCCAGGGACCAGCAGGTCTACATTTTCCTCTGCACTCTGACTACAGACATTGTTCTTCTTTTTATCTGATTATAAATATCCAACTAAAGTAGCTTAATGTTTAGGAAAGGTGAAGACCTAATGATACACAAGAAACTCTGAAGCATTCTGTTGACACTTAAATAGCGTAGCCAAGGACAACAGGGAAAATCAATTAGTGCCATTAATCAGTAATCCAAGGGCATTGTGGCGGTATGCAATTGTCTTTTCTTAGCTAGCATCTGTGAAGCAACTGGCCATTGAAAAATCTGATAAAGGACTCTTCTAAAGGTGCACAGTAAAACCCAGGTTATTTCCATCAATTATACCTCACCTTTTATAAGGTTTAACCTTTGCATTTGAAGACATTTTAAATATCTCTTTGCTTCAAAATAAACTACGTACTTGTGGTTAAAACTGTATCTTCCTTTACTTTGCATTAGACACATAAAAGTTTAATCCTCTGTAATATTGGTTTTACTTCTCTAGTTTTTAAAGAAAGATTATATATAATATATATGTATATTAGAGTTAGTCTTGTCAAGAAGAATATATATATACACCCCACCCCGCACTTTTCCCACTTTAGGCCTTCTAGTCCTGGTTTCTGAGCCGTACTGCCATCTGCAGGTCATTGGTAGAAAAAAAAAAACAAAAACAAAAAAAAAACAAGATTGCTCCAGAACCAACTAAGTACAGTAAAGGGCATTTACCATTTACCATTTCAAACTTTAAATTATGGAAGTTTATACTCATCATTCTTTTTCTCTCTTTGCCTTTTTTTTTTCTTTCTTCATGAAGCCAATATGACTCAAGCATTACACAATGTTCACCCGCAGGCTTAAGTTTAAAAAGCAAGCTTTTACTGCCCTCTGCTGTTCAGGGTACATAGCATTCTTTTTAGTAGTCAATCTCTTCACAAATATTTTTATTTTCAATTGACATAATAATTGCGCATATTCGTAGTGTGCAGAGTGATATGGCGATACATATATACAATGTATGATTGCCAAATCAGGATAATTGATATAGCCATCATCTCAAGCATTTATTATTTCTTTGGGATGGGAACACTTTAAATCCTATTTGCTATTTTGAAATATTCAATTAATTATTGCCAACCATTGTGCTCTAAAAAATTCTTCCTCTCACTGCATTTCTCTGCTTGTTTCGCTCACACCAAAATAGAATAATAAATTAATGTGCTTGATCATTCATTAGTCAGTCACTGGCTATTCATTCAAAAAATAAATGTAACTCGAACTATTAACCTGTGAACCATTCAAGATTACTGGGATACAAAATTGTGACCAGTGTGACAAGGAAGGAAAAATGAAGAAACTTCAGACAAAATCATATGAAAGTATGTCTTAGTGTCCCTGGAGTTCATTGTACCAACTCTGTAATGTCTAATAATAGCTTTGCAAAGGCGAGTAGAAGAAAATGAGGCAGGAGGAGAGAAGGGAGGGAGAGAAAAGGACAAAGAATTTGGAAGACAGAAAAAAAGTAGGGGAATAAGGAATGAACATTGGCACCTGATGTAACCCAGTTACAAAAGCACAGAGAAGATCTATTGATGTTTTCTCTTTAAGTATATTATAAGCATGAAACTTTTAAAGAGGGGCCAGGGAGATAGTTCAGTAGAATAAGCGCTTCCCTGGCAAGCACAAGGGCCTGAGTTCAATCCCCGGTTCCACCAAAAAAAAGAGAGAAAAAATAAACTTTTAAAGAGTTAAACACAAAGTTAATAATCACAGTAAAAAAAAAAAAAAAAAAAAAAGTTAAACACGGTTAACACAAGTATATTCCTTAAAGGGCAAAATTTGTGGCTAATATTTTAATTTAATTGTGTTAATTATTATTAGATGGCTTGGTATAACATTTCCTGTCTAGTACAAGACCTCATGGGAGATCTATGAAGCTCCCAGGCTACTCACAGCTCTCAGGGACACTCGAGGTCCCTTCTCATGGTCTACTCCATTTGGACTGCAAGACACATTTCACAAATGAGTTAGAAGCTTCTCCAGGGACTACCAACACTCCATGCATAGCGCCTAATCCAACCACTTGGAAAGACCAGAAGTCCTACAAAGGTGCTGCACCTCTGTGAAATCTATCTCTTGACTTCACACTTAGCACCTCTCTCTTTCTGCCTTCTTTCTATCCCTCTCTTCAAGGGATATATCCTTGAGAATATCCTTGAGAAACCCTGTCAACAGATTTTCCCTGACTTTTACTGACTTATAGACATGATTAAGATTCATTTCTTCTGTTAATTTGGTGACCCATATTATTGATTTATATACTTCAATCTGTCCTTGCATTCTAAGGATAAATCCCACTTGACCATGGTGAATGATCTCTTCAATGTGTTGTCAAATTTTGCTTACTAGTATGTGATTTACCACAGTAAGAGAGTAAATAAGGAAAAACCATATGATCATCTCTATAGATACAGAAAAGATACGTGATAAAAAACGACATCCTTTCATATTTAAAAAAAAAAAGTCTTGGGGCCAGGGGATAGCTCATAGAATAAGCGCTTGCCTGGCAAGTGCAAGGACCTGTATTTGATCCCCAGTACCACATACTGCACCAGCCCTGGAACCTTGGGCACACCCTGCCAGTCCCAAAAGACACTGTGGTGGCACACACTTGTAATCTCAATGCTGGGGAGGCTGAGACAAGAGGATTACTAGAAGTCTGAACTGCTTAGTGAGACCCTGTATCAACAACAAATTCTTAACCAATTGTGTATAGAAGGAATGTTCCTCAATACAACCAAGTTCACTTATACCAAAACCACCTTATACTTAGTGATGATGGTTTCCTCTAAGAACACTAGCAAGGGGGCCGGGGAGATGGATCAGTGGAATAAGTGCTTCCCTGGCAAGTGCAGGAGACTGAGCTCAATCCCCAGTTCTGCAAAAAAAATAAATAAATAAAGATCACTAGTAAGACAAGGATACCTATTTTCATTACTTCTATTCATCATAGTGTTGGAAGTCCTAGTCAAAGCAATGAAGCAAGAGAAAGAAACAAAAGGCACCCAAATATGAAGGGGAGAAGTGAAACCGCCCATGTTTGCTGAAATGAAGTCATTTTTTAAAAACCTGGAAAACCCCACCAAAATCTGTTGAATTAATATACAAATTTAGTGAATTTTCAGTACACAAATGAATAGAAATTTTATACAGTAACAACAAACTCAAAAATAAATTAAGAAAGCAAGCACATTTTCAACAGTAAATTACTTACAATTAACTTAAGAGTGAATTTAACCAAGGAATTACAAGACCTGTATATTGAAAACTATCAAACACTGATGAAAGGAATTGAAAATGACAAAACTAAATGGAAAAATACCTTGTAAAAATGGATTAAACCAATTACTCTCATTAAGATGACCATACAACTCAAGGCATTCTATAAAATTCAATACAATCTCCATAAAAGTTTAGAAACAGAAAAAATTTCTAATTCTAAAATGTGTATGGAATCACGATAGATTCTAATAACAAGAAAAAAGAAAAAAACTTGGATAAGAAGAACCAATAAAACAGGATACAAAGCCCAGAAACAAAGTCACATATTTATGATCAATTGAGTTTTGAGGAAGGATGGACACACATAATTAAGAAAGGGCAACTGTTTCAATAAATGGAGTTGGAAAAATTAGATAACTACAGATAAAACAATTAAATTAGGCCCTTATCTCGTACTGTACATAAAGCTAAACTTGAAATGGATTCATGAAAAATGCAAGACCTGAAACTATCAAGCTTCTAGAAGAAAGTATTGAGGGAAAGTTTGATAAGTTTGCTTAACAAAAGCAAAAATAGAGGGGACTGAGTCAAACTGAAAAACTTCTACAACGCAAAGAAAAAAGTAAGAGCAAAGAGAAAATCCACAGATTGGGAGAAAATATTTGCAAACCATACATCTGAAAAGGATTAATATTCAAGATATATGAAGAACTCAAATAGCATAAAAATGAATAATTCAATTAACATGCACAGAAAGGACCTGAAAGATATTTTTCAAGATGACATAGACATGTCCAATGATGTATAAAAAATGTCCAGTATCTCCATTCATCAAGGAAATTGAAATTGAAGCTACAGAGAGACAGCTTAATACCTATTAAGCAGACTATCATCAAACAATGAAAGAGTACAAATGTCAGTGAGAATATGGAGAAAAGAAAACTCTTGCATACCATGAGTAGGAATCTATAGTCATTTTGGAAAATAATATGGAGTCTTCTCAGAAAAACACAAAATTACAAATATGATATGATCAGGCTGGGGGCGAGGGAGACGGCTCAGTAGAATAAGCACTTCCCTGGCAAACACAAGGGACTGAGTTCAATCCCTGGTTCTGGAAAAAAAAAAAAAAAAAACATGATATGATCACAAAATAGCACTTTTGGTGTACATTGAAAGAAAATAAGGGACTGGTGAGATGGCTCAGTGGTCTAAAGCACCTACTTAGGACAAGCTTAGCAAAGCACGGGGACCGCGGTTCAATCCCCCAGCACCACATGCCAGCCAGCTCCATCCCCTGGTGGGCTGAGCTGACCACACACACACACACACACACACACACACACACACATAAATAAAATTTTTTTAAAAAAGAAAGAAAATAAGTGTCCTGAAGAGATCCTTCATTCCTGGGTTCACTGCAGCTTGCCCACAGCAGTCAGGACACAGAAAAAGCCTAAATTAATGCTGTCAACAGATGAATTGAAGAGGGCACATTATTTATATGCCATGAGATGTATTCAGCTTTGTGAGTTAAGATGGATTTTTAACTTTATTTACTGGAGGGCCACCTACAGAATTAGCAAATCACACTTCTGGACATGTGGGCGGGTCATGGAGCCTAGACTGCGGGTACTATGTGTGGGCCCTGGTCACTTTCTCGCTTGCCTGCCTCCAGGCTCTGGCTCTCAGCTGCCATGACGCAAGCAGTTTTGCTCCCCAGTGCCTTTTGCCATGATGTTCTTGCCCTGGAACCAGCTGGCCCAGGACTGAAACCTCAGAAACCATGAACCAATCTCACTTGCTTTAGCTTGCAGTGCCAAGTATTCTGTCTTAGTGATGGGAACACTAACTAAAAAGCCTAAAAACCAGAGAAGGAAATGCTGTCCTTTGTGACAACACTGATAAACCACATGAAGTAACCCAGGCGCAGAAAGGTAAGCACTGCATGATCTCATATAGGTGTCGAATCTAAAATTACCAAACTCAGGAAAGTAGAAAGTAAAACGATAGCTGCCAGAGACTAGGCATGATGATGCAGGGTTGAAGAATGAAAGGAGAGATTGGTCAAAGCATGCAATGATTCAATTAAGATTAAAAACAAAAAACGCTTTGGTGATCTATTGCACAGCATGTTGACTACAGCTAATAATAACATTTTCTGAACAGTAAGACCCTGATTTATGAACATTTGAATCGCAAACTTTCATAGATATAAATGGACCTTGCATTGCAAGCATTCGTACAGGCACACAAATTGTGGAAGTAGCTCACTTGTCTTCTGGGCGCTGTCACAGCTGTGCTGCTGTGTGCTTACCTACGGCGCAGCCGTGTGCAGTAGTACAGTGCTCAACCTGAGCCCCGAATGTCCAAAAGCAAGAGGAAAACCAGCAATGAACTGGCAGGAAGCAGAAGCAACGGACATTATTTATTTGTGTCAAAGGTGTGTCAGACTTATGAACAAATCCCACTTAGGAACACTCTCCTGGAACAGAACTCATTCTTAAGTCAAAGACTAAACTGTATTTCAAACCTGCTAAAAAGAATAGATCATAGACATTTTCACAGCAAGGGGATAAGTGTGTGAGTTGGTGAATACACAAATTAGCTTGATTTAATCCTTATAAAATCTATGTGTATACTTATAACACAGAATTGTACCCATAAATATATGTAACTATTTTTTGCTAATTAAAAATAAACATACATTGGGACGGCCAAATAGCTCAGCAGATTAAAGTACCTGCAAGCAGGCACAGGGGCTGGGGTCAATCCCCAGGCCTGCCATGCCGGCCCCACCCCTGGGGTGCGCTAAGACAGAAAGTGAGACTGGGCATGGTGGCACACACTTGTAATCCTGCTCTTGGGAGGCTGTAAACAGACAGATCACTATGAGTCCAATCTAGTAGTGAGACCCTGAACACCCTATAGACCCTTCCCCAAAATAAAAAAACCTGATAAAAATAAACATGCATTAATAATACTGTCCTCTTCAATTTTTCTGCAGTGTTTTATAAGTATGCTTTCCTGTGCACTTAGAAATGCTTAATGAACTACTAAAAAGCTCCTTTATAGCACCCACCTCACTCTTGCCTTTATTAAAATTAAGCCTATCATTTTGCCGTACAGCTCTCTCGACTGTTCATGCCCTTCCACTCATGTTTGCCACTGAACTGTGACTATGGGTGTCTTGCTCCTGGCTTCTCTCTGATAACTGCAGGGACCTGTTTCCATGACCCCAGTAGCAACTAAAACTACGCAGAGGTTTTTGTCATGTGGCTCTGTCATTTTCTAAACTGCCTCGTCACTTTCATTTTCCAGCCCTTTCCCCAGAATTGGATCCTGACTCACATCTTCTTCTCACCCCAAACTCTACCAGGCACAGAACCAGGATGTGCTGTATGATGCAGGCCATACAAGCACACAAACATCTTCCCCTCCATCTGATTATCTAACTCAGCTGTTCATTTCTTGGATCATGCCATAAACTGTTAACTTACTGTTCTTCTAAAACCTTGGTACTCCATTGCCTACCTCGAGGACCTTCTTCCTTTCCACCTTCCACACCCCACCTCTGCAGCTCTTAGACCTCTCGGAATCCTCCAGTTCTCAAATTTTCACTTTTGCTTATCACCTAGTTCCCTCTGGATTCTCTGTCCCATGCAAGACTATATTTCCATGGTTGACAATGTGAATTCATGCCTCTGCAGCATTCTCAATTCAGTCACATGAAAAAAATTAAATAGAGGGGCTGGGGAGATAGCTCAGTGGAATAAGCGCTTTCCTGGCAAGCTCAAGGACCTGAGTTCAATCCCCGGTTCTGCCAAAAATAAATAAATAAATAAATAAATAAAACTCCAACTATATATAGCTCGCCAACTTCAAAGCAGATTACTTTTAAAAAGATAGGTTTTGTTTATCTTAACTAAGATATGTGGTCCTTAATGGACAGAGAGTACAGATGCCACCTTATGCTTTATAATCATACATTCCGCTTTCTTCGAAGTCGTGGTGGTGGGCTGTCAACGTGCAACACCAGCTGACCTGAGTCAGCATGGGTGTGGATGAGGATTGCTGCCAACAGCATAGAAGAACTGGAACGCAAGGTGGTGTGGTGTTGATTCTCATAGAAAAGCTTGCCGTGCTCACTTTCCTGATAGGAACTCAACTATTCTCATCATTGGAGGAGCTCAGGATCTCGCTGTTACTGAGGATGGATGCGGTTCTTTTTCTTTTTCGTTTCTTTTTTTTTTAAATGAATTTAGGGCAGGGTCTTCAGGGTGTACAGGGTCTCACTACGTAGACCATACTCGTAGTGACTCTCCTGTTTTCCATCTCCCAAGCACTAGGATTATAGGCACATGCCACCAAGCCCAGTCTCAATTGAGGTCTCAGCGCACCCGGGGGTCAGGGCCGGCATGGCATGCTGGGTATTGAACCCTGGCTGCTGCACTCTGCTGAAGCAGATTTTTTATTTTTTTTAATTTTTTTGGCTGGCTCATGCTGCCTTAAGGGTGGTATGTGGAGCTGGGGTTTGAACCGTGATCCCTTGTGCCTGACTGAGTTTGCCCAAGCAAGCACTTTAAACAACTGAGCTAAGTGGCAAGGCCCCACTTTCTGGCTCCAGTGCAGATCCCTCAGCCTGCTGGCATAGATTCTTCATTCCACTGACACAGAACTTCTAGCTTCAATCCTTGATACAGACTTGCATGCAACATTGTCATGGGCTGTAGCTGGACTCAGGGAGGACATTGCTGTGGGCTGTAGGTCTTCAGCTGGAACAGGACCTTGTTATGAAATCCAGGCCCTCAACTGGATTCTTTGGGTGTCTACGATGTGGACAAATCACTTGCACTCTTCTGTACTTGACTTTTGGAGTAATTATAAAATAATCCTAGAAATTATGTGTCCTGTATTAAATCTACTGTCTTACAAACTCAGACTACAATAGTCATTTTGAGGAATTGTCAACTAAAAGGGGCTGGAAAGGAAGTTAGTCACCTATAATTCCTTCTATAAATTACCCTACAATAAGTTTTTTTAACCTGAAATTAAATCCAGGACCTCATGCTTGCCAGGCAATTTAACTTTAATTTAAAGATAAATTTAAATAATATTTTTCTTTTCCTGTGACTGCTTAAGCTTCTTCACTGTTATAATAGAAGACAGCATTGTTTTGTTTGTCTTATTTCTTCAAGATTTTTGTGTAATAATTACTCATGACCAGTAAGTAGGTTAGTTTATATTGTGTGGTGTCAGACAGGAAACACACAGCTGTAGTTTTTCATTAGTAACACACTTTAATTCACTCATTTTTTTAAAATTACAAATAGGTGTGTTAAAAGAACTCTAGCTATCTCTTATTTACTCAATAATATGAAATGTTTTAATAGAAAGCTACCTTATGTCCAGAATGGTACATATTTGCATAACCTATTGTCTTTATCTCAGTAAATATTAGCCACTCCTCCAGTTTAAGTACATCTTTCCCCTTCTGAGGCTGGAGATTTGTCTTTGGAAAAATTACTTTGACCATAGTTTTCTTAAGGTATTATGACTTGGTGATTCAGTTTTTCCAAGGACCATCTTATAGAATGATGACATTGGTGACCAGGATTTACACCAATCTGACATCTTTGCAGTCTTTATGGCCATATGGGCTTGGCTGGACTAAGAATCTGGTTCATCCTCATCATTTTTTTTTCCAGAACTGGGGTTGAACTCATACCCTTGCACTTGCCAGGAAAGTGCTTATTCTACTGAGCTATCTCTCTGGCCCCCGTCATCATCATTTTTAATATTTACTCTTATTGTCCCCTTCAGATATTTTGTTGACAATGTGCTGTTACATCCAGAGTGGTGACTTACTAACAGAACTTCACCTTTTTCACTAAACCCCTCATGACAGACTTTAATCTATTAACAAAGATAGTGGTCAACATTTCCCTGCCCATTACACCTGTGATATAGGGATATTGTAAAAAGACTTGAGTCAAACAGAATTAGGAATCTGCAAGGACACTCCCCAGTTATTTAGATTTCTTAATCTGGCCGGGATACCTACAACACAAAAGAGCTTTTGAGAGCTGCTTCAGCCATGACAACATGCCAGGTTTAATCACTCCAGAGCAAGGGGTTACCAGTCAGTGTCTACCTAACCAGCAATAACAGTGGTCAGGGGCAGAGATATTTTTCTTTGGCAAAGGTGGCATGGTTGGGTGAAAGGACATACCTCATACATTTTGTGAGTACTACACTCTTGAATGTATGACAGTCTTGAAATGGTTTGGAGAAGTCTTCAAAAAGAATGTAATTTACTCACGTTTAGAAGCATAATCTATTATATCTCCTCCCACGACAAGGGGACTATGAACGCTTGCAGTAGCGTTGCTCAAGACCTGTTATGGACACTGTCTCAGTCTTTGTTGCTGGGACAAATACCTGACACCCAAAATGAAAGAAGGAAAGGTTTATCTAGCTCACAGTTACTGGAGGTTGCAGTCCATATTCAGCTGGCTCCAAGGCAGAGTGGCACATGGTAGAAACCAACCTTTCATGGCAGCAGCAAAAAGCAGAGAGCAAAAGGGCAGGAGCAATAGCAACAATGGCAGCAGAGAGCAAGTCGGTCTCTCTGTCTCTCTTATGTTACATTCAGGCTATCCGCCCCAGGCTAGGTGTAAGCACTCATACATACCCATAATCCCGGCAGTACTCATACCCATAATCCCAACAGTACTCAGACACATAATCCCAGCCTTGGATCATGAATTAATCAAACTATAGAACTGCACCTCAATGACTGCATGAGGCTTTGAGGGGACAAATACACACAAACCATAACAGACATTACTGGTAATACCATCTCAGTACCTTGTCAGTTAGTGCCTGGAAAGTTGGGGAGGCATCCAAAAAATAGGAGCCACTGAAATAAACATAAATAGGATTGGTAGAAGATGTCCTGGCTGCCTCTTTAGAAGTACCTTCAGAAAAATAACTTTATAGGTTAGTGGAGGAGAATTTATAGGACATGAACCAAAAGGTAAGCCAAGAAATACAACCTTGAGGCTCTTCTGTCTCACTGAGTACTCTCTGCATGAATCAAAAAGGGAAACAACTATTTGAAATTTAGTCTTCCTTTTATTCTAGGATTAAGAAATAAAGACCAAAACTGTAAAAACAGGACAAAACTATTACCAGCTATCTTTTCAAACTGCCATACAAAAGCACTGTCTAACAAGTCTTCCCAAGAATCATCTTTCAGCCACTGTATAAGGCCTTAACCAAACCCAGGGCTCCACCTGCTTTTTACAATGGGTGCAACTAACAATAGTTTTTATGACCTTTAATGATTGTGGAGAAATCTGAAGATTTAAGTAGAACAATCAGAAGAAAATATCCTTGAGAAATATTTTTCCATCCATAACTCTATCTTCTGCTCTTTCAAAGGAGCACCTGATCTACTTTCCTTCTTGTGCCATTTCGTTTTATAATCTTAAAAAAAAGTGCGTGAGTATAACAGAAGCAAGCTACTTTGTGACAAAATGTACAGCTAAAGCACACAGCGAGAAAGAGAAGGTCTATGCTATATAAACAACAGGTTAAACGGATAGCACTCAGCTAACATATGTAATATTTTAAACACAATTATAATTCTGTCTTATTTCTGTGTTTGCTGCCTGTCTTAGTCACTTTCTTGTCAAGGGGATACCATACCTGACACCCACAACCTAAATGAAGAAAGGTTTACTTTGTCTCACAGTTACAGTCTATGGATGGCTGGATCCAAGGCTGGACAGAACGGCAGAAGAAACGGTGCTGACCTCGTAGCAGCTGGGCATCAGAGTCAAGGGAGAAGCCATGAAAGGAGACACAGTTACACCTACAGGAAACCCCCTCTTCAACCCCACCTCCTAGCAGCACATGAGCTATGATGCCCTCACAATCCAATCCCCTCCCAGAAGTCCCCTAACTATGAGCTCATGGTGTTTTGGGGAAACATCTAGATCTAACCCCAAACATTCTGCTCATGTTCCCCAAAAGACTCATACATACACATCATTTCATGCAAAACATGTTTACACCATCTCTAAGAATGGTCAAAGTCAACATTTCCAGCATGGCTGAAAAGTCCACATTCAAAGACTTTTCTGAGACCCAAAGCAAACTATTAGCTGTGTGCCGCAGTAAAAATCACAAAGAAAGTTAAATACTTCCAACATATAATGGTGCAGCGTAAAATTCCCATTCCAAAATGGAGGACACAGCAGACAAAAAGGAATGGGATCAAAGAAAGACCCAAACGCAGCAGCACAAATGTTAAGTCCTGTAGCTGTGTTATGGTTTGAACCTAGATGTCCCCCCAAAGCCTCATGTACTTTTAGATGGGGATTTTTGGAGGTAGCTGAATCCATGATTCATGGTCAATGCCAGGATAAAAGGTGGTGGCATTAAGTGGATCAGTTCACTAGTCAGATTAGCACTGCCCAAATCCCAGCAGTCTGAGATAGTCTTTCCTGCTTTAACTCTGGGTATCAGCTATTCTAAGACTAATTAGCCCATCTCCCTTAATCTTAGGCTCCTGCAAAGCCTCAGAATATGAGTTAAATAGAAATTTTCTTCTAGAGCATAACACACATCCTGGAGTCCAACTGTCAATAAAGTCCTTTTCTTTCTTTCTTTCTTTCTTTCTTTCTTTCTTTCTTTCAGAGCATAATATATTTATTGGGGGAAAGAAACTTCACATCTGAGAGAAGGGCAAAAGGGGACTCTGACTGGGTTGCCTGGGAAACTGCCATTTCTAGGGATTTTTATAGACTAAAACCACGAGGTGAGGCAGGTTGAAGGTGGAAAACATGGCAACTTGCTAGCTGGGCATAGGTGGGACAAAACTATGGTCAACCAATAAGATTACAAACACAATTGGTCAGGTAACATTGACTGCTTCCAGGGCCAAATAGGGAAACCAGTCATGTAGCAAGTGGGCATGAATAGAGAACAGAAGCTTTTTCTGACCAGTTGGGTCAGGGACTCCTTCTGGCTTGAAGGTGACTGATAGCTATTTAGAACATCAATCCCTGATGTCCCTCTCTACAGAAGTATGTGGCTGCATTTGTTTACTCTTTCATCTTGAGGTCTGGCCCACAGCAGGAGTGTCTTTCTCTCCCAAAGTTGCAAAGTGAGGGTAGGCCCCCAAGAACACAAGATGAGTTTAAAGTTTTTATCAATTGAATCCTGAACTTGGTCGTTACCATCTCCCTTTTTAACACCATTTCAGTCTTGGGAGCTCAAAATACAGCATTCTAGGGCTGTTTCCGCAGTTGCATCGCCAAATCTTTGTATGTTCCTCCTCCAAGCCAGTTCCAAAGGCATGCAGACCACATGGTCAAGTACAGGAAGTAGGACAACCCCATGTTTCTAAGGCCAAAATCTCTCTTCGTCACTTTCTTAGCACTGGGACACCATGCCCAACACCCACAACTTAAAAGCGGTTTATTTTGGTTCAAGGCTCCAAGGTAGGACATCGTGGCAGAAGAGCATGACACTCGGACAGCTGTTCACTTCACAGTGTCTGGGAAGCAGAAAAAAATCACAGAAGGGCCCAGAAAGGGAGAGAGCTCCTTGCAGGTCGTGCCCATAGAGACTTGCCTCTTCGAATATATAGCTACCTCCTAACAGCAAGTGAGCTATAGCGCGCCTGATCCATCACTTCCCCAAAGCTCCAATAATTGTATCAGGATTTTGAGGGACATCTAGATCTAAATAGTAACGCTGTTACAGGAGAAAAGGCCAATACCATTTTCAGTGGCAATCCTTCTACCCCAGAGTAAGCTGCGGCATTTACGGATCGCAGAGGCCACCCCTAAAACTGCTGTCACACAACAGCTTCTTTCCAGCGATCACACTATCAAGGAAGGATATGTAGCATCGTCCCCAGAAGGATGGGGCTTTGAAAGAGAAACGATCCCAGTGGCACTCTGCGAGGATGTGTGTGCGTCCTTTTGAATGAGGAAGACACAAGTCTGCATTCTGAATCTATGAGTACCAGATACTGCCTCGAGGTAGGAACGGTAAGGACGGGCGCTGCCTGGTGGAGCCAGCGCGGGAGTTGGGGAGTCACAGTCCTTTAAAAGCCTCCCCTCAAACTGAAGATGAGTACAAGTTAACCCAGTTGCACGCTACTCTTGATTCACCTCTCCCGAGTCCAGTTAACCCCACCCCTGCTTCCTCCCCAAGGAACTAAGCAGAGCCTGGGGGTCGGCTGAGAACAAGACGCGTCCCCGCTGGGCAAGCATCCCGGCCTGGAGTCCCGCTCCTCCCGCTCACTCGCCGGGCTCCGCCTCCCGCCAGAAAGCGCAGCGCAGGCTGCGGGCCGAGGCCAGGCTGGCAGGAGCGGGCTCCGCCCCGCAGGGTCTGGCGTGAAAGGCGGCTGAG